>NC_045438.1:146988302-147160945 GCF_002776525.5 Piliocolobus tephrosceles
TTCTTTCTTTCTTTCTTTCTTTCTTTCTTTCTTTCTTTCTCTCTCACTCTCTCTCTCCCCCCTTCCTCCCTCTCTCCCTCTCTCCCTCTCTCTCTTCTTCTTTTTTTTTTTAATAGACAGGGTCTCTCTCTTGCCCAGGCAGGAGTGCAGTGGTGCCATCAGAGCCCACTATAGTCTCGAACTCGTAGGCACAAGCCAGCCTCTTCCCTCAGCTTCTTCAGTAGCTGGAACTACAGGCATGCACCACCACACCTGGCTAATTTTTAAAATTTTTTTGCCCAGGCTGGTCACAAACTTCTGGCCTCAAGCTATCCTCCCACCTCAGCCTCTCAAATTTCTGGGATTACAGGCATGAGCTCTAGCACCCAGCCTTTGTGGCTGACTTCTACCTAAGGGTCGTGACGTCATCAGTAGTGGTGTTGGCCATCACCATATGCATGGAAGCCTTATTAGGGAAACTAGGAACCACCTTTACTAAATTCCAGTATTGTACATGCCCAAGGATTCTCCACAATTCCAAAGGATGGATAAAAGAGGAAAACTAGAACTAAAAAAAAAAAAAAAAAAAAGATTGAGCTTCCCACCAATGCTGGCTGATGGTGACAAACCAGAATTGATTTGTTTAGAAAGGTTATATGGTATCCAAGCATCAGGAGGAATTCACGTCTGTTAGCTAAATAACACTCTTCTTGAATGGGTAACTTAGTGTACCTGATTATTTACTTAAGGTGAGTTTATTTTAATTCCTGGAACTAAAGTGAACTAAAAAAGAGCGGGAATAGTTTAAGGCTTTTTGGTATATATTGCGTCTTATTTATAAGCTTTTGTATTTTTCAAGTCCACTGATTGTTCTATTTATCCCTGACAAAAGGTTATTACAGAAAAGAGGAAAGCAAAATTAGCCAAGCTAATTGATCATTAAATATAATCAACCATTAAGTACAAATTTCCATTTATAATCTACCCCATTCCCGAAGACTTCAATTACTGGATTGCTTCATTGATAAGCCCAAGAGATAATCATTAAGTATTTAAACAAACAATATAAATTTCCATATAAGAAAGTGACATATACTTTATTAGTTAATGCAGGCTGCCAAGAAATTATCTAAAAGCCTAGAAACAGAGAGCACCAGGATAAGAAGAAGTCAATCTGATCAGGCTTCTCTAAACCTGCTTAACATCTTTTAGTTGCTTCTCAATAGTTTTAGGGCAAAACCCAACTCCTTGGCAAACTTTCTAGCTGTGTGACCTTGGGTAAGTTACTGGACTTCTCTGTGCTTCAATTTCCTCTTCTGTCAGCAGCAATAATAGGACACACTTCATGGGGCTGCTGGGAGAATTAAGGGAGTTAATACATGGAATGTACTAGAACAATACCTGGTACCCCTTGCACTATATACAAATCACGGGCACGCAGCATGGCACCCAGCATGTGCCTCCCACCTGACTCTCCAGTGTCACACCTTCCTGGCCTCCTTAGCTTATGCCCCACTAGAATGAAATAAATACTTGCCATACTTTAAACTTCCCATATTCTCATTTTTTTCCTGCCTTTGTACATGCTGCTTGCTTTCTTTCTTTCTTTCTTTCTTTCTTTCTTTCTTTCTTTCTTTCTTTCTTTCTTTCTTTCTTTCTTTCAGACAGAGTCTCTCTCTGTTACCTAGGCTGGAGTGAAGTGGTACAATCTAGGCTCACTGCAACCCCCATCTCCTGGGTTCAAGCAATTCTTGTGCCTCAGTCTCCCAAGTAGCTGGGATTACAGGTGCCTGCCACCATGCCTGGCTAATGTTTTTATTTTATTTTATTCTACTTTATTTTCAATAGAGACGAGGTTTCACCATGTTGGCCAGGCTGGTCTCGAACTCCTGACTTCAGGTGGTCTGCCCGCCTTGGCCTCCCAAAGTGCTGGGATTACAGGCGTGAGCCACCACGCCCAGCCAGTACATGCTACTTTTCTGATTAGAATGACCTTTACCACCTTCTCTTCTTGGCAAATTCTCCTATTCTCTGACCAGAGAATGTTGTGTTGTTAGCCCTCTCCCTGCAAAACCCTTCAATCCAAGCTGGGCACCACTCTTGGGTTCACTTATGAGATTTAGCTGAGTTTATTTTAATTGCCCATTATACTGCTGTCCCCCACCCCCAGGTGAGCTCCCTGAGGTCAGGGAACATGCCATATTTATTGCTGTATCTCCAGGGCTCAGCCCAGTGTGGCCCATCAGAGGTACTCAATAATCATTTACTGAATGACTATATTTGTCATAGGATAATTAAGGGGGAAACAGGACCTTTCAGATTTGTAGAGAGTATTTCCAAGCATTTCTAGCCACATCTCACTTGATTATATGGAACAAAAAAGCAGAGATTGTTACCAGTTTTCCAGATGTGGAAACTGTGGCTCAGGGAAGTGAAAGGCTTTGCCCAAGATGCTGTAACATGCGACAGGCAGAGGTGAGACTGAAGCCTTGACACCCTATAGGTACATGCCACCATACCTGGCTCATTGTATTTTTTTGTATGTAGAGATGGAGCTTCACCATGTTGGCCAGGCTGGTCTCGAACTCCTGAGCCCAAGTGATCTGCCTGCCTTGGCCTCCCAAAGTCTGGGACTATAGGCTTGAGCTACTGTGCCCAGCCATGCCTGCTTCTTTAGACACATCAAAATCCATCTCTGTGATTTTTGCTTATGGCCGTACAGAGGCAATTTGAGGTTCACCAACCACAAGGGAAGTAGCTCCCTGCCTTCATGAGGCTCTGATACACTATAAACCTTCCTTTCAGAACCTGTGATGGAGTCGAGTGTGTAGCCCCAGCTACTTGGGAGGTCGAGGGAGGAGGATCACTTGAGCTCAGGAGTTTGAGACCAGCTTGGGCAATGCAGTGAGACTCCATGTCTAAAAACGAAGAAGCTGTGATGGATATTCCACTAGACATCTTTCTTTGCTAAATCATCATATTTGGTTTTTAGAAGATTGGTGGAACAGAGAGGGCCCACTGTTGACCACAGTTGTGTTTATGTTCAAGAAGAATGAATGCTCTTCAGAATTTCATGCCCCAGATACCAGTGAGAAAGGGGCTGTGACAGAAGATGCTTCATTTCATTATCCTTCCTTGGAGACTCATAATTGAGTAACCTTATATTAAAAGTTTTGTAAGGCCAGGTGTGGTGGCTCATGCCTGTAATGCCAGCACTTTGGGAGGCCAAGGCAGGAGGATCACCTAAGGTCAGGAGTTTGAGACCAGCCTGGCCAACATGGTGAAACCCCATCTCTACTAAAAATACAAAAATTAGTCGGGCGTGGTGGTGAGCTCCTGTAATCCCAGCTACTCTGGAGGCTGAGGCAGGAGAGTTGTTCAAACTTGGGAGACAGAGGTTGCAGTGAGCTGATACCACACGACTGCACTTCAGCCTGGGTGACAGAGCAAGACCCTGTCTCCAGAAAAAAAAAAAAAAAAGTTTTGTAAAGTTGAGTTGAAGTGTTCTCCAACTCCACTTTGAATGTTCAGTCCCTTCTACATTGCAAACTAGGATCATTGTTTTTTTTTTTTTTTTTTTTTTTTTTTTTGAGTCAGAGCCTTGCTCTGTCACCCAGGCTGGAGTGCAGTGGCGTGATCACGGCTCACTGCAAGCTCCGCCTCCCGGGTTCACGCCGTTCCCCCTCCTCAGCCTCCTGAGTAGCTGGGACTACAGGCACCCACCACCACGCCTGGCTAATTTTGTTTTTGCATTTTTAGCAGAGACGGGGTTTCACCGTGTTAGCCAGGATGGTCTCAATCTCCTGACCTCATGATCCGCCCGCCTTCGACCTCCCAAATATATTACTTTCCAATTGTCAAGCTGCTGTTACATGTGTTATCTCATTTGTTTCTCACAACCCTGAACTTGGACCATACAGAGCTAAACCACTGAAAGCTGTCCTGATGGTGAGCAGGTAGATCAGACATATAGGGACTCCTGACTGCAGATGGGTGTTTATCCTCCCTTCTGTGAGGATATTCCTGCCAGGATGTGTTGAATTCCCAACCTGAGGCTAGTCTGCCGAGATGATTAACAGAAGCATAGATCCCTAAAACTAAAGTCTTCTGAAATCATATTTTGAAGATGAGCAGTTGAGGAAGGAG
The DNA here is from genome assembly GCF_002776525.5 of Piliocolobus tephrosceles. NCBI lineage: Eukaryota > Metazoa > Chordata > Mammalia > Primates > Cercopithecidae > Piliocolobus > Piliocolobus tephrosceles. The sequence continues at coordinate 146,992,428 of NC_045438.1, forward strand.
AGGGACTGAGTGAATGAAATTTTATACCAGCCTCACTGAAAGGCAAGGTCCTCCTTTGAATTTTTGTACCAGGAGTGTCACCTGTTTTGGCAGAATAACCTTAAATGTTCGTGAAATGGGCCTGGCATAGTGCCTCTTGCCTGTAATCCCAGTACTTTGGGAGGCTGAGGCAGGCGGATCACCTGAGGTCAGGAGTTTGAGACCAGCCTGGCCAACACAGTGAAACTCTGTCTCTACTAAAAATACAAAAAAAAAAAAAAAAAAAAAAAAAAAAATTAGCCAGGCATGGTGGTGCATGCCTGTAATCCCAGATACTTGGGAGGCTGAGACAAGACAATCGCTTCAACCTGGGAGGCAGAGGTTGCAGTAAGCTGAGATCGAGGCTCTGCACTCCAGCCTGGGCGATAGAGTGAGACTCTGTCTCAAAAGAAAAAAAAAAGGTTTGTGAATTGTAGTCTCAAAATGCTGGGCCTTTGTGATAAAGTCGGTTGACGGGAAGAAGCCAGCAGTGAGACACCGGGTAAGGCGCATGGAATATGGAGTGGAACAGAGCCAATAGTCAGCTCCCAGCTTTGCCACAGACTCGCTGTGTGCCCTGGAGAAGTTGTTTATTCTCCCTGGAGCTTCATTTAAAAAATTTAAAAAATGTAGCTAATCACAACTCCCTTGTAATGTTGTAAGGGTTAGCAATAGCATGTATTTTCAACACAGAACACCAGCTCATAAGTAGATGCTCGATAAAAATCTGTTGAATGGGACTGGGTGTGGTGTCTCACACCTGTCATCCCAATACTTTGGGAGGCCAAGGAAGAAGACTTGCTTGAGGCCAGGTGTTTGAGACCAGCCTAGGGAACATAGGAAGAGCCCATCTCTAAAAAATTTAAAAGAAAAATAGCCGGGCTTGGTGACAGGTACCTGTAGTTTCAGCTACTCAGGAGGCTGAGATGGGAGGATTGCTTCAATCCAAGAGTTTACAGTTACAGTGAGCTATGATTACACCACTACACTCCAGCCTGGGTGACACAGGGAGACCCTGCCTTAAAAAAAAAAAAAAAAAAAAATCTGTTGAATGGATCAAATGAATTAGGGATCACTTATGGTGCACTTCACATAGAGCCTGGTGCATGGCAAAAACAAGAGCTTTTACTTATCAAAAGTCTACAGAGGCAATAGATGCTAATAGAGTTCCCTAAACGACTATGGGAATGTAATAAAAATAAGTACGTGTGAGGGCCGGGCACGGTGGATCACACCTGTAATCCCAGCACTTTGGGAGGCTGAGGCGGGCGGATCACGAGGTCAGGAGTTCGAGATCAGCCTGGCCAACAGGGTGAAACCCCGAGACTCCGTCTCAAAAAAAAAAAAAAAGTATGTATGAAAGAGATCATTTGTTTGGCTATTGTGAAACCAATCTCAGTTCTCATTCTAGTTGCTAAAAAGTCTAAAAGGTAAGAAAGTCTCTTTTAGATCTTCTTTAAATGTGGTGAAGAAAAGTCTTTCTCATGCTTTTTGGCTAACAAGTCCAGGCTGGCTGGACTCTTTGGTGGATTTGTAAAGTTCAGGCCACTAGTACACCAAAATTGCACCACATTTGCAAACCTCGTGTGAGTTCACAATGCAGCATTGTCTTTCCTCCCCTGAGGCATGAAGGATTGTCTGGAAAAAGTTAGCTGTTGCCATTAGGGAACCTGGTGTAGCCAAAACCGAGGTGAGGCAGAAAGAAACCATGGGCTCTCAACAGGTTTGCCAAGTGATTTGCAAGGGTATTTACTTAAAAAAAAAAAAAGCAGAACACACAACCTTTTATGATATTATGGCTAGGGAAATTTTGTGACTCTCCTGTAAAATGCTCCCATCATATTCAAGTAATTGATCAATGTTTGGCTTTATCCAAATGCATTTCAATAAACTAAACAAATCTTGATTTCCTGATGTTTTACTTAAACCTCATTTTTCGAGTACTTTATTTTTTCATGACATACTTAAACCAATTTTGAATAAGAGAAACAGCATTACGCTTAGAACCACTAAACCAAAGTGCCTTTGGAAGTTTTCCAATGAAGTGGATAGAGCGGGAGGGGCTGAAGGATAGAGGCATGGCCATCTTGTATTTTTTGGTATTTCACGGTGCTTTGAGAGATCGGGAACATATCGCTTTGAGGTAGTGAATCAAATGATTATAGATCTAATGAAATCATCTGGTCAGTCTTCAGGATTCAGGAAACTGAATGTCTAAATCTTCTAAAACTCATAATAACGGATCTTTCACAACTGGAAGTTCTTCAAAGATAGAAGCATCACTGTCTACACCGTCTGCCATAGTAGGCTGACCTCAGGGGTAAGAATTTTTTTCTTGTGTCCAACTGAAACTTCTCTTGTCTTCCAAATGAGATATGAAAAATAACTGATCCGTCTTCTTGTAGCAGACAAATAGACTGATGGGCCCAACATCCATTCCTAATTGCTTTTATCTTTCCTGCTTCTACTATAGAAACTGGGAAAGTGAAGTCCTCACTTTCCCAGGCTCCACTGTAGCAGGAAGTGATGATGTGAGACCTCAGACTGACGTTCACTGGATGACTACCTACTGGGAGGGGTAGCGAGGAAGGGCTCTGAATAAGCCTTTTGTTTTCCTGATGAAACAGGACCAATATGTCTGGCAATGCTGCTCTTCCTTTCCTCCTGTCTCAAATGCTGATGTGGCACCTGAAGCTACGGCAACATCTTGGAATCATGAGAGAAAGGCCAAGGGAATCAGATACATTGGCCTTCATCTTTCAGCTACTGAACCACTGCCAGCAACCAGTAACCTCCAACCTTCTAAGAAAAATGTACCCTTATTCCTTTAGGCCACTATCTGCTGGTTTTCTATTATTTGCAGTTGACCTCGATCACATCTGAAGTACGTCACCTAAAGATTTCACGTGGCTGGAGAGACATAAATCCATTCAACTTCCCAAGGCAGGCTATGTTCTCTCACTGTATGTTTACAAATTCCTCTTAGCCCCAATCAAATCAGGCTCATGAAGGGATTGGTTGCTTTGTTGCTTTTCTCCATTTATCCGTAGTCAGCTTCCTCCCAGGCTCCCATTCCTAAGTCTGCTCCATTCTTTTTTTTGAGACAGAGTCTCTGACTCCAGAAACTTCTTTATAACCACAGAAGTTTTGAGGGTTGTGTGTGTGTGTGTGTGTGTGTGTGTTTTGAGACAGGATCTCACTCTGTCACCCAGGCTGGGGTGCAATGGCATGATCACGGCTCACTGCAGCCTCGACCTCCTGGTCAAAATGCCCAGCTAATTTCTTAAATTGTTGTAGAGATGGGGCCCCACTATGTTGCCCAGGCTGGTCTCAAACTCCTGAACTCAAGCAGTCTTCCCACCTCAGCCTCCCAAGGTGTTGGGATTACAGGTGTGAGCCACTGTACCTGGCCAACAAAAACATTTTTTAAAAATAAGACTCAACATATCTTTATTTAGAATAAGCAAAATTATTCCTAGAAATAAATAGTTCCTAAATAAAATCATTGAATTAGATTATCTTTAAGGTACCTTCTAGCTTCAAATTTACTGTAATGAGCATTTCAGACTTCTGCTTGATGAAAGCACATCTCTCCAAATGATCAAGTGGGCTGCATGTGGTGGCTCACACCTGTAATCCTAGCACTTTGGGAAGCCGAGGCAGGCAGATTGCTTGAGTCCAGGAGTTTGAGACCAGCCTGAGCAACATGGTGAAACACTGTATCTTCAAAAAATTTAAAAATTAGCCTAGCCTGATGGTGCACACATGTAGTCCCAGTTGTGTGGGAGGATTAGGTGGGAGGACCACTTGAGCCCAGGAGTTCAAGGCTGCAGTGAGCTATGATGGCACCACTGCACCCCAGCCTGGGTGGCAGGCAAGACTCTGTTTCTAAAAAAAAAAAAAAGAAAGAAAGAAAGAAAAGAAAAGAAAGGGGAAAAAAGTACGTTGGCAGTGGGGAAGCCTGGCACACATTATCTTAAGCAGTTGAACTGAACACTACCTGTAAGGGGGCATATTGGAGAGGCATTCTATCAAGTCAGCCTCTGGTACACTTGAAAAGTGTGCCAGGCTCATGGAAGCCAAGAAAAGGTTGAGGAACAGTTTCTAACAAAAGAGAAGTGAAGACCGTGTTCGCTAAATGCATTGTGTAATTCTCGACTGCATCCTTTTGCTATAGGGCACGTTACTAAGACAACCGGAGAAACTTGAATAGGCTCTGAGGATTCGAGGGTAACACTGTCAATGTCAATGTCCTGACTTGAATGGTTGCATTGTGGTCTAATAGGAGAATGTTCCTTCATAGTAGGAAAAATCTACACTAAAGTATTCTGGGTGATGGGATATCGGGTCGCCAACGTATCCTTAAACGGTTCAGAAAAGTGCTTTGTACTGTAGCTCATTACTTTGAAAGTTAAAGATGAAGCATTGTTTATAATGAGTCTGAAACCAAACCCAATAAATCCTAAAAGCAAAACCAACATTTTCCCATTATCAAAAAGCTGACAGCAAAACATTGGTTGTAGAGTTTGTACAAGTATAATCTCAGCTTTGTTACTGGATACAAGTATTTACTTAGCCTACTTGACAGACACTTACTAGACATCTAGTTAGAGCAAGACAAGGTACGAAAAAGATTTTTAAAAAATGAGTCATGGCCGGGTACAGTGGCTCAGGCCTATAATCCCAGCACTTTGGGAGGCTGAGGCGGTAAGATTGCTTGACGCCAAGAGTCCGAGGCTGTAGTAAGCTATGATCATGCTGCTGCACAACAGCCTGGGTGACTGCAAAGAGCTCACACCCTGGTTACCTATGCATGACCTCGACCATAATCCCTCCATGTGATTCTAAGAGGTGACAATATGCTAGCAGCCCTCACTCTCAGCACCTCCTCGGCCTCCGCGTCCACTCTGGCGGTGCTTGAGGAGCCCTTCAGCCCGCCACTGCACTGTGGGAGCCCGTCTCTGGGTTGGAAGAGGCCGGAGCCGGCTCCCTCTGCTTGTGGGGAGGTGTGGAGGGAGAGGCACGGGCAGGATCCCGGGCTGCGCGTGGTGCTCTCAGGCCAGCACTAGTTCCGGTGGGCGTGGGTACCGGCGCAAGCGCAGGCTCGGTAGGGGTGCCCTCACTCGGAGCGGCCGGCTGGCGTAGCTGGCCCAGGACAGTGAGGGGTTTAGCACTAGGGCCAGCAGCTGCAGAGGTTGCACCAGGTACCCCAGCACTGCCGGCCCGCATGCACCACGCTCGAATTCTTGCTGGGCCTCAGCCACCTCCCCGAGGGGCAGGGCTCAGGACCTGCAGCCCGCCATCTCAGAACACCCACCTCCGTGGTGGGCTCCCGAGCCGCCCGAGCCTCCCCGACCGCTGTCCCCTGCTCCATGGCACCCAGTTCCATCCACCGCCCAAGGGATGAGTGCAGGCGCACTTGGGACTGGCTGGCAGCTCTGCCTGCAGTGCCAGTGCCACATCCACTAGGTGAAGCCAGCTGGGCTCCTGAGTATAGTGAGGACTTGGAGAAACTTTATGTCTAGCTAAGGGATTGTAAACGCACCAATCAGCACTCTATGTCTAGCTCAGGGTTTGTAAATACACCAATCAGTACTCTGTATCTAGCTAGCCTAGTGGGGACTTGGAGAACTTTTCTGTCTAGCACTCTTGTGTCTAGCTCAGGGATTGTAAACGCACCGATCAGCACTCTGTTGAAATGGACAAGTCAGCTCTCTGTAAGGTGGACCAATCAGCTCTCTGTAAAGTGGACCAATCTGCAGGAAATGGGTGGGGCCAGATCAGGCAATAGAAGCAGGCTGCCGGACCAAGCCAGCAACAACGTGGTCAGGTGACGTTCCAGTGTGTGGGCCTTTTTTTTTTTTAATTAAAAAAGGTTTTTGTAATAAATCTTGTTGCTGCTCGTTCTTTGGGTCCATGCTGCTTTTATGAGCTGTAGCACTCACCTTGAAGGTCTGTAGCTTCACTACTGAAGCCAGTGAGACCATGAATGCCCCAGAAGCAAGAAAGTCCAAACACATCTGAAGGAGCAGACTCTAGACACACCATCTTTAAGAACTGTAACAATCACCGTTAGGGTCCATGGCTTCTTTCTTGAAGTCAGCGAGACCCAGAACCCACCAATTCCGGACACAATTTTAGTGGACAAAGCGTTTGTTTAAATTTTTCCTTGAAACAACCAACGACAGGAAGGAAAGGAAGTTGACTTGGGATCCAGAATTGGCTTAATAGTTAAAAGGACAGCAGACAAGTTCATAGCAAACTGTAGATTTGTAGAACCGTGCTATACATCTGTATATGCATGATATATTTTATGCCTTCATATATCTACCTTATTGGGGTGGGTGTGTGTTTAGAGAGAGACTTTACAAAATCCCTCTGGTGACTTATCTCTTACCTTCACTGTGGAATGATGACACATAAATTGGAATTAGGAACTGTTTATTTTATTCTATTTTTTTGAGACAGGGTTTCACTCTGTTGCCCAGGCTGGAGTGCAGTGCTCTGATCTTGGCTCACTGCAACCTTCACCTCCTGAGTTCAAGCAATTCTCCTACCTCAGCCTCCCAGGTAGCTGCAACCACAGGTGTGCGCCATGATGCCCAGCTAATTTTTGTATTTTTAGGAAAGAGGAAATTTCACCATGTTGACCAAGCTGGTCTCGAACTCCTGGTCTCAAGTGATCCACCCACCTCGGTCCCCCAAAGTGCTGGGATAACAGATGTGAGCCACCACACCCGGCCAGAACAGTTTAATAGCAATGGTCACTTCAAAAATTTCAATTGTCCCATGTGCTATTGAGCCAGGTGAATTACACTTCAAAGAAGAATGTGGGTTTCCTCAAATAGCCTTTTGCTAATCAGCAACTCGGCAAGGCATGTCCATTGCTCATTCAACTGAGCTTTTGTTTACACTTGTGAAAGCCAAGTCCAGATGCTAGCAGATCACCAAAGATGTCCAAAAGCCCCAATGTACACTTCTTCCCTCACCAAAGTCATATATTAGGTGTAGCAATATAATTCTTATTAATATTAAATTAGTGTGCATAAAACAGAAACCCCTAAGGAGGTTTTCAGCTTAAATGTGCAGGAAGAAATCATTTTTCATTTTTCAGTTTAGACTTTAACAAGACCTGTATGTAACTTACTTATGGTTGCATAACCCGGATCTTAAGGGACAATCATTCATGTGATTGGCTAAAGTGAGTCTTCCTTTCATTTTGGTAAAACCACATTCTTATTTATGTGTTTATTTTGTACTCTATGTCAGTGGTCAGGAGTTCTTTAACTTTATGTATTTGTTTAACAAATGTCTCTAAGGGCTTACTGCCTGGCATGAAACGAGGCACTGAGATCTATCAATTGATAAGATTGCCAGGGTCCCAACCCTGAAAGAGCGTCCCTCTGTCCTGCATTTAATAACCTTGATGTTAGACTGCAAGACCAAATGCAAATATGGGGAAACTTGGGAGTTTCCCCAAAACAAATTATGGCATGAAATAGTGAAAATTTTATTGAAGACCATGGAAGTTAATACTGATAAACACTTGCCCTGGGTGGGTTACAACCATCTTTTATTTTCTTTTCCTTTCTTTTCTTTTTCTTTTCTCTCTCTCTCTTTTTGACGAAGTCTTGCTGTGTTGCCTAGGCTGTGGTGCAGTGGTGTGATCTCGGCTCACTGCAACCTCCGCCTCCCAGGTTCAAGTGATTCTCCTGCCTCAGCCTCCTGAGTAGCTGGGATTACAGGCGTGTGCCACCGCACCCAGCTAATTTTTTTTTTGTATTTTAGTAGAGACGGGGTTTCATCATGTTGGCCAGGCTGGTCTCGATCTCCTGAGCTCGTGATCCGCCTGTCTCGGCCTTCCAAAGTGTTGAGATTATAGGCGTGAACCAATGTGCTTGGTCCATCTTTTCTAGAAGACCAGAGAGCTTTTGAAATTCTGTTTTGTTGTTGTTGTTAAATGTATGTGCGACATAAAAATTTTGCCTGTGCTTCACATAATGATCACACTTGTTGAACAATTATGTGGTTTGTTTTCTCCAGAAATTGGGGTGGATTTTCCCTATTCCATCCACGTTCTTCCATTTGGTTTCCTTGACACTGAAGGGAAATGTCTATCAGACACTTGATTCAGACAGAATTCAAGTGAGACTGAGGTTAGAGAACATAGGAAGAATGGGAAGCAAAATACCTGGCGCATGTGGGGTTTGGCTTCATGTGAATATGTACAGACTAATAGAACCAGGAGGGAACCATCCATATCAGTCCTGGGAGGCGGCAAGTTTAAGGGAGAGAACCTAGGATTTGCCATTACGCTGACCAATTACGTGTGATCTTGGGCAAGTTAGTTGAACTCTGTGAATCTTACCTGTGAAATGTGGGTAGTATTACCTATCATATAGTGTTGATATGAGAATTAAAATGAGAGGCCGGGTGCGGTGGCTCATACCTGTAATCTCAGCACTTTGGGAGGCCAAGGCAGGTGAATCACTTGGGGTCAGGGGTTCGAGACCAGCCTGGCCAACATGGTGAAACCCAGTCTCTATAAAAATACAAAAATTAGGTAGGTGTCATGGCAGGTGCCTGTAATCCCAGCTACTCAAAAGGCTGAGGCAGGAGAATCGCTTGAACTCAGGAGGCAGACATTGTAGTAAGCCGAGATTGTGCTACCATACTCCAGCCTGGTCTACAGAGTGAGAGTCTATCTCAAAAAAAAAAAAAAAAAAAAAAAAGGTAATTTGAATTAGTGCTGCAGGTTTGTGTATAAAGGGCCTTCCTATGCACAGAAATAACTTGAGATGACTTCTATGTGTCAGTCTACCTAAGGTGGGTGTGTTCTGAATTACTCCATTTTCTTACATGTTAATATAGTTAATAATGGTTATTCAGTTGTTGCATTAGTAAGGACAAGCTAGGTTATACTGCAGTAAAAAGCAGCCCCTAAATCTCAGTGGCTTTCCAAGAAACAAACAAAAAAATTCACTGTTATTACCATTTTTTAGTTAAGCAAAGACAGCCCCACGTGACTTTTTAAGGAAGCTCTCCTCCTTAGGATGGTTCAGCAAAGCACTTCTTTATCACAAAAGGCTTCCATGATGCTGAGGCAGAAGAGAGGGTTGTGTAACTGAGCACTGCAATTAGGTGCTTTGACTCAGATATGAAATACCATTTCCACTCACATTTCACTGGTAAAAGCAAAACATATGGCTGGGCCTAAACTCAGGGAGCTGACGAAATGTAATCCCTTGTGTTTCCAAAAACAGAACTGGAAATATCGACAAACAGCACTGAAGGCTCCTGGACTACCACAGTAGGTGATCTCTAGTGAAGAAGGTGAGGCAAGGACTAAAAGTTATTAGAATTCTAAAATTCTCAAGCTGCATAAATACTTTAGTGGCCACTCCAGTTATTTCTGAAACTGATAATCTGTTTTAAAATTACAAAGTTGCTGCTTATACATTACAACTGGTATCCTTTCTATCCCATTTTTCATCTTTTCTGCACTTCTGTGACTCAGAAAAGTGACAATGAATTGCACCAAGCACATAGGTAAGTGCTTACAACTCATTTGCTGGTTGATTAACGCCATCACAAAGAGCTCACATTTGTAAAGGCAACCGACTGATGCATTGTATTTCATGTCCAAAGTCACAAGGCAGTGAGAGAGCCAGAAAGAGACTTTCATGCTTACTGCCATTAGCCACAAGAGTACTTTTATTACTTCCTTGAGAAAAGTTGGCCCCAGAAGAGTTATTCATGTTTGTTGGCAGTTTCCAAAGGTGATTACTGCTTTTAGCCTTGGACTATACTCATGCACAGAATATGAGAGGCAGTAATGGTGCAAAACAATGTCAGACACCACTAAAGAAAATATCGCAACTGCAGGACACTTCACAGTGTCTGCCCAAAGAGAGAGAGCACAAAGCTGCCACACATCTTTCAAAACGGCTCACATGTTACCTTCTCTGTAAAGTTATTGCTAATCCTCAACAACAATTAATGGTTTCTATAGCTTTGTTTATGTTCTTGTGCTTAATAGTCAAATTTATATTAATAGCATGTCTATCTTCTTTACTGGATTTTGACCTCCCTAAAGAAGCAGATCTGGTATTATGCAGCCTTCTTACCCCTAACACTTAACTGAGAAACTTTCAGGGAAAAGGACAAAATAAATCTTGCTGAATTGAATAGAAGCCCTGCATTCACTTTAAACTGTAGTATTTGTCTCATCTCTTTGCTGTGTTTTAAAATTACAAGCCAATATCTGTATGCAAAGGAGGAAGATGGACAGGCTGTGTTTGTAGTCTCAGTCCAATGCACGTATCCTGCCAAGAGAGAAAATTTGATTCCATTTTGGAGCTGAGGCCTCAGGTCCAATTTAATTTGATCCCCATATGACCAGGCTGATTAATCGTCAGGTCTAGCCTTTCTTCACAGTAAACCTCAATCCCTCGTAATTTGCCATGAAACTGGTGGGAGTTGGCTGTTTCAGGCATGAATAGCATAGTTCTTGTTCAAACCTCCCCAGGCCTTATTTAGGCAAGGTGGGGACGGGCTGGCTGCCCTGCAGAGGAGCAGGTGTAATGAGGATTAGGTCACATGGTGGGAAGGGGGCTCAGTGGGCAGGCAGCTGGTGAAATCCCAGGTGTGTGTGAGTTGGCAGGGGCACAAAGAGAGGGGAGCTGCAAACAGCTCAAAGTCCCTGGCTGTGCAGCTGCTTGTTTGGCACTTGCCTAGGACCCACCTGTAGTGTTGATGGGCACAACCCACTCCTAGGAGCAAGGAAACATGAAAGGTCTTCTGTTAGCTGCAGGGGCCCCGCCCCTTCAAGGGAAGGCTGGAGGGCCCAAGCATGCCCACAGGCTACTGGGCAACCAGCTCCCTGCACTTTGCAATGCTTAAGACAGGGCAGGGCTGGTTATTCTTTTTCACAAGACAGTCCTTGGGGGACTAAGACAAAAATATATATTATCTTTCCATTCAGAGGCCTATTCCCAAGTATACCTAGAAAATAAGTGAAAGACAAAAACAAAACCCTGAGTTGGAGAGTAAGTCAACAGGCAGAGATACTCAGAGAAAAAACAAAAAACAGGCTCAAGGCCAAGAGGCAAAAATAAAAGATGATCCCTTCTCCTGGGCGGTGGGTGGAGAGCTCGTGTAAACAAACTGAGCATAACAAGCCCTTCTTAATCTGTTTCTGTCCCTCTGCTAATCACTTCTGTGGTTTTTGCAAGACAGAATCTAGTCTCAGTGCTGAGGCTAGTGTTACAGATTTAGTGGCCGTGAATTACGGAACTTCTCTTGATCTCCAAGGACAAAAGAAAACTGCTGGCCACAAATCCCAGCAACTGTTGTTCATGCAGGTGGAACAGCAATCTCCTTCAAGTGTACAGGCTGGAAAAGAGTCCAGATCTCTTATCTTCATACTAAGGCCAACCTCCAGAAAAATTATGAAGCAGGTTAAAGCCATTCTTGACTACTTATTGCTCTAATGTGACTTCTCCCATCTCTGCTTTTAAGAACAAATAGTAGAGCCTGCTGATTTGCTTACATGTGGCATCAATCCCCCGGTTCTTCCCACTAACAGAGACCCAGTCTGGGGGCAAGAGAACAATGACAATGTGCACAGTTAACACATCCTCACCTATCCAGACTCTGTGCATGGCTGTGTGACTTTTACTCTCAGGGAGACATAAGCAGAGGATTCTGGGAAAGATTTCTCGATATAGGCACCACCCTGGATTTTCCTTTTTTTTTCTAGCTGGAATGCAGATGAGGTATCTAAAATACATCTTCTGGCTGACCATGGTGGCTCAGGCCTGTAATCCCCGCACTTTGGGAGGCTGAGGTGGGCAGATCACCTGAGGGTAGCGGGTTCGAGACCAGCCTGGCTAACATGGTGAAACCCCATCTCTACTAAAAATGCAAAAATTAGCCGGGCATGGTGGTATGCTCCTGCAATCCCAGCTACTTGGGAGGCTGAGGCAGGAGAATCACTTGAACCCGGGAGACAGGTTGCAGTGAGCTGAGATCAGGCCACTGCCTACCAGCCTGGGTGACACAGTGAGACTCCTTCTTAAAAAAAACAAACAAATAAAATAAAATAAAATAAAATAAAATACATGTTGCTTCCAGAGATGAAAGCCATATGCTCAAGATGGCAAAGCAGGGGAGCAGAAAGAGCCTGGATGCTCATTGGCATTGCTGGTATTATGGTGCCAGCCCTGACTGCCTAACCCTAGATCTTTTGCTATGGAGGATAACCCTGTAGCTCTCAAACTGGAGTGAGCACATGAATCACCTGGGGGTCTCATAAAACCACAGATTCATGGGCCCTTCCTGAGAGTGTCTGATTCCGAAGGTCTGAGGTATTCCTTGTATTCCTTGTATTCCTAACAAATTTCCAGAGGATGCTGCTGCCACTGGTTGGAGACCACGCTTTGAGAACCACTTGCATAACTGAATAGCCACTTGTTGAAGCCACTGTTACTTGGGTTTTCTTTTTTTTTGGGGGACGGAGTCTGGCTCTGTCGCCCGGGCTGGAGTGCAGTGGCCGGATCTCAGCTCACTGCAAGCTCCACCTCCCGGGTTCACGCCATTCTCCTGCCTCCTGAGTAGCTGGGACTACAGGCGCCCACCACCTCGCCCGGCTAGTTTTTTGTATTTTTTTAGTAGAGACAGGGTTTCACCGTGTTAGTCAGGATGGTCTCGATTTCCTGACCTAGTGATCCGCCCGTCTCGGCCTCCCAAAGTGCTGGGATTACAGGCGTGAGCCACCGCGCCCAGCTACTTACACTCACAGTGGAATGCTGTCCCAAACGATACACTGTCCTCTAAACCCTCAAGAGCTATACACCCCCATAAAAGGGCTGAAAATTCATTTAACCACAAGGCATAAATACGCAATGAGGCTTACAATCTATTTGGATTCTGATCAGAGAGGAATCATTCAGTCAAAGAAAATAATTTCTGCTTTTAACTTGGAGGCATCATTGGAGTCGAATGGAGAAGACGCGCAGAACAGAGGAGCTTACCCAGAACTTCTGATCTCATACCAGAGACGCATCACCTCTTGGACAACTAACGAGGGGACTTCTTCTGGCTCTCTTACCCTCTTCCTAACAATGGAACCTGGGGCAAATTCTTTAACCCCTCCGAACCTCAGTTTTCTCATTTGTACAATTGGAATGATAAGACTTATCACACGGGTCTGCTGTAAGGTATAAGGGATGTCAGGGAGTGAGGCAACCTGAGCATCCATCACTGGGAGAGTAAAATGCATGGGTGAATGCCACAGAGTGTTAGGCAGTGATCGGCCGCAGATGTGTAGATGCACAAATAGCAACATGGATGGAAGCTAAAAACGCAGTGCTTATTGAAAAAAGATATAGAATCAATCATGTTATTAAATAATTAAACAGTGGATGCATACCAAAAAATATGCAGTATGCACAATATTCACAAAGATATATTAAAATATATTAGAATGATTATCTGTGAGGCAAAGGGAATGAAAGCAGGGTATGGATATATACCTTTTTTTGAAAAAAAATGAATGAGTGTCCCTCAGATTGACAAAAATCAAAGTGTCTGACAACATCAAATTTAAATGAAAACATGGAGGAGAAGGAGCTGCCATATTCTGTCAATAGGAGAGTAATTTGGCACAAGCCTGTGGTACAGACCACCAATTGTTCCCACTGCCCATTTTCCCTTCTTCTAGAAAGTGAAGCCCTGATTCTTTAACTGGCCACATGGCTGCTTGATATGAGCACCATTCTGGATTGGAATAACTCCAATTCCCAGCCTCCTTTGCGGCTAGGTGTGGGCATGTGAATAAGTTGTGGCCAATGGTCTATGATTAGAAGTGTTATTTGAAATTTCCAAGGAGTATTCTTAAATGGAGGGATCTCAGTAAATGGCTGGAAACAAAGGTGGGTGTCAGAGAGAGATGGAAATGATCCACAATGTCTAAAATCTCCCCTTTAGCTGACCCATCCCAAAATAGGGCAGCAAGCGACCCAAAATGTTTACGCTTTCCTTGAAGAAAGAAAAATGACAGCCCTGGAATACACAAAATGATCACACGATGTATAACTTGGCAGTAGAATCAATACACCCTAAGAGGAGAAAACTGTTCAAAGGGGACAGCCATAAACAAATGTAAAGTGGAGAGATCTGAAGCTTAAGCGCGGTGGTAAAAAGAAGTTGTTATAATTACTTCCTAAAACTCCACTTTCGCCTGGAGATATGTTAACAAAAATAGTGCTGTTTATGCACTATTCCACATATACATTAACAAATATCTCAAAATTTTTTTCTGAGTTTTTTTGCTTATTGGGTGATCTCTTAAAGAAAAAGATTATGGGCCATGCATGGTGGCTTATGCTTGTAATTCCAGCACTTTGGGAGGCCGAGGCTGGTGGATCACCTGAAGTCAGGAGTTCGAGACCAGCCTGGCCAACATGGTGAAACCCGTCTCTACTAAAAACACAAAAATTTGCTAGGCATGGTGGCGGGTGCCTGTAATCCCAGCTACCCAGGAGGCTGAGGCAAGAGAATGGCTTGAACCCAGGAGGCAGAGTTTGCGGTGAGCCGAGATCGCGCCATTGCACTCCAGCCTGGGCGACAAGAACGAAACCCCATCTCAAACAAAAAACAAAACAAGCAAACAAGATTATGAATTAAATTTGTTAATATTTTTCTTTCCTAAAAAAGAAGATATTATGGTTTTTAGTCAGCTGACTTGTTTCAATAACAGTTTGTCTACCACTAAAAACCAGAGCCCCACATCTGTTCCTAATAAAAATCTATAATCAGCAATGCCCATTGCCTTTCAAAACTTATTTTCTTCATCCCTAAACTATGCACAGACCTGGCCAAAGCTTGTTTCTGTTGTCACCAAGATATAATGGCATTGCATTTATTCCAGGATGAATAAATCAGCAGCAGTTCCAAGTAGAATCTGTGTCAGCCACTGAAGCTATTGAAAATTTGAGCCTTAACTACAGATTGACATTTTCATGTGTTAAAATGCTGAAGTATGCCCGTTTTCTGTGTTTCGGTTTATAACATTCAAACCTTTGTGATACTTTGTTTCAGGTCACAAGGCTTTAAAGACATTTGATAATAGAAGCAGTTCACATTTTCAGTAAAAACAGATTCTGGAAGCAGCAACCTTATGACACCAAATCTTTACACAAGAAACATTTATTTCTAAAAGTTGTGCACTTTGAATTGAGCCTGGAAGCAGCAGACCAGGTCACTACCTAGCAAAGGGCTTTAACTGGAACTGGCCTGCAGCCTGCAGGTTCCTGGAGAAGGGGTTTAGAACTGGTCTGCAGTCTCAATGACAGGCTGTCTTGTTACTGTGTGAGAACCAGCCGGAGCTGTTTAGAAACAGCCTTTATGAAAGCACAGTATATAATTCTGGGTGAAAGTTTAGGAACACTTTTCCTGGCAGTGACAAACTCTGCATATTTTTCTTTTTCTTCCTCTGAGAACAGTTGATCCTTAATGTTTTTTCAGCTTTGAGCCATTTTCAAAGAGAGGCACACTGTGGAAGCTTCAGCAAACTTGTTTGTCCTAAAGCTACGGCAAGGCAGGATAAGTGTGCAAAGCAATGTGCAAAGGACCAGGAGGCTCAGCATGCAGTGTGCACAGTGAAGCAGGTTGCAGGGAGGAGCGTCCTCAAGACCTCTTACCCTTACAGACAGCTATATGTAGCTCACTGCTCAGGAATTAGAACAGGAACTACTCTCTCGTGATTCTAAGGTGGGCACCAAACATTGGTCACTTCCCACAACAGTATCTCCTACTTCTATTGCTTACATCTAATAGGCATCTTCAAGCTACAATCAAATCATTAAAGGATGCTGAACACAACACATTTGCTTTGGAAGGCGGGGCATTATTTTGTTAACATTCATATTTTTCCAATCAGAGAGTGTCACAAATGGAGGGTTTATGAGGGTGTGGGGAGGAGACTAAAGTGTATGGAAGGAATATGGAAAGGTCATAATTTGGAATCTTAAGAGTAAAGCAGGGTGGGGTGTGGTGGCTCATGCCTATAATCCCAGCACTTTGGGAGGCCAAGGTGAGCAGATCACCTGAAGTCAGGAATTTGAGACCAGCCTGGCCAATATATAGTGAAACCTCGTCTCTACTAAAAAAAGACAAAACTTTGCTGGGTGTGGTGGTGCACACCTGTAGTCCCAGCTGCTTCGAAAGCTGAGGCAGGGGAATTGCTTGAACCCAGGAGGCGGAGGTTGTAGTGAGCCGAGATCGTGCCACTGCACTCGAGCCTAGGCAACAGAGTGAAACACCAAAACAAAAAAAAAAAAAAAAAAAAAGCGTAAACAAGGATGACTTTAGGATAATGTTTTTCTCTACCAGGAAATTCTTAATTTGTGATATACAAGAAAAATATTGATTTTCCAAGAGGGAAGTGACCTTAAATCCAGTAGGGGTGTGCTGGTTTATGCTCCATCAGTGAGCTTATGTATAAAGAAAGAAAGAAGTGGGTTTATACACAGAAATCTATAGTAGATTTTCCTAGAAAGCCCTGAGAGAATTGGTGTTGTATTCCCAGAAGGCAATTCTTACTCTGCCAAGGAGTTAGTAAGGGGTGAATAAGAATTACCTCCTGATAAATGATGAGTGAACTTAGGAGCCAGAAACCAAGAATGGACTAGCACTCTAAGGGATCCTCTAAATAGAATTAGAATGAATTGCAAGGTGTCCTCTAAGGTCAGAGACTAGGAACTTCTGGCACATGGGCGACAACTCCAGAAATATCTGTGTTGGGTGCAGGAGTCAAAGGGTATTATTTTGCATGATGCCTGGAAGGAGAAGGGGAAGAGGGGAGCAATAAGAGAATGCAAGTTCTCTACTCTCCCACCAGCCTGAGGGTTTGCCTATAAACTGTGTAATTGGAAAGTGCGGGCCCAGACCCAAAAGCAGTTGTGGTCACCTAAAGACTTTGTGAGTCCAAGTGAAACGAGAAAAGTTCCCTTGTCCCCATCTCGGGGCGTGTGATGGGGGCTGTGGCTCAGGTGCTCGGCTGCTCAAAACCCCTAGGGGAGCAGGCAGACAGGCAGGTCGTGGGGAGCGTGGGCTCTGACCCCATGGCAGTGTCTAGGGGTGAATGTTTACAGCTCTTGAAGCTCCAGTGGGCGTGTGTTACAGGGTGCTCTTTTAAATTTGCCGTCTGTAGGCGGCTGTGTTAATCAGCTCAATTACACCCTCTGCCTTATAGCAAGGGAAGAGGGATTTCTGTATCCCTGGGTTCTTGCCTTGGTGTACCAGAAAAATCAGATCACACGTGAGCTTGGAGAATGAGTGCAAGGTTTTTGTTTGTTTTTGAGAGGGAGTGTCTCGCTCTGTCGCCCAGGCTGGAGTGCAGTGGTGCAATCTCGGCTCACTGCGACCTTCGCCTCCCACGTTCAAGCGATTCTCCTGCCTCAGCCTCCTGAGTAGCTGGGTCTACAGGCATGCGTCACCATGACCAGCTAATTTGTGTATTTTTAGTAGAGACGGGGTTTCTTCATGTTGGCCACGATGGTCTCGATTTCTTGACCTTGTGATGCGCCCGCCTCGGCCTCGCAAAGTGCTGGGATTACAGGTGTGAGCCACCGCGCCGGGCTGAGAGCAAGGTTTTACTGAGCGGTGGAAGTAGCTCTCTGCAGATGGATGGGGCAGCCAGAAGGGGTGTGGAGTGAGAAGGTGGTTTTCCCTTGGAGTTGCGCCGCACAGCGGCCGGGCTCTCCTCTGACTGCCCTGGGCTGAACTTTGCGTCGTCCGCCGTAGATGACATGCGGGCGTCTGCTGGTGTCTGTCAGTGTGATCTTCTGCCAGTGTCTTCCTCTGCTGGTGTGTTCCTCTTAACGTCCAGCTGCTTGTGTTTGTGCCCTCTAGGGTTTCGGGGTTTTTACAGGCACAGGATGGGGGGTGTGGCGGGCCAGGGTGGTGTTGGAAAATGCAGTATTTCGGCGGTAAAAGAGAAATGCCTGTTCTCACATAGGTCCGTGGGTATAGGCCTGAGGGTGGAGCCCTACCCTGCCTTTCTCCACCCAGCATTTCTCGGCCCCGCTGGCGTATCTCTAGCAGAAGCAGCTGGCTGCTTTCCTCCCCTCGCGCCTCTAGAGCCCATGAAGGAGCTCTGGTGCTGGGCAGAGGAGACTCCCAGTGGTTCAGGGGCTAGGCATAGTGGGGACCTTTCTCAAGGGGCACTGACAAGGGCCTTAGGGAATTTGGCAGGGAAGAACATGAACAGAAATCAACTGGGGCGGGGGGATGCCTAGAGTTCCTGCAATTATGCGGGGTGGAGGGGGCCTGGGAGTTATTATGATTTATATTTCATTAAATATGATTTCATCTGTATCCAAAGGAAGGTGAGGCTTCAAACATTCAGTTTATGCATACAAAAAACCAAGGAACACAGATTGCATCTCAGCCAGGTCAGCAGCCAATGATAAGAGGATGCAGAAAACTCAGTTTCTCAGGAGCACAACCAGAGTCTGGGCAGCACCTCTGATCTTCTGCAGGGTGCTGTGAAAACCATGTGGCTTTTGGGGAAGCATGAGCTGGGTGCCCTTGGCTGAGGATAGTCAAGAATGGCCATAGGCCGGGCGTGATAGCTCATGCCTAGAATCCCAGCACTTTGGGAGGCCAAGGCAGGCAGATCACTGGAGGTCAAAAAGTTTGAGACCAGATGGGGCAACATGGTGAAAACCTGTCTCTACGAAAAATACAAAAATTAGCTGGGCGTGGTGGTGGCAACTGTAGTCCCAGCTACTCGGGAGGCTGAGGTGGGAGAATTACTTGAACCTGGGAGGCAGAGGTTGCAGTGAGCTGAGATTGTGCCACTGTGCTCCAGCCTGGGCAACAGAGCGAGACTCCATCACACACACACACACACACACACACACACACACACACACACACAGGCTATAAATGGTCCTAACTTTATTCTTTGTTCACGCATTCATTGTTCAACCCATGTTCATTGAGCACCTACTATATGCCAGCCACACACCATTCTAAGTGCTGCAGATACAGGAATGAACAAATAGGATGTCAATCCCTGCCCTTGTGGTGCTTTCATTTTTAAAGGCCAACAGATAAGCTGGGTGCAGTGGCTCATGCCTGTAATCACAGCACTTTGGGAGGCTGAGGCAGGTGGATCACCTGAGGTCAGGAGTTCGAGACCAGCCTGGCCAACATGGTGAAACCTCGTCTCTACTAAAAATACAAAAATTAGCTGAGCGTGGTAGTGGGCACCTGTAATCTCAGCTACTTGGGAGGCTGAGGCAGGAGAATTGCTTGAACCTGGGAGGCAGAGGTTGTAGTGAGCCAATATCGTGCCGCTGTACTCCATCCAGCCTGAGCAACAGAGTGAGACTCCATCTCAAAAAAAAAAAAAAAAAAAAAATGCCAACAGATAATGAGATACACTTTCAAACTACATAGTGTTAAAGAAGAACTCTTAGAGTTCGTCTCTCAAATAAATTTAAGAGTTTATTTGAGCAAAGAAGGATTCCTAAGTTGGGCAGCCCTCAGAGCCAGAAGTTCAGACAGCGCTGCCCAGCAACAGGAGCTGAACTCAGAAGCAAAGTAGAGCAATCACGTGGCTGGCTACAGCTAGGTGTTTGCCTTATTTTGGCATGGTGTGATGAGGTGGTTGCTTGTGATTGGCTGACACTTGGCTATTTGTTACTATATATATATATACTGTTCACTTATGTTTCAGGTTGTTTATATACTAAGTTAGTTGGGGGTGGGGCGGTTGTTACGTAGGAACACAAAGTACAAAGATAGCCTCCAGCGAATGGTCTCCTGTTTATTTTGCTTGAACGATAGCACATTAGACAGTTATGAGTTCTAAGAATAAATCTAAAGCACAGAAGGAGGATGGGAAGAGTGTTATGGGAGGATGGGAGTTATATGTGTAATTTTAGATGGGACGGTCAGGGAAGGTGTCACTTGGAAGGGTGGTATTTGAGTGAAGACTAGAAGAGGTCATGGAAAGAGCTCTGCAGAGATGTACGGAACAGCATTTCAGGCAGAGGGCAGAGCACATGCAAAGACCAAAGGCAGGGACGTGCGGACCATGCTGGAGGGACCATGAGGAGGCCACTGAGGCTGGAATGGGGTCAGAAAGGAGGAGGCATGAGGCCTGAGAGATGCTGAAAGACCCTATTATGTAGAGACAGCACCATTTTAATCACTGGTTTTTACTAAGATGTGAAAGGATAAGAAGGTGTCGAGCAGAGAAGTAAAATGATCTCATTTGAGGAGCCTTCCTTCTTGGAAGGGAGAGATTTTGCCATTCAAATCGGAACTATTCTTTCCCCTGCAAAGAGAGGCTCATTAGGAAGAAGTCATGATGTGGCAAGATCCTTTGTATTTGGGGAACTTGAATTTTTAGAGCATCTGAACACTTCTTCTACCTTCTCCCTCAGTAGAAAATCACCTGCAATGAAAGTCCCCCAAAGACGTACAAGTTTTGAGTGGTGCTCTATATGGAGTCCTGAATGCTGGGAGGAGTCATGTTGACCAGGTCAACCAAAACACGAGGAGAAGCCAGTGGAAACGAAGTCGACAAGCTGCTCTGGGGTTTTGCCTCAATATCACCCTTCCAACTTCAGACCCGAGTGGCGCAGAAGGCACCACTAAGAGGATACAGATGATCACTCTTGCAAGTATTGGACCAAATGGCTGGAGGCCCACACCTGGCGTCTGAGGAGACTGTGATGAGAAGGAACAAGAGGGCACTTGAATAAGTGCAGTCCAGCCTGACACTCAAGCTGCAAGACTCAAGTTGTGTTTTTCCTTTAAATGTGAATGACATCTCTGGGCCCCCTCGGAATCACCCTATGAGGTCAGGGAGAGCCTCTTGTAAATCAGTGGATTTATTCTCTAGGCCTCTAATCAGGGTTTTATGTAGAATTTTGCGGGACCCACAGTTTGACCTAGGATTGTCAGCTCCACTGGGCGGGAAAAAGGCGCCTGTGGAGGGATACCCTGAGTCCTCCCACCCTATTCGTCCTCCATAGTGACTGGCTGCAGTCCAGCAAACTGCAGGAGACCCTCTGTAAAGACCTTCGGATTCTTGCCCTCAAATAGAAGCCCATGACAGTACGGAATATTTCCATTTAAAAAATTTCTTTTTTAAGGCTGGGTGTGGTGGCTCATGCCTGTAATCCCGGCACTTTGGAAGGCAGGGGAGTCACTTGAGGCCAGGAGTTCATGACCAGCCTGAGCAACATAGAAAAGAGAGAGAGAGAGGAAAAAAAAAAGCAGCCAAGAAAAAAAAAATCATTTTTGTTAGAAAAGTAAACCATTTGGGGAAGTTGTATGGCTGATACAAAAACAAACAACAAAAAAATTAGACTGTTAGAATTGAACTAATGTCTGTTACCAAAAAGGTTGAAACTTGTCTTTATTGAAGTGGGAGTTGAAGGTTAAAAGGTAACGTTCACCTACAGGTTGAGATTTGCATGCAGAATTTCCAGAATGTTGAATATCAGCACGGATCACTGCAAAGAAGTTGGAACTCATCTCACATGAACTTCTCAGGTGAAAAGGGACTTGACAACTGCGACTTCTCTAATAAGTGACAAAAATTATGTGGGTAATAATTTGACCTTTTTTTGTGTTAAAGTCTCTATTGAAATAGAATGCGCAAATTAATGCTCTTAGGAGACCTGCTTAGAGGAAAAACAGAATGAGGATCATGAACCCTATTAACTCACACGTCTCAAGCCTCTAATGAAAAATTCCTGAGTGAAAGGGGATGAGTAGGATGCTCCAAGTTTAGGGAAACTTTGTGAAGCTCTCAAGCATGTGGTTTATAAAGTTGCATAGCACAGTCCTCAACTGATTTTTTTTTTTTTTTTTTTTTTTGAGACGGAGTCTCGCTCTGTTGCCCAGGCTGGAGTGCAATGGTGCAATCTTGGCTCACTGCAAGCTCCGCCTCCCAGGTTCAAGTGATTCTCCTGCCTCAGCCTTCCGAGTAGCTGGGACTACAGGCACCCGCCACCACACCCAGCTAATTTTTGTATTTTTAGTAGAGATGGGGGTTTCACCATGTTGGCCAGGATGGTCTCTATCTCTTGACCTAGTGATCCACCTGCCTTGGCCTCCCAAAGTGCTGGGATTACAGGTGTGAGCCACTGTGCCTGACCTCAACTGATTTTATAACCGAGATGTGTATCTCTAACAAAATAAGATACATAGCAAAAGAATGACTCTGCTAGCTCTTTCTGGAGAGGGAATGTAAGTCCTCGAAGGATATTGTTTACTTTGCCGACTTATCTATTTTATTCTGTAAATTCTGCACTCCGCTCCAGATTGGAACTCAAAATCTATTGTTCCATCAAATCAATTTCCCCACAGAATGAAGAATGTGCTTAAAATTCATTGTTATCTGTTAAGAACCCAACTCAGTGAGAATCATAGAGATTAAGAGGGTCTAGGTAGTTAAGGTGGAAACAATGTGTAGAAAAGAGATCCACACACTGATTATTTTCTAATAAAACTGTTCATTCTATCAGAAAGTGGAGGGAATTAAATATAAACAGACACATTTGTTTAAACCCAGCTTCATTACTATTCTATAGGTTGCTTGAAACCTATTCTGACATCAGTTATTAAATAAACTGTGATATTTTCACAGATAGGAAATAGCTGAGCTGAAGTTATCCATATCTGCAGGATTATTCTGTATTCAATTTTAATGTTCAAAGCTTGAGAAAATTATATGGCTATAGAACATACTCACAGGTTTCATGAGCTAGAAAGGCTAGCCAACAAAATGACTATCTGTCAGAAGTGTAACAGTTTTAAAAAATTAAAATAGAAAATAACAATGATGACCACAATGTATTGTATACCTACTACGTGACTTTGTATGTAGCATACCTGTGTATCTTTACGTATCTTTATATATATGGACTTAATGTGGAGTTTATTTCTAATACTTCCAATGATCCTGCAAAGGAGTAGTGTTACTATTCCCATGTTACAGATGAGGAAATGGAAACTCAGGAAAGTTATCCAAGGTTAAATCAAGACTTATCCAAGGTTTAAAAAAGTGTAGAGTTAAGATTCTAACCTGAATTTGGCTGGGTGTGGTGGCTCACTTTGGGAGGCCGAGGCAGGCAGATCCTGTGAGGTCAGGAGTTTGAGACCAGCCTGGCCAACATAGTGAAACCTCGTCTCTACTAAAAATACAAAAATTAGCCATGTGTGGTGGTGCACTCTTGTAATTCCAGCTACTTGGAAGACTGAGGTAGCAGAATTGTTTGAACTAGGGAGACAGAGGTTGCAGTGAGCCAAGATCACACCACTGCTTACCAACCTGGGAAACAGGGTGAGACTCTGTCTCAAATAAAAAGATTCAAACCTAAATCTAGCTCCTAACCCTGGGTGTTTTCCACCAATGGACTCTCTCAATAATACAAGAATTAGGTAGCTATCAAATGGAAATTCAGAGACCCTAGTTTTCATAAATAAAATCTCAAATCCATAATTAAGAGACTTAAATTCATGTCAAATGTATTTGTGTGCATGCATCTTGTAATCAACTTCTAATCAACTTTCTTGATTGAATTCAAATTTAATAGACTTTAAAATAAAAATGGAATCCGTTTTATTTCCTTTGCATTTATGGAGCACCTGCCATGGTTCGGGCACTGCTTCAGACACCACGGACGTGAAGGCCACGCCAGTTTCAGTGTCTGTCATTAACTCTTTAACAGTTGCAATTGTGGGCACTATAGTAGGTTTTCAAACATATTAATTTAAAAGGACGGATAATACAGCTATAAAGTCTTATTAGTTGGTTCAGCTTACCTCTTCTAAATGCACATGACAATTAACCAATAATGCATAAAAGCATTTTATATTGCATCTTTGTTTTTTATACTTCTGTTATAAATTAAAAGTGGAAAGAATGTTGGATTTGAGGCCAGCTCTGCAGTGTACCTGCATTGCAACTTTGAGCTTCTCTGAGCCTCAGTTTTTTTCATGTATAAAAATGGGGATGCTAGGCAGGCGTGGTGGCATTCATCTCTAGTCCCAGCTACTCGGGAGGCTGAGGCAGGAGGATGCTTTGAGTACAAGAGTTTGAGGCTACAGGAAGCCATGATTGCATCACTGCACTCCCGCCTAGGCAAGAGAGTGCAACCCTGTCTAAAAAAAACTTTTTTTTTTTTTTTAATGAGAATGATGCTAACCATCTGACAGTGCTACTATCTGGACTCTTTGGCACAATGTTCAAGAACCTCCATAATCTCCTTTCCAGTCCCATCTATGGCTCTTTCTATCACTCTAAATAGCCTGGGATCCCACCTATTTGAACACTTTGCTTTTTCCAACAGACTGAATACTTCCCACACCTCCATAGCTCTATTTGGTTCCTTATCCAGGACTGCGAGCTCTCAGGATTGCCCACGGAAATCTCCTGTTTGGAAACCTGCCTGACAGTTCCAGTGTGAACTAAGTCCTCCCTCCTCAGCACTTCCCCAGCACCCAGCCTATATTTCCAGTATAGAGTTTCACTTTTCCTTCAATTACTGATGATCATCAGAACCATGACTTAATCATCTCTGTTTCCCTCGCAGTACTCAATGGTGCTCATGTAGAATGGCCTTGATAAATGCTGAACAAATGAAGGAATCTGTTCTCACTCAGCCTGGAGAAAGGGCTGGGGCCACAGGTCCTCTTCCTCTACCAGACTCCACTCAATAAATAGTTCAGTTGTCAAAAAGCTGCATATGAAAAGCAATTCCAGTGCATTTCCAGTGCAGATGTGATTCTCCACTATGTAATAAAATCCCTTGCAAGACTCCAATAAAGAAAGGATTTTGAGGGAAGATAAACGGTGATCTGTTTGGATAATGCACTCCTCTCCTGAAAAGGCTTTTGGGTATACACATCCCCAAATATACATGAATATGAGTTCAGTTAACTCTCCATATATATATATATATACCTATTAGTTTAAGAAATATGTATATGCCCTACTATATTAACATATATTGTAAAGTATGTAGAACTATACATATATAGAAGCTATAATTTTTTTAAGGAAGAGTTTTAATATTTTCTTTTTGCACCCCAGGAAACAGCCTTGCACAAAGAAAACCTAATCTTGGCTGAGCAGCTATACTTCCCGGTAGAAGAAAGGAAATCATGTTTTACTTTCTGTAGATTATTCCCTAATATTGACCATTTCCTCTCTCTCTTCAGGTTCTCTTACAAGACCACCAACATTCTTCAAACGTTAGTGAAATAAAACAGCAGGAGGGTTTGGAGCTCTGGATCCTCAGCCTGGAAATGTGACAATTTAATCCCAAAGGTTTGCTGTGAAGTTGTAAGCATGACAGTGTGAAACTCGACAGATTATTCTTGAATTCTTTGTTTGTTTTCGTTGTGACCTGACTCTCATAAAATTTATGTTTTCTTCCAAACCCCCAGGGTGTGTGGTCATATGATTTAAATAGAGAAAAACATTGTCCAAACAGTATCGAGGAGTTATCACTTTTACATTGTTTTAATTAAAGAAAAAGCCTTTCTAAGGGGAACATCACACACCAGGGCCTATTGTGGGGAGGAGGGGAGGGATAGCATTAGGAAATATACCTAATGTAAATGACGAGTTAATGGGTGCAGCACACCAATATGGCACATGTATACATATGTAACAAACCTGCACATTTGTGCACATGTATCCTAGAACTTAAAGTATAATAATAATAATAATAAAAAGAAAAAGCCTTTCTATCCAGGTCTACTACCATCATTTTTATGGGCATCTTAAAGTATCTAATCTAATACTATAGTTATTTTTAGTAGTATTATTTAGTATTTTTAGCGTTATTATAGTTTTATCTGTATCTTAAAGAAAAAGTCAATAAATATGAAGACAGAGTTTGTTTTGAGAATGTATGCAAATGCCCACCATGTTAAAATCATTTCAATTTTGTGTGCATGCACACGCACGCGCACACACACACACACACACACACAGGGAGAAGAGCAGTGAATATCCTATTCACAAAAGTTACAAAGGTTATCTCAGGGCGGTGGGATAAAGATTATTTTTGTTTTCCTCTTTGTGTATGTTTGTAATTTCTCGAGCATTCTATAACGGCCAGATTTTTGTTGTTGTTGTTTAACAACAGTATGCGTACCAACAGTTATAAATCATTTATCTAGATTCTTATATTGTAAGATTTCAAATAGAAAATTTAAAAATACCTTTTGGAATCACTGGCATCTAAAATAAAACTATATGTGATTTCTAAGTTCTATGCTGCATTTTAATTGTAACACAATATTTTTTTTTTAGACGGAATCTCGCTCTGTCCCCCAGGCTGGAGTGCAGTGGCGTGATCTTGGCTCACAGCAACCTCTGCCTCCCTGGTTCAAGCAATTCTCCCTGCCTCAGCCTCCCCAGTAGCTGGGATTACAGAAGTTTGACCAAGTTGGCCAGGGTGGTCTCGAACTCCTGACTTTAAGTGATCTGCCCACCTCAGTCTCCCAAAGTGCTGGGATTACAGACATGAGCCACCACGCCCGGTGTAACACAGTTTTTAATATATTTTGGTTTCATGTAAGAAAACTGCATTTTAGGCTGGACACGGTGGCTCCCGTCTGTAATCCCAGCACTTTGGGAGGCCGAGGTGGGTGGATCACCTGAGGTCAGCAGTTTGAGACCAGCCTGGCCAACATGGCGAAACCCTGTCTCTACTAAAAATACAAAAAATGAGCCAGGCATGGTAGTGGGTGTCTGTAATCCCAGCTACTCAGGAGGCTGAGGCAGGAGAACTGTTTGACTTCAGGAGGCAGAGGTTGCAGTGAGCAGAGATCACGCCACTACACTCCAGCCTGGGCAACAGAGTGGGGACTCAGTCTCAAAAAAAAAAAAAAAGAGAGAAAGAAAAATAAAAATTGCATATTGCATTTTAAATCAAATGCTTTATAAAAGAGCTCCACTTACCTAGATTTTCAACACATTTTGTCTTTCAAACACAAAGAGAGGTAGAGGGTAGTTGCAGAGGAGCTTGTAAAATAAAGGAACCAAGGTAGAGCTGATGGGAGGCAAAAATGAAGATCCTAAATTGGGAGGTGTGTCTGTCTGGACAAGATTAAGATTCAAGTAAACCCCAATCCAAACATGTGATGTTACCTGTAAAGAAAACTGTTGCTGAGTGCCTCTGTGGACAGCATAAGCCTACCTAAAAAGTCTTCTATTGGGCCCGGTGTGGTGGCTCATGCCTGTAATCCCAGCACTTTGGGAGGCTGAGGCAGGTGGATCACAAGGTCAGGGGTTTGAGACCAGCCTGGCCAACGTGGTGAAACCCTGTCTCTACTAAAAATATAAAAATTGGCTGGGCATGGTGGTGGGTGCGGTGCCTGTAATCCCAGCTACTCGGGAAGCTGAGGCAGGAGCATCATTTGAACCCAGAAGGCGGAGGTTACAGTGAGCTGAGATCGCGCCACTGCACTCCAGCCTGGGCGACATAGCTAGACTCCGTCTCAAAAAAAAAACAAAAAAATAAAGTCTTCTATTGAATGCAAGGAATTAAAACAGAGTTCTTTTTAATCAAGTGAAAAAGACTTTCTTTCAATAAGTGAGTTTGGTAGACCTGGGAACTTAATGGTTGAATTAAAGAAAACACTTCTCCACACAGATCTGGCTGCAAGACCTATAAGAACACTTGGATAATGCGATCAACCTTCCTTGGCGTCGTGGTATGTGTAACAGAGGATTAATAAACTGAGGCCCCAGGGAGGTCTGTGACCACACCGAAATTCTATATAAGTTTTATATCTATGTGCACATTTGCATTTTTATGGTAACATGCATTTTTTTCCAGTGGCTTTTATCAAACTCTCAAAGGGGCCAATGACCCAAAAAGGTTGAAAATTAATGTAATAGAAAAAGCATGAGCTTTGGATTCAGAGAGAATTGAGTTCAAATTTGTAATTTACTGGCACAGGAACTTGAATGAGTTGCATTTTTAGAATTACAATATATAGTTATATATAATTGTATATTTTAAAATAATATTTAAGTACCTAGTATAGTGTCTACCACATACTAGGTACTTTGTGAGTGTAACTATTTTTTTTTTATATATATATCTCATCCTATAAATAGTCTGGAATCCCAGATCTCCCTTTTTTTTTTCTGGCAGAGTCTCAATTTTGTTCAAGTGACTACTACCCTCTCATATGCCTCGGCGGGTCTAAACTACATAAATATTCTCTTTCCCTTTGTTACTGACCCTTAGGCAACCTCTACCATTGGGACCATGATATGGACTTCCCCCTGTATCTGCCATATATTAACAATGATTCACATACACATTTCATGGTATCTTGCTTAACACATTGCAAAGCCTTTCTTACCACTGTAAAACCGTACATGTCCTTGAGAAGTATACGGTAGCAGAGCCATACAACACATCTCCCTAGCACAACACTTCTCCTCTCGGGAATGCATGCCAACTGCTTTAGGAGTTGCTCTCAGTCGCTGTCTATGATCTTGACTAATGTCACAGGACTTCCTGATGCTCCCCCTGTGACAGAGCATTCTGTTGGCTTGCAAAGACAAATAGTTGAGGACTCACAACAATGCTTTTACACATCAAATCCTCAACTTGGGCCGTCAACTCTGAGAGTAGACGCCACTTCTCATTTACTTGGCATCTGCTCACCAAGCTTCCTTGAGAGCAGGAGCAGCCTTTCCGTGGGCATGACAGCCAGCTCTGTCCACTAGTTACAGGTAGATGACTCACGGAAGCCAGGTCTGCATGCCTTTTATAAAAACAAAAGTACAGATTTTTAAAAAGTAAATACATCGGCTATGCAGAATTCGAATTCGAATTCAGGCCTGCACCAGAAAAACAACATACTGACTTAGCTTTAGAAATATCAATTCTAGGGTTTATGGGATAGCTGGTTAACATTTCACTGTCTTTTTTTTTTAGATGAAGTCTTGCTCTGTCACCCAGGCTGGAGTGCAGTGATGCGATCTCAGCTCACTGCAACCTCTGCCTCCTGGGTTTAAGCAATTCTCTGCATCAGCCTCCTGAGTACCTGGTATTACAGGTGCATGCCACCACGTCCGGCTAATTTTTTTTTTTTTTTTTTTTTTTTTTTTTTTTTAGTAGAGACAGGGTTTTACCATCTTGGCCAGGCTGGTCTTGAACTCCTGAACTCGTGATCCACCTGCCTCAGCCTCCCAAAGTGCTGGGATTACAGGCGTGAGCCACCACGCCCGACCCTCACATTTTACTTTCAATCCGACAGTCTAATTTGTGGATTCAGGATATCTAGGCCTTAGCTAATCATGTAATTTTAACTACGGAGTCTTCTTTCTGGGGATCCAGGTGAACTGACCCTTTGAGTTCTTATTTCATTCAATATCCATATAAATCTGAGCCCCCCTACCACATACTGTAATGGGGTAGGTTTAACATTTCCCCAGTATCTGTAAGAATTCTCAGGAAGCTCCTGCTGTTCTTTGTCGTCTCTCACCCTGACTTCTGTGTCCAGTAAACTCTGCCTCCTGCTCCCTGAAGCTGCTCTATTCTCCATCCCCCACTTTCAAAGACCATTCTCTAGGCTTTATTCCCCAGGTTGCACTAACACAAGCTCTCGTGAATAGTTACCTTTACCTAAAGTCTTGGGACCAAAGCAGTCACATCATGGTATAGAATAGGCAGCAACTTGAAAATAAACGAAGACATCTCTATGCAAAAGTGCCTCGCCTATCTGTAACCCTCCAGGCATTTCTTCCTGGTTTCCCTCTCTTTGGCAGGTTGACAAGTCTCCTCTTTCTTTGACCCAGAGAATCCTCCTCCTACTGACCTCTCTTCTTTCCATTCCAAGGCTCCTTGACTTCCTCACCCACTGGAGAAGACTAAAATGTTCTGCTAGTTTGTTATATGAAATAATTTAGTTATTTTTATTGCGACTTCTTTGTTCCATAGGGATCAGAGAAGCCAGATGTTTTCCTAACAAAGTAGTATCCCATGCCTTGCCCAGTGGTCCCCTCTCCCCTGCTTGTTAATTTAGAGCAGTATTTTTTGTGTGTGTTTAAAATAACCACTTTGTTTCCTTCCCACTAGACAAGAAATACACTTATGGACCATAAATGTATCCATATCCATCCAGAATTATCCTTTTTTAAGACTTGGTTCTAAATTATTATAGTCTTTTTCTATGTGAATTTTCCTGGGGAACTCCTAAAGAAATAATCCCAAGACAATCAAACAGATAAAAGCTATGTTCAGGAAGATATTCATTGCAGAGTTATTATAACAGTAAAAATCTGAAAACAACCTGGAAGTACAGTAATGGTTAAGCAAATGATTATATAGCTACTCAGTGCTATAGTCTATAGTCATTAGAAGGATAATCAAAGAGACATAAAGCAATAAGGAGAATAACTATGATATAGTACATTTCAAAAACAGGATGTAAACTTATATAGATGATGGTAGCAAAGCATGTTTCCAAATGCATGTTTAGGAAGCATTTGGAAAGAAGTGTAGGAAAGTGCAAAGGGTGGTAGTGTCAGAGTAAAATAAGGACAACGATTTTTTGTTTTTCTCTGTATAGCAAATTATCCATAATAAAATTATATTCATTCTATGAGGTGTAAATGTAGAAATTAAGTTAATACTTATTATTTTTTGAGATGGAGTCTTGCTCTGTCTCCCAGGCTGGAGTGCAATGGTACGATCTCGGCTCACTGCAACCTCCGCCGCTCAGGTTCAAACGATTCTCACACCTCAGCCTCCCGAGTAGCTGGGATTACAGGCATGTGTGTGCCAAGCCTAATTTTTTTTTTGTATTTTTAGTAAAGATGTGGTTTCGCCATATTGCCCAGGCTGGTCTTGAACTCCTGACTTCAAGTGATCTGCCCACCTCAGCCTCCCAAAGTGCTGGGATTACAGGCGTGAGCCACCACACCTGCCTAATTTTTAAAATAAATATAATTTTAGCATTTGGGATCATCCTGAAACATATAAAATTCTAAGTCAAAGAATTGAGATAAAGTTATGTGTAAGCCTAGCATTTCATAGATGTCTAAATTCTATGTGACAAATTCACCTTCTATTTTTTTAACTTTTAATTTATGTGGGTACATAATGGGTGTATACATTTATGGGTTACATGAGATATTTTGATTCAGGTATGCAATTCATAATAATCACATTAGGGTAAATGGGGTATCCATCACCTCAAGTATTTATCCTTTGTGTTACAAACAATCCAATTGTACTCTTTCAGTTATTTTAAAATATACATTAAATTAGTTTTTACTGTAGTCACCCTGTTGTGCTAGCAAATACTAGGTCTTACTCATTCTTTCTATTTTTCTGTACCATAAAATTCACCTTTTATTAATTTCAGTGTTACCCTACTTGTTGGTCAGCAGATCTCTCTGGAATGTGGTCAAGAAACTGGTAAAAGTAAAAAGTAAAAGGATTCTAGCAAGCCAAATAAATGTGAAAGCCTATACACTTTACTCACAGCCTCTTACTAAAAGCCAGTGAGGCTCATTCTTGCCACAATTCTAAGCTAGAATTTCTAGGCCATATCATGTGAGAAGCAGGAAATTGAAAACTGGATGGGGTTGCAAAAAGTGACATTTGCAGCCGGGCATGCTGGCTCACTCCTGTAATTCCAGCACTTTGGGAGGCCGAGGAAGGCGGATCATAAGGTCAAGAGATCGAGACCATCCTGGCCAACATGGTGAAACCCCGTCTCTACTAAAAGTACAAAAATTAGCTGGGCATGGTGCCACATGCTTGTAGTCCCAGCTACTCGGGAGCCTAAGGCAGGAGCATCGCTTGAACCTGGGAGGTGGAAGTTGCAATGAGCTGATATCGCACCACTGCACTCCAGCCTGGGCAACAGAGAGAGACTCCGTCTCAAAAACAAAAACAAAAACAAAAAGAAAAAAAAGTGACATTTTCCAGTCTCTCAGTGAAGTCCAGAGGTAGGGAAAACCACCCCAAGTGGACCAAAACATTTTGAATATGAGTTAATATTGGATTCCAGGCATAATTATATTCCAGCATTTTCCATGGCAGTTGGCTCAAATAATGACATCAGATGCCTCAATGGCAAGAGTTAACCTAGTTGGGTCACTGTCTAGTCAGAGAAACATGTGGAATACACATTTTAGAAAGAATTTCACTTAATCCGGTTTCTTTTCAAAATGTATTTTTGGTGCTTGTTTTGCCTTAAAACAGATACACAAGCAAACAAACAAAAAGAAACCACAGACTATAAGGGATTGCTCACTCCTCCATTACAGGCAATGCAAGAGTTATACTTGAGCTTTTCTGGAAAAAGTGGCAATTTATGCAAGCAATCTTCTCACATATTCCTCATTTTGTTCTGTTGCTAATAAAGCACTGTGAGAACAATATTTCAGTCTCAAAGCTTGCAGGGTGTCCTTTGGCCTCGTTTTGCAAACCCTCCTCCACCCACGCTGGTTTTCCTTCTACACTCGGTGTCCCCCACTCGCTTATCGCATGCTTGAGCTATACCAGTCTCCAGGGAATTAAAATGGAGATATGTAAATGTCAGTTGCTATTATAGCTAACAAGAAACTCTTCCGCCTGGATCTCTGAGCACTGCAAGCCCTGAGAGATGCCAGCGTATCACAACAGTCCCGGCTGTTTGGAAAGTTTTCAGGTTGTTTGCTTTAATGGATTTGCTCCAAGTGAGGCGCATGTTTTTCAAAAACGAATGCCAAAGATAACAAAAAATGCAAAGGAGAGGAGAAAGGGAGACATATCCCGAGTATAGGAGTGAACCAGGATAAGACTTACTAAACAGCAGAATGTTCAAGGGCAGTTGAATCTCTCCCACATTTAGAATGACCCAGAAAGACTGAGGTTAAAAACAGCATACATAGTCACTTAGAAAACAGTGATTTGGGACCCAGAATGTGTTTTACATCTTCTTCATGTCACTTGGGGGCATAGGTCACTGTGTTATTCTGTTACTTAAGCTGTTTACAGCTATATTTGAATGGTCTTTGTTGACAAAGTTGTTTCCAAGTAATTTTCTAAAGACATTCTGATTACTGTTCCCTGTCATTAGCTACTGTAATTTGTTTTCTGGATTGATGGTCAGCACAATAATTGCATTTAGAACACTGGATGGGTTTCCATGATCGTTTGGTGCATTTGTGTTAAACTTATTGCTGTTTCTTGAACCCACTTTAGATTTAAAAGAGTATGGCATTTACATATCTAAAGAAGATAATAGAAAGTGGTTATTTTTGTGTTATTATAGTTTAGCATTTATGTAGCACTTATATTTCTAAAGGCATTACAATCATGTATGAATTACCCAACCCTGTACCCTTGAGCTCTAAGCCATTTGGATTCACTCTGATTTCTAGATAAGCCACGAGGCTGGGTAAGGGTAGTTGGCTGATGAGAGGTTCCTCCTTTCCTGTTAGGATTCCCACCCTTTTTCCAGGACACCCCACCCAACTGGGATCTGCACAGGCTGGCTTCATTACTTTGTTTGAAGTTTTGTGTTTGATGTTCTTTGAAAGTGTGTATAAAATACATTCCAAAGTCACATATAGATTATTTTTGGATTATCTGATGTTTTGGATATTTCCTATCATTATTCACTTCCATTCATTCATTTACCCCTTCATTAAACGCTGAATTGAGCACTCCCCTCTATTTCAGGCAGCGAGTTAGGCTCTGGGGAGAGGAGAATTACAGTCTTACTGTGCAGATAATTAAGAACACAATCGAAAATATGGTCAGATGAGATGTGTAATGCCGTCTGAAGAAACCAGTGGAATTGTTTCTTTTTGGAAGG
The DNA here is from genome assembly GCF_002776525.5 of Piliocolobus tephrosceles. NCBI lineage: Eukaryota > Metazoa > Chordata > Mammalia > Primates > Cercopithecidae > Piliocolobus > Piliocolobus tephrosceles. The sequence goes on from NC_045438.1 coordinate 147,026,328, forward strand.
TCAGGGGCAGTGTGTTTTGAGCTGGAACTTGGAAACTCCAGTTTTGTATTTATGCATTGGGTGGGAGGTGGGGAGGGGAGGCTGAAGAAGAGATGGAGATAAACAGCGTTATTCCAGGGAGACAAAATAACATGGAAAATGGAAACTTGGAAAAAGTCACTTATTTGCCTTGGTTGGAGGGTTTTTTTGTATGGAATGATGGTAAATAAGGCTGGAAAACTGTTTTGGAGGAAGGTTCTAGAAGACCTGGAGCTGTCTGCTTAACAGAGTGAACTTCTCTGTTAAGCAATGACTCCACAGTTGGACTACAAGTGATTGGAAGTAGCCAGAAGTATCGAGAAAGCAATAGATATCATTGCATACACTGTATGGGATAAAGTTAGAGAGATTAGTTATGTGGATATGAAACCCAGTGACCAGATAACCAAGAGAAACAAAGCAAGACCAAGAGAATACGTGTATTAGGAAGGAAAATTGAGCATTAGGCAAGTGATAAATTATATTAAAGAATGGTGAAACCAACAAGAGTGACTGGGGACAGTTTTCTGAATTTCTACCAACAGATGAATCATTTCTTAAAGATCATGGTCTTCACTCACTCACGTATTCATTTACTTGTGGGTGATTGAAAGATTCAATACTCGGTGAATGTCCAATCTTACTCATAGATTCCTCTGCCTCCATACCCTTCTGACTACTGTCAGAACCTAATCTGACTGTTTCTAGAAGGCTTGTTTTTGAGACACTGGAAGTATTTGTTATTGTACTGAGTATATCAGCAAGGCCACCACAGGTCAGTGTGTGGTTTTTACATGGATTTTTGCTAAATGCCACCCCCTCCCACCATTAAAGGATGAATTCCACACACTCCCTCCCCCACCACATTCACATGTTGAAGTCCTACTGCCTAATATCTTAGAATGTGACCTTATTTGGAGATAGGTTCCTTACAGAGGTAATCAAGTTAAAATGAGGTCATTAGGGTTGACCCTAATGCAGTCTGACTGGTGTCCTTTCAAAGGGAGAAATCTGGACACAGAGACATGCACATAAGCCCTCAGAAGGAACCAACGCTTCGAAACACCGAGGCGGGTGGATCACTTGAGGTCAGGAGTTCGAGACCCGACTGGCCAACGTGGTAAAACCCTGTCTCTACTAAAAATACAAAAATTAGCTGAGCATAGTGGCAGGCACCTGTAATCCCAACCATTTGGGAGGTGGAGGCAGCAGAATCGCCTGAACCTGGGAGGTGGAGGTTGCAGTGAGCCGAGATTGTGCCACTGCACTCCAGCCTCAGCAACAGAGCAAGACTCTGTCTCAAAAGAAAAAAGAAAAAAAAAAAAAAAAAAAAAGCCCTGCTCATGCCTTGATTTGGACATCCAGCCTCCAGAAATGTGGAGCAATATCTTTCTGATTTTTAAGCCACCCGGTTTGTAGTACTTTGTTAAGGCAGCCTTAGCAAACTAATACCCACCTCCAATACTTTGATCGTTGGAATTCCCTCTCCCTTCCTGTGTTCTTCAGCATGAATACGAACCCCCAGAACCGACAGTGCTTTGATGAACTGCCACCTTTTGAACAAAGTACTAGATGGTGAGCCTGCCCTGAAAGTTTCCTTCCAGTTGTCCTGCTCAAATGATTGTGGGTATAAGAACTAATATTTGAATATTACTTTTTCTGGGTCAAAAATATAAAAGGAATGAGTTACTTTAGAGGTTGTCACAACTTTGGAGCCCGTGCCACACTGCAGCAGGTGCAGATTCTCACATAGACGGAACTCTTCTGTGAGAAGACAGCACCAGTAGAATTCTAAGCAGGTTTGAAACACGCATATGCTGCCTCTTGCTGAAGATGTGTGAATAAACCCGCACCCAGTCATAAGCCTCCTTGTCCTTCCTTTCTTAAAGTAATTTTCAAGACAAGCTCAAACAGTACTCTCACAGCTGGTTACTACAGGAGTTAATGACTCCAAGCTCAAAAGGAATGACTTTTTCTGAATTTTCCATTTGACAAACGTCTCCCTAAGGCGACAGCTTTTACCCCCTGCCTACTCCCCTAGTTGAAGTTAGCGACCACGTATTAATTAGTTGAAGCCAAATCTCAGGAAGCACTAACACTTGCCCTTTCTCTTTAAGCACACTAAGTGTGCGTTAGAAGGCAAGTTAAGTCTAAATTACCTGGAAGTCTCTTGTAAGGCACACTGAAAGTTTCCTGCTACATAGTTTTTACAAGGTACCCACATTAAGGACCTTTCATCTCAGTAGGACTGACTCTCTATGAAGGCAGTTATTTGCCTACATGAAATGCAGAGGTAACAAGAATGTGTCCTTCTCCAGAGCATTGCCTTCACTCGTCTAGATTTCATAACAAAGACATCAATTTTAGAGTTAAGCATTGCTTTCACTTTTGCATCAAAATGTAATACCGTTGAAGAACTAACCTGTGAGTCTTACTGAATAATATATAAGACCCAGTACAAAATGAAAATGTGGTACCCTTTGTTCAAAAAGCTAGAAAAAAGTGTCATTAAAGGCACTAAAGTGTAATAAAGGCTTTCCTTTTCTTCTGTGGTCTTGAATTGTTATGATATTTTTTATAATTTTTAATTTAATGTCAAGTAAAGGAAACTTCTTTTAAAAGACTAGCATGAATTTTACCATTCATCTTTATATGAGGCAATGACTCTGTGTGTGTGTTTGGTTTTGAGACAGGGTCTCACTCTATCACCCAGGCTGGAGTGCAGTGGTGCTATCGCAGCTCACTGCAGCCTCCAACTACTGGGCTCAGGGGATCCTTCCACTTCAGCATCCTGAGTAGTTGAGACTACAAGCATTCCCCACCACACCAGGCTAATTTTTTGTATTTTTTTGAGTCAGGTTTCACTGTGTTGCCCAGGCTGGTCTTGACGTCCTGGGCTCAAGTGGTCCTCCCACCTTAGCCTCCCAAAGTGCTGGGATTACAGGTGTGAGCCACTGTGCCTGGTCGCAATGACCACTTTAAGTGGCATTTAACTTGTGTGTGAAATCACTGAAATTACACAATTAGTATTTTATAGCTTGTACATGCATAAGGATTTTATTCTTGCCAGAACAGTGGAAACACTGCCCCAAATGATCACACCTATTTAAATTTCACTTCTTGACACTCACACTCTCTGTCTATCTCACTGAGGAGTAAGGAAGGTCTGAGAGGGAAGGGAACTATGGGTAGCCTATCTTTCTCTGTCCTTTCATGTTGTCATTTTCAGCTTATGTGGTTGGCTAATACAGGGGAGAAACATGAGTAAAAAGGGTAGGACAGAATGGGATTTCATGGTCATCTATGCCTCTTTGAACACCATTGCCTTCGTTCTGTGTTTGAAGCAGGTTGTGGTTTGAAGGGAAAAGATGGTCCCTAGGGGCTTTCAGTGCCCCTGATCACTGAGTCGTAGCCATAACATGTTTACCTTGTACTCACGCTGAGTCTCGTCAAATTCTCATGCACGTCGGTCTACTGTAATTTTGTGCCCATGGGGCATGGTAAGCAGTTTATGTGAATGGTGAGGAATGGCTAAAGACACCCGTATTCCTCATATCTTCTCTACTCACACGATGCTCCACTGTCCCATCAGACTTCACTTACAAAACATAAGTTCAAAGACAAAATTATTAAGACTCTCAAGAGTCCCTGTGTCACCACACGGGTAACATACCCATGAAGCTGGCCCTGGTACCACAATGTGCCATGTGAACGACAGTCTTTTTCTTATATAGTTGGAAAACTCCCATCTTTCACCTAAGCATGTTAAAACATCTTATTTAGTAAATAACATGTCACCTTCCCCCTTAAATCACTGATTCCTCCCATCCTTCACTTCTTGGTCTTTACTATCTTCCACTTGCTTCCTTTTGCTCTCAACGCCTTTGTTACTCTCTCAGTATCTCTCAAGGGTGCTATGCACATTTGGCTTGTTTTGTTAGCTGTTATGGGTTGAATTGCCCCCTTCCTCCTGAAAAAAGATATGTTGACGTACTATGTCCTATCCCTCAGTATCTCAGGACATGGCCTTATTTGGAGACAGAATCTTTACAGAGGTAATCAGGTTGTAACGAGGTCATTAGGGTGAGCCTAATCCAATCTGACTGGTGTCTGTATACAAAGGGGAAATTTGGACACAGAAACAGATACACATAAAGGGATGATAATGTTGTATTAGTCAGATTGGACCCCTGTAACAAAAGACCACAGTCTGGGTGGCTTAAACAACAGAAACTATTTTTCCCATAGTTTTGGAGGCTGGGAAAGCCAATACCAAGGTACCTGCAGATTCCTTTATTGATGAGGGCTCTCTTCCTGGCTTGCAGGCAGCCGCCTTCTTACCGTGTCTTCAGTAGCACAGATAGAAATAAGCTCTCTGGTGTCAATCCCATCACAAGGGTCTTAATTCCATCATGAGGGTCCCACCTTCATGACCTCATGTAAACCTAATTATCTCCCAAAGGCCTTATCTCCAAATACCATCACATTGAGGGTTAGGGCTTCCACATATGAATTTTGGAGAGACGCAATTCGGTTCATTAAAGATGTAAAGAGACACAGGGAGAAGATGGCCATCTACAAACCAAGAAGAGAGGACTAAACCAGAGCCCCTCACAGTCCTCAGAGGGAACCAATCCTTCTGACACCTTGATTTTAGACTTCAAGCCTCTAGAATTATAAGAAAATAAATTTCTATCAATTAAACCACTTCATTTGTGGTACTTAGTCACAGCAACCCTAGTAAACCAATACATTTGCCTTCCTTTAATCTCTTTATTTGTGTGAAGCTCTATAAAAGATTGGAAATGCCTTTCTCCAGATACTTTGCTGCTTTTTGTGGTAAGCTACAACCATAAACTCAGCTCATATCCAACTCTTCTGGAACATTTAAGGTATACTAAATTCTGTTAAGTCCTATTCTTTGTAACACATGGAGGTAAGTAACTCAGCCCACCACTGAAAACATGTACTTGGACAAGACAATGAGATAATCCTAAATGTGAAGGGAGTTCATGGAGCCCAAGATAAAGCTAAATAATAATGAATGCTTACTATGTATCAGCATTTTGTATGCACAGACTCAGTTCTTATGACAAATCCATGATTTGAATTTTAATGCGCTACTAATGAGGTAGGTACTACTATATCCCCTTTTACAGATGAGAAAGATGAGTCATAGGGAAATCAAGGTAATTCCTTCATATCACACAACTAGCAACTGAAGAGGAAGAATTTAAACTCTAGCAGTGAGGATCTAGACCTTGATCTTTTAATCACTGTACTCTTCTACCAAGATATTTAATTTTAGCAATAGAAAAAATGAATTTGGAACTGTACCTCACATCATATACAAAAATTGACTCAAAATAGATTGAAGACCTAAACATAGAAGCAAACTATAAAACTTGGAGAAGAAGACAAACATGTGAATTTTTTGGCCTAGGATTAGGCAATGGTTCCTCAGATATAGTACAAAAAGCACAAAATAAAAACAAAAGAAAATGAGTTGGACTTTATCAAAATCAAAAACTTTTGTGCTTCAAAGGATACTACCAAGAAAGTGAAAAGACAATCTGCAGAATAGGAGAACACATTTGCAAATCATATATGTGACTAGTCAGGGTCTAGTACCCAGAATATATTAAAAACTCTTAACACTCAACAACAAAAAGGTAAACAACCTAATTTTCAAAATTGTCATAGGACCTGAATAGGCACTTCTCCAGAGAAGAATGGAGAATGGCCAACAAGCACGTATAAAGATGGTCAGTAGTACACGATTAGGGAAATGCAAGTCAAAACCATGATGAGATACCACTTCACAATAAAAAAGGATAAGAACAAATGTTAGAAAGGATGTGGAGAAATTAAAAGCTCATACTTTACTGGTGGGAATGTAAAATGGTGCAGCCACTGTAGGAAACAGTTTAGTAGATCTTCAAAAAGTTAAACATAGTGTTACCATATGACCCAGCAATTTCACTCCTAGGTATATATTCAAGAGACTAGAAACACAGTTTTCACATTCAGGAACAAAAACTTATACATAAGTGTTCATAGCAGTATTATTCATACTAGCCAGAAAGTAGAAACAAACCAAATGTTCATCAACTGATAACTATATAAACCGAACATGGTATATTCATGCAATGGAATATTACGCAGTCATACAAAGGAATTAATTACTAATACATGTTATACCATGGATGAACTGTGGAAACATTATGTTACATGAAAAAAAAAAACAGGCAAAATGTTATATTTGATTCAACTTAAATGAAATGTCCATAATAGGCAAATTTATAGAGACAGTAAGTAGATTGTGGTTACCAGGGGTTGAGGGAAGAGAAAATATGGAGTGATCATTACTGGGTTTGGAATTTCTTTTTAGGATGATGAAAATGTGAAATTAGATAATGGTGATTGCTGTACAATCTTATGAATATACTAAAAGCCACTGAAATGTACACTTTAAGAGAGTGAATTATATAGTATATGAATTTTATCCTTCTAAAAATATTTAGGTTCCTCAACTAAATGTTAGCCAAGATTAAAACAAATTGGAAAATACTTAATGTATTAGGATGTGCCTTTAGAGGAACAAAAGGTTTGTCACTTGCCATTAATATATGTGAGCATTAAAAATCACTTAAGTGCTCCAAAGATGACTCTCAAAATGACTAAAAATACTTGCCACAGGCCAGGCGTGGTGGCTCATGCCTGTAATCCCAACACTTTGGGAGGCCAAGGCAGGCGGATCACCTGAAGTCAGGAGTTCGAGACCAGCCTGGCCAATATGGTGAAACCCCATCTCTACTTGAAAAAATGCAAAAAAAGTAGCTGGGCATGGTGATGGGCACCTGTAATCCCAGTTACTCAGGAGGCTGAGGCAGGAGAATTGCTTGAACCCTGGAGGTGGAGGTTGCAGTGAGCTGAGATCACGCCACTGCACTCCAGCCTGGGCAACAAGAGCATGACTCCATCTCAAAATAAATAAATAAATAAAAATAACTTGTCACATACACTGATAATATGATTATGTTGGAATAGTAGATGGAGAATGTCTCTAAGTTGTTTTATGGAAAAAGGCAATTTCACTTTGCTTTAAACTAAAACTTCCTCAAAATAATTGGGAACTGAAAATCATAAGATTTAACATACATTTTTATTTTTTATTTGTTTATTTATTTTTGCTTCTTTTAGAAAATACATTTTTTCTACATCTCTGTAATTACAATGCCAAAATATAGTTCTTTGTAGTTTTTTTTTTTTTTTTTTTTCTTACAACCGGTTTTAACACAATGGGTTTCAAATTTGACTTTCTCTTAAGCACGTTCAGAGCACCCAATTCTGGTTTTTGCAGACCTGGAGTCAAGAAGTCAGGTCTGCACACCTAGACAGGAGCAGGTCTGCATACCTAGGCAGGAGCGTAGTTAAGTGCAAAAGAAAGGACTTTAATTAGTATCTGAACAAATTTTTTTAAGAACATTAAAAAAATGTTCACTAGTTACATCTGTTTATTTAAGCCAAAAATGGAATCTTGTGTGATTAGCTGATGAATTCAAAGCCAGCGTAAAATTAACATACATTTTTAAAGTCAGTAAATTCTGGTAAGATGGATAGATATTGACAATGCAGAATGTTTGGTTTTAATTTTGAGAAAGTTGGTTGTGTTAACTGTTTGAGCCATGAGGATTGTTTAATTTCTGACCACCCAATTTGAATTTCCTTTAACTGAACAATGTGATGCAAATGTAATGGTGAAGATCTATCATCTTGTTCTTTATTCCAGTTGGGGAAGACTACTAAGACAAATGGCACAGAAATCCCTATAATTGCCCCAGAGTTCATCAACCCGTGTTTCATATAAACATATATGCTCAGACGCAGACACTGAGCATGGTGTACCCTATGATAGGGCTTCGTCACATCTGAACTTTCATCTTGACTCTACCATTGATAAAAGACTTTGGCCATGTTTCTTAATTTCTCTAAACGTGAATTTTCCCATGTACAAAATGGACAAAATCACATTTCCTTTGCAAGGGATTTGTCAATATTCAGTGAAGTAAATGTAAAATGCCTGACGGGTAGTAGGTATTTATTAGATGTTAGCTGTGTTAATGATGACTGATGTAAGGATCCTAAATCAGAAAAGTTCCTGCAGACCTAACAATACCTAGGGCAGGGCTAAATGGGAAGTAGATTCTAAATAAATACATGTCAATTGATTAGTTATTTCATACCCGAAACAAGACACACAAAGAAAAAACAAGCGACTGTCTTATCTCTAGGCCTTAACGTGTTCTCTTCTGACTTGTAAATGCACCTTTCCCGTTCATTAATACTGGCTAAGGGCAGGCTAGTCTATCACATCATTTTCTTTTGATTACGTTTTCGCCATCTAAGAAAGTTTACTCGTTCTGAATTATGCCAAACCGCATAATCTGGAAGATGAACAACTACTCCGGTTGGAAAGACCTGATTGGGTTTCAGTCATTGCTAGGCAAGTTGTAGCCCTTGTTATAAAATTATTATTTTAAGCAGGGCACAGTGGCTCAGGCCTATAATCCCAGCACTTTGGGAGGCTGAAGTGGGTGGATCACCTGAGGTTAGGAGTTCAAGACCAGCCTGACCAACATGGAGAAACTCTGTCTCTACTAAAAATACAAAATTAGTGGGGTGTGGTGCCGCATGCCTGTAATCCCAGCTACGTGGGAGGCTGAGGCAGGAGAATCGCTGGAACCCCGGAGGGAAAGGTTGCTGTGAGCCAAGATCGTGCCATTGCACTCCAGCCTGGGCAACAAGAGTGAAATTCCATCTCAAAAATAAAATAAAATAAAATAAAATAAATAAATAAATAAATACAATTATTATTTTAACCAGCCAATATGCCTTTTGTTTCCGGATTAGTCTCTCCATGGTGCCTGAAACCTTGATGTTATTTTCACTTTTACGCTAAATTTCACCAAATTAAAAACAAATAAAGAAACAAACCCAGTACACCCTGAATTTCAAAAGTAAACCTCCTGTAAGATTTTCTAATTCTCTATTTCAGAGATCTCTGCTTGTGACTCGGCACATTAGTGTTACCTTTGGACCATCCATCTAGCCATCTGCTTTCACTTGCAAAAGGAGACAATATTTGCTTGTTGTTCACTTATTTGTTTCAGAGGAGCTTTGTTGTATCTTAGTTTAAACCATATGTGTTAGTATTAGTCCAGTAAACAATGCAATATTTTTGGGTTAAATCAGTTTCAGACAGTAGCATTGAGCTATTACAGTAGATTGAATTAAGCACCACAGGATCAAGCTAGTATCGTGTGCATGCTTCTCTCTGAGTTATAAATTACTATAAAATCTAAAAGTAAAAACGTAAGCTAAGGTCAAAGCATAAAATGAAAGAGTTTCTGCCATAAAGTGTTTAATCAAATATAATGTTTTAAAACTGTCCAGCTAATTCTCAGATGCTCCCTGGCAATTAACTAAAGCCTAAAGTAACGCAAAAGGTTGACTGTTGCCTCCTCCAAGATAAAATTTGGATCTATTGTTGGCAACAAAGAAAAATAACTTACTGATTTTGATGGCTCTCCCTCTGTCACCCTCCAAGTTCTGAAATAGCTAAGAGTCAGGAAAAACGTTAATACCCAACCCAAGGGCAGAATCATTTATAATTGTAAAATTAAGCCTCTGAAAAGCTGAAGCTGATTGCAATTCCAGGAAGATTGCTGAGGAAGAGACAGTCTAGCAGATCAATTAAGGAGACTGCTGTTAACATCACCCTGGGGCCCACCCTTGGCCTGGTCAGCCCAGTGCCCTGCTCCAAGCAGGGGCATTTTGTGTGCAAGGCTGGTAATTGCTGGGGGATATTAACTCCTCTCTGTAGCTTTCTCAACAGGCTGTTATTGATTTATTGTCTGCATATTTGTCTAAACCCTAAAGCTATTTATCTTTTCACCAGGGTAACAAGTTCTGTATGTATCCAGTCTACTACATAAAATAGAACTTCTTTTTATTTTTCCCTTAAACTAGCTCCTTTAAGCTTCAAAAAGATTCTGAGATTTGGGGAGCAAGTTCTTACACAGATTTTCCTTACCTTTCATGACTTTATGGATTTTCATCAGCCCCCTCAGCTTTAGTCTTTTATCACCAATACTTTGATCCCAGCAAGCATCAAGAAACAGGTGTGAGAGGAGATGATGAACTATGAGGTGGGGAGAGGGGATGAAAGACACTTGGTGGGGGAGTTAAGGGAAGGCTTGAAGGAGTGGTCATTGCATAAGAAAAGGCTTCTGGTAAAATACCAGTGATAACTTGGAAGAAAGTTCTTCACATTAGTTTATTTGGCCTTTTCAAGTGATGTGTACTTGAGAGAAAGCGATACAGGCTCAATCCCATTACTACCCATGCCATTAGGATTAAAAACAAAATCTTGTAATAATACTTTCTAAGTTACATATATTAAAATCTCATTGACAAAAAGGTCACCTACTCTAAGTCCATTTATGTGGAATGTCCAGAATAGGCAAATCTATAGAGACTGAAAACAGATTAGGGGCTGCTGGCGGCTGGGGTGAGAGAATGGGGGTGGCTACTTAATGAGTTTGGGGTTTTCTTTTGGGGTATTTTAAAACTAGACAGAGGTCACAACTGCACCACATTGTGAATGTACTAAATGTCATTGGATTTAATATGGTTAATTTTATGTTAAGTGAATTTTAACTGAATTTTTAAAATGCAAAGAGAAAAACCCTTACAGAATAAGAATTTGGACTTATCTTAAGCATTCATTATAAAGGAACTTGATTATTACAATGCACATGAAAATTTACAAATTATAACCCAGTTGCATTATATATATTATGCATATATATAGAATTGAATATAACATATATTCAATTTAACAAATATTTGAGTATCAACAACATGCCAGCCACTTTGCAACTATTGGAACTTCATCAATGAAAAAGATAAACTTACTCCAGCCTTATGGAGTTTTCACAAATTACCCATGAAATCATCATGCAATTGATGCAGGATCTGGCCCCTTTGCCAGACTTGCAGCAGGGATGTCCCCTCTACTTGGCCCACTTTGCCCAGCTCCTTGCAGGAGGGAGCACGTGAGCGAGTGAGTGCGGGACCCGGCTGGCCACTTCAGGTACTCACACAGGAGCAAGCTCTGTGCAGGGCCCGCCGCCAGACCAGGTGTATCACCTTGAGGGGAAAGCATCAGGGCCTAGGGGAGGGTGCCCAGGACCACGAAGCCACAGAGGAAGTGTTATGGTGTCCTTTAAGTTCTGCTGTCCATGGATGGCAGGGATGGCAGTGTGTTAGCAGCTCAGCTGGCCCCTTGCCTTGTTGCATGTGGCGGCTGCCCTCTGCCAGTGAGGGCAAAGGGCTAGTGTGACAGTCTTTCTGGATACCTGCACTCAGTGGATCCTGAGCTCTTATTCAACGTCCAAGAAGAGTGAGGTCACACAGAGAGTTGAAGGATGGTGAAGGTGGAGAATTGTACTGAGAGATGAAAACAGCCCTCAGCAGAGAGGGGAGCTGGAGAGGGGATGGGAAGAGCAGGTCGTCTTTCCCAAAGTTAGGTTTTCTCTTCCCTGAAGTCAGGCTGTCTCTGCCTCTACCAACTGAGTCTGGGGTCTTTATAGGCACAGGATGGGGAGTGCTTGTTGATTGGTTTGTGAGTATGCAAAAAAGTTTAAAGTGAAGATACCACTCAAAGGTGGGCACAACAGTGTAGAAAACCAATTAGGAGGCTGGGAGCAGTGGCTCACGCCTGTAATCCCAGCACTTTGGGAGGCCGAGGTAGGCAGATCATGAGGTCAGGAGTTCAAGACCAGCCTGGCAAACATGGTGAATCCCTGTCTCTACTAAAAGTACAAAAATTAGGCGTGGTGGTGGGCGCCTGTAATCCCAGCTACTCAGGAGGCTGAGACATGAAAATCGCTTGTACCTAGGAGGCAGAGGTTGCAGTGGAGATTACGCCACTGCACTCCAGCCTCAGCAACAGAGCAAAACTCTCGCTCAAAAAAAAAAAAAAAAAGAAAAGAAAAAAAGGTGTACAAGTGATAAATGCCATGGAGAAAAATAATATAGGGATGGCAGTAGAGAGTTGTGGAGGGAGGGTAGAGAGTTGTGGTGAGGAAGGAGGGGTGCAAGTGCAGCCTCATACAGTTGGGTCAAGGATTCCCTCATCAATAAACTGATATTTGAGCCAAAACTCAAAGTTAGTGAGGAAGGAAGCCAAGTTGCTGCCTGGAGAAACAGTAGTCCAGGAAAAGATAGTAGCTGCAAAGACCCAGACACAGAAACATTCTTGGTGGGCTCAAGGAATAACGGAGAATGGTGGACCCGGAATACTATGAGGGAGAAAGAGAAAGGGAAAGTAAAAGAAAGAGAGAAAGAGAAAGAGAGAGAAAGGAAGGAAATGCAACTGCGGGGACTGCATGTGGCCTTGTCACCTGACTGAGGTGTGAAGACTAGACGTTTTGTGCAGAGCACTGATTTTATTTATTTATTTATTTTTGAGACGGAGTCTTGCTTTGTTGCCCAGGCTGAAGTGCAGTGGTGTGATCTTGGCTCACTACAACCTCTACCTCCTGGGTTCAAGTGATTCTCCTGCCTCAGTCTCCCGGGTAGCTGGGTCTACAGGCATGCACCACCCAGCCCAGCTAATTTTTGTATTTTTAGTAGAAATGGAGTTTCACCATGTTGGTCAGGCTGGTCTCAAATTCCTGACCTCCCTGGCTCCCAAAGTGCTGGGATTATAGGCGTGAGCCACCACGCCCGGCCCAGGGCAGTGATTTTAAAGGGGACCCCTCTAGCCTCTGTGCTGAGAAAACTGACTGTAGGGGCATTGATAAGGAGGCAGGAAAGTGAGTTAAGATGCTGTTGCATTTCAGAGACAAGAGTGCTTTCGGCCAGTATAGACACGGAAACAGTAAGAGATGGCTAGATTCTGGAGAGATTTGAAAGTGGAACCAATAGCTTTGCTGATGGATTGGATGTGGGTAATGAGAGATGGGATGATGATACCAAGGGTTTTGGAGTTGTCATTTGCTAAGATGAGGAATACTGCAGGAAAAATAGGTTTGCTGGATGGGAATCAGAAATTCAGGTTTGGAACCTGTTAGGTTTGAGATGCCTAGGAGACATTCCAGTGGTGAGAAGCCGGAGTTCAGATAGAAGTCTGGACTGGAGAAATAAATTTGGGAGGCATCAGAAACAGATGGTATTTAAGCCATAAAACAGAATGAGATCACCTAGGTGTGAGTTACCCCATGTTCGAAAGTCAACGAAAAACCAGACAGCCAGCCCCAAGTCTTAGGCTAAGCAGATAATTTTTGTGGGGAGGGAAGAAGTCATAACAGAGCTTGGAAGCTCAGCACACATTTATATGCCAGATCCAATTTTTACCAGACATCTCAAAATGGTTCAAGAAAGTCAACGCATATGTACAGACAGGAAAGACAGCGAGCCTCCAAAGATAGATAGGAGCTGATTTAGAAGGCAGAGGGGAACAGTTATCGATCACAGCTTGCTTGTTACATGGCCTCATCTGCCTTGTAGATTCCAGGGAAACTGGGGACTTAATAACAATATTCTAGCTCAAGAAAGCTAGAAGCACAGAAGGGAGTGCCTATAAGTTTATCCCATCCTGTTTCCTTTTGTTTTATTATTTTCAATGGGCACTTGTAATTTTTAGTAAGACAATTGAAGAATCTTTTCAGCATCAACAGCATAAGAATTTTTAACCAACAAGATGGTTTCTTTCTCACTCTTTTCAACCAGCAGAATAGTAAGGGATAGAGCAACTTTTGCTACTAAAAGGACTGATTTTTTTTTTTTTTTTTTTTTTTTTGAGACAGAGTCTTGCTCTGTTGCCCAGGCTGGAGTGCAGTCGAGTGATCTCGGCTCACTGCATCCTCCGCCTCCTGGGTTCAAGCAATTCTTCTGCCTCAGCCTCCCAAGTAGCTGGGATTACAGGTGCCCGCCACCACACACGGCTAATTTTTTGTATTTTTAGTAGAGACTGGGTTTCACTGTGTTAGCCGGGATGGTCTCAATCTGCTGACCTTGTGATCCACCCACCTCGGCCTCCCAAAGGACTGATTGTTTTATAGAACTCGACATTGGGATAAAACTAGGGCCCAGTGACCCTAAATGCTCATTCCCTCCTCCAGCTGGTGGAAGTACTAGCAGCTCCTTAGGACATGGGTCCGCTTTAACATGTAAACTATCAAACATACATTTGCAACACTATGCTAATGCAGATGAGAAATTTTGCTGCCTGTTCGCATAAATTTTTCAAATAAATAGTTCTTTATGGTTGCCCTACAGGTCAGTGTGTGTTTGTCTTACTAATTTTTCCTTGGCTCTCACTCACCCAGACTCCTCATTGTTGACCGAGAACTCCTACGTTTACTGGTAACCTTATTAAAATTAGACTCTGCATTTCATAATCTATGATGGTAACATTTTGTTCAATTTACTGACACACTTAACCTGACCAAAATTACTTGAGCAGAAAGCTCTGTAAGAAGCATTGATTGCTTTTATTCCTTTCCTGAGGCAAAATGCTTCCACTTCCTATAAGACAAGATCCTTCTCTTCAGAGCCAGACTTGTTTCCCAGCAAAACCAACAAAAACTCTGACTGTTATTCCCAGTTGTTAATAGGGCATGAACAATAGGATCTACTCTGACAGAGCTAACCACACAGGTAGAAAGATTTGGTGGCCTCTCCTGGTATGATTTAAGGACAGTGGAGATGTCTCTATGCAGAAATCTCTCCCAGACTGCCTGAGCCCTGTTGCCTGAAACTCTACCATTAATAAATCATTTCTTTACATTCAGGAAAATCAGTCTTCAAAGGGGCACCATATTTAAGTCAGTTTGGTGGCCAAGAGGGTGGGAAGGGGCACTATAGAAAGAAAAAAAGAGGAAGAGAGTTGAAATAAAGGTGGTAACACAAGACTTTGTGTGCTGACAGTCCTATTAAAGGCTGTATTGCAACACTGGTGCAACCGAGTGGGTAACAATTATGAGAGAATGATTCCAGCGTGGCTCAAACCCACATGCACATGCCTAATGTGGTCTTATTATTTATTTATGTGAAAGCTTAATAAATAAGTACAGATTCAACCTGATTTGTAATCAGCCTACTAACTCAGTACAAATTATAGGTTTCTTTAAGACAGTGATTTTCAACTGTAGGCAATTTCACCCCACTCTCCCAGAGGTTACTGGCAATATCTGGAGACATTTTTTGATTGTCACAAGTGTGGGGGTAGGGAAGAAGTTCTACTGGCATCGAATGTGTAGAGGTCAGAAATGCTGCTAAACATCCCATAGTGCTCAGGACAGCCTCTACCCAATTGTCCATCCCCAAAGTCAATTGTGCCACAGTTGAGAAACCCTGCTTTAGGGTTATAGGCAAGTTGCCAGGCTTGCAGAAATGATAGAAGTGTGATGTGATAATTTCCTCTTATGCTTTGCACTGGAACACAAATGCACGCGTGTAAACCATGAACATGAAATGTAGCCTCTGTTTGTTATTCGTCTTCAGAAATTCATGACGATGTCCAGCCCCACAGTTTGCTACTTGGAGAGTTGGTTTCCGGGCCTCCCATTTGATCTATTCACTACCACCTCAGTAGCTAGAAGGAGCAGTTAGGAATCTTAGCCAATTCATAGGAAGAGGCTCTGGGCCCCTGTTCAAGTGACACTCCTAATCAGTATGTTCTTTGTGAGAAAATCTCCTGTAAATAAATTGTTCAATTGATGGGTCTTGATGAGGAGCAAAAATGTCTTAGTTCCCAGCTTCTTATTATCCCAGCCAAATTAACAGCAGACAGATGCCATGTGAGGCCCTCTTCTAGCCGGGCACCTTCCATATTTCTCTTCCCTCTGCTGAGTGGTGATCCCCTCCGACCTTACCTCTACCACAATGTGGGTTCTTGAGCCTTCACCTTTTCTTCTCCATCACACTCCCTCCTTCCCCATGAGCAAGAGCAGGTGACTAACAGCTGGTAAAGAAGGACCTCCCATCGGTTACCAGTTACTTCAGTTGACTGACTTATGCATTTTTTTTTTTTTCTTTTGAGATGGAGTCTCCCAAGCTGGGGTGCAGTGGTACAACCTTGGCTCACCACAACCTCCGCCTCCTGGGTTCAAGCGATTCTCCTGCCTTAGCCTCCCAAGTAGATGGGATTACAGGTACCCACCACCACACTAATTTTTTTGTATTTGTATTTTATTTTTTTAGTAGAGATGGGGTTTCACCACATTGGCCAAGCTGGTGTCAAGCTTCTCACTTTAAGTGATCCACTCACCTCGCCCTCCCAGAGTGCTGGGATTACAGGCGTGAGCCACCGTGGCTGGCTAATTGATGCACTTTTAATGACAACTCTCCACACTCAACAATAACCACATAAGGGACTTGTGGAATAAAAGGGTTTCTCTATTCCTCCCTCCACTAGAGCAAAGCCACTCTAGACTTAAAAAGCTGCAGAGAGATCCTGGGTGAGGGTAGACCGTGTCCTAAAATGTCACTCAGCCTATTACTTTGTCTGAAGGTAAATCTGCTTTAGTTTTGAAAACTCATTTGGAAAAGGAGAGAGGTGTGATAATAGGTACATGCTCAGAAGGGACCCCACATAGTTGGCTGTCCTTACCTAGGCACTCCCTGACTTAGGGACAATCCGCCAACTTGGCTGAATCTCTGGAAACCTGAGCTGGGATTGGAAGAAATGTTTTCAGTCCTTTCTCAACCCAAACCCGCACTACCCTTAAAAGAAAAGCCTTAGCTGACAATCCTCTCCCTGCAGGCTTTCTTCTGGCTTCTAATTGTCAATCACTCAACTGATCTATCTATTCATCAATTCTTCCCCTTAGGACCAGAACACCTAGACATACATATACACATGTAAAATAAAATATTTTATATTTTCTCACAAATATCTACTGGACCCTACTTTAACATTGGAAGACGTCTTTTCTTTTAGTACCAGAAGTGCCCTGATCTAGCATCACAGAACTCTCCTTTCACTGTCCTATATTATTTCTGACTCTGATTATGAAGGTTCTGATAACATGTGCCTGTGGAATGCACCCTCTTGGCTAATGGAAGCATCACTGTAGTCACGATCCCTGTCCAGGAGACTCTGGTTTTAACCTGATTGGGACCTGACTGGTATCTGTAGGATAAAAGAGAAATGTTGCTGAGTAGTGAAGAGAATATGTCCAGACCTCCAGTCAGAGGCAGAAAAGGAAGGAGGATGGGAGGGAACTGAACTAATCTTCATTCTTCCAGAAGAGATACAGAGGCTGGAAAACATCTCATATATAACAGCCGAATCACAGCTCACTCCTTTTTATGCTCCTTTCTATAAGGCACTTAGGGAAAAGAAAAATAAATGTTAAAAAAAAGTTCCTTTTTTTCCCTTAGTTTTTATTCTTTTAGCCAAGTTGTGACAAGCCACTGATTTCTACCCTATAAATTATTTAAAATTCCACCTTCGCATCGGGATTGGAAAATCAATCTCCCTGATTAAAAAGTGAGCAACTTCATGTTTCTAAATGTCTCTTTAATCTTTTAATTATGTCTGGTTACAGACAGCGTGGGTCTCAAAGAAGCAGAGAGCTGCACCCTGTGCTAACTCAACTCAAAAAAAATCTATAAGTCCATCAGCCTTTTTACTTAGCCATCTGGCATTATTGCTGTCAGGTAGTACTGCTTTCAGAAATCCTGCCTAATGGATGACTCGGATCCTCTCATTAACATACTTCTATCTCAAGGTTGCATGTAAAGTTTCATTGGTTCTAATTTCTCCAACTAAAATGAAATACTATAGGATCTAACTGGAGACTTTGAAGATATGAAGGTCCAGTTTAATAAAAAGACTTGAGGCATGCAAATATTTGTGTATAGGCCTGAGAATTCTTTTTTCTTTTTTTTTTTTTCCAGACAGAGTCTTACTCTGTCAATCAGGTTGGAGTGCAGTGGTGCAATCTTGGCTCACTGCAATCTCCGCCTCCCGGGTTCAAGTGATTCTCCTGCCTCAGCCTCCTGAGTAGCTGGGATTACAGGCGCCTGCCACCATGCCTGGCTAAATTTTATATTTTCAGTCAAGACAGGGTTTCACCATGTTGGCCAGGCTGGTCTCAAACACCTGGCCTCAAGCAATCTGCCCACCTCGGCCTCCCAAAGTGCTGGGACTACAGGCACGAGCCACTGCACCAGGCCATAGGCCTGAGAATTCAACCAAAGCCCAACATCATAAACAGTGCAAGCTAAGGTAACCTAGTCAAATGTATACATTTGTAAATTGACTCTGGGTGCCAAGATTTTTGAAAGAAAAGTTACAAGCACTTCAACAACCCAATTACTCATGAAAAAACTGCTCTTTTCTAGTGAGCTAGATGAAAAAACAGTCTCCAGAAGGCTTTCAAATGTAAGCAACAGATGACTACGTGCAAAACAAGGAGAGGGAGATCCAGGTAAGCTTTTCAGTGACTCTTGGAGACGTCATTTATTACCTGTGTTGTTTGAAAATGCAGTGAAGTCTGTGATAGTGTGGCTCAAGAAACCAAAGTATTTCGAAACCCAAAACTCAGACACGCAGACAGCTCTTAACTCTACTCCCTGAGGACCTTCAGCAGAAATCCCAGCTGACTAACTGGCTTTCTTAAACACTGTAAACCACTGTTTTAAAATATTCTTGCCATGATATGAATTGCACTGCAAATGTCACAGCCCCCTTCCAAAGTGTCTAGTGGAGCAAAGGCACCACGCTTAGCATTTTAGGGTTCAGTGTAAACAGAGACCAGAGCCAAGGCTCCAGAGAGACTCCTTTGAGTTGAAGTGGTGGATTCTGTTTCCCTCACTTGCAAGTCTTTGCACGGGTGGCATGCATGGTCATACAAAACACGGGTGAATCTGAAGCACCACAGTAAATGATTGCAGGCGAGAGGAGAGATTTCCTGGGCAGGTACAATATAAATGACGTCAGAAGTCAACCCTGCCTTCGGTCTGGCAAACTCAGTGGGTTTCCTCGGTCTAATGTAGGCTGGGCACTACCCGCACCTGGTGGAGGTGATGAGACAGCCAGGTGGGAGGTGATCCCTGGAGAAACTCTAGCTGACCTGCCCACTAGGGTGGAGCCTCAGGAAATTCGTGCCCTTTGCACCAGGGAGGAGCCTGGTCCCTCCTCTTCCTGTGTGGAAACTGGGATTCCAACAGCTGGATGCAAAGCGCTCTAGTGGCGATTCTGGTCTAGGGAGAGTCCCTGTTTTCCCCTTTTCTTACTGTTTTACCCAATAAAACCGTCTTACTCACCATTCGCATTGTCTGGGAGCCTGAATTTTTGTGGCCATGGGACAGAGAACTCCATCTTTAGCTGAACTAAGGAAAAGTCCTGCAACAGTGACTTGTTCCAGCATCTTGTCCACCATGTGCTTAAAACTCTTGGTTTAGAGGACAACCTCTTTTTCTTTTCTTTTCTTTCTTTTTTTTTTTGGAGACGGAGTTTGGCTCTTGGCTCTTGTTGACCAGGCTGGAGTGCAATGGCTTGATCTCAGCTCACCGCAACCTCTGCCTCCTGGGTTCAAGCGATTCTCCTGCCTCAGCCTTTGGAGTAGCTGGGATTATAGCCATGTGCCCCCACACCCGGCTAATTGTGTATTTTTAGTAGAGACGGGGCTTCTCCATGTTGGTCAGTCTCCTCTCGAACTCCTGCCCTCAGGTGATTCGCCCGCCTCCGCCCGCCTCGGCCTCCCAAAGTCCTGGAATTACAGGCGTGAGCCACTGTGCCCTGCTGACAGCCTCTTTTCCTATCCTTGTGTTTTACCAATCACCATCTGAATCTCTTGGAAATAACAGGGATTTGTATTCTCGAATATTTTTCTAATTTCAACACTAGATGCCTAAGAATCCAACCTTAAGCTAATTTAGATGCCCCAAGTAAGCTGATGTGCTATTATAATGGTGTGATGACTTCCCTTATAAAAACAACTTCAAAATGCTGCGTGTTTATGTACTTAAAAATTTTTATTTTAAGTCTCTTTTGTCTGAAGCCTTGTAATCTTCTTTGGAAAACACACACTGTACCTGTTTTATTTTTCCTATGGGATTGGAAGGATCTTCATCTCAAAGCATTGCTTCAGAGCTGAGCTTGTTTAAAGTCAGGAACAGTGAATCAACAGAAATTGTCAAACATTCATTAGGCATCCACATGGTCCAAGTGATAAAAGGGTTACAGGGATAATTAAACATATATATAAGTTTATATATACACATTTAATATATAAACATATATATGTTTAACCTATATATGTTATATAATATATAATAAACATATAAAAATATATTATATAAACATATATAAATATATATTATATAAACATATATAAATAATTTATAAATATATATTATATAAACATATATAAATATATGTAAATATAATATATAAACATATATAAATAATATTATATAAACATATATGTTAATATATTAAACATATATATTATAAAAGTTTAAATATAAAGGTAATATATGTAAACATATATAAGTTGAACATGTATGTTAATCTATATTAAATGTAAGTTAAACAGGTATGTTTATATATTAAACTATATATTATAAAAGTTAATATATATAAAGGTAATATACATGATATATAAGATATGTTATATATAAGATAGTATATATATTTTATATACATTGTAAGATATATAATATATAAAAATATACAAAGTATATATTATATGTAAAATATATAATATATAAAACATATATTATATTTTTATAATATGTATTATAATCATTAATATAATATATAAAATATATAATTATGTAATATAATAAATATATAATATATATTATATATTTTATTTATATAATATTAATATTATATATAATATATACATATATACATATAACTTTTAACATACATAAGTTTAATTAGATATATATTATTAAAGAGAGAGATCAGTTTAGAGTTAAAATCAAGAGAAACATGCTAAAATAACTAAGTAAATGCAAGGTAGAATAAGATCAATTCCAAAAGAGAGTAACACTGATTTATGTGAAAAAGGTAAGTTTGCGCTTTAGGTATATCAGTTTTGAATTTCCTAAGAGACAGAAATGAGTGTGCAGATTAGTCCTCATTAGCATAGAAGTAGTAACTGGAGCCCTCAGAGTAGATGAGATACCCCCAGGGGGAAAAAAGAACAGAAAGACATGATTAGCAGTAATATTGAAGGTAGAGGAGAATCGTAAAAACGTAAACTCAAAGAAGTCCTCGTAAAAGAGCTTAATGAAAAAAGGGTATTTAAACGGTGTATTGCAGAGAGCTCAGGAAACACCAACAGAGAAGAGGTCATTGGTTGTGGGTTCCTTTGGAGCAAGGGCTGTGCCAAGTACAGTCAGGAATAAACAAGGGAAGAGGGAGGCATGGCCTCAGCACACGAAGGACTTCCAACATAGTTGGGAGGCAAACCTGATCGAAAGAACGGTGTTAAAATGTAGTGCTAAATTCTAAATTGCGTGATGCCAGTGATGGTAGCTTGGACATTCTCTGATGGTCAGCGGTGCTGGCTACCAACGTGACTTTGGCCCCACAGGGTGCAGAGGGAGATACTGTTCAGATTGCTGCAGTAAGAACAGCATTGAGGCTAGGATTTTTTTTTTTTTTTTTTTTTTTAATAGCACTGATGTAGCATCATTGCTTAAGACAGATAACGATGAAAGGTGGTTTAAACAAACATTGCTCTTCCATTCGCAAATGTATTAGTGAATGGAAGATGCAACCGGAAATTACTGCACTCCAGCTCTGTGGGTGGAAGCTACAAACACATGAAAAATCACAGGAACTCTTCAACTCACTGTCTTCTCTTGTCTTTTTATTTTCCTTGCAGGGCTTCACAGCCAAATCCTCTCTTATCGCCTGTGGGGCTGCTAAGGGAAATGATTGCCAAATGGGCTTTTAAACTCAGAATGGCGACAACCTGATGCTTTAGACATAATGCCTCTTTCCCTTCAGAGGCACCTTTTTTATATTCTTACCACAGTGTACCTAAGCATGGCTGGATCTGAAGTGTTATTTGAGTGTTTTAAATAAAGTGTTAGTGTTTTTTTAGCTCTATTTGCAGCACTAGTAATCCAGGAGCTTAGAAAAGAGTGGTGGTTTATTAGTACCAGCAAATAATTAAGGAAGTGCAGTCTGAAGGAAGAAAGTGGCCAACAATGATTCATATAGCAGGAAAATATCTCAACCCTTAGAATTCAAACATTCCTTTATTCATTCATTCATTCAATAAATATGCATGAAGTGCCAACTTTATACCCAGCATTGCACTAAGGGTGGGGTTACACAGAAAAATAGCATGTGGTCTCTGCACTTGAGAAGTTCAAGGTCTGGCCATTGAAGGAAGAAAAAATAATTATCTACCGTTTATTTTGCACCTATGTCCCATCAAGAACTGCCCTGGGGCCCTTTATTTATTTCTGCTCATTCAATACATAATGAGTCTGTGAGTGAGGCTGACATAATAGAACACTGAGATGTCCCAAAATCAAGTAACCTAACCAAAGTCTCACAGCTAATATGGAAATGCAAACCCCGCTGCCCTGGCCTCAAAGACCATGCTCTTTCTACTGCACCTTGAGGCCTCCCTGAAATGAATGCAGCCTTCAATCTGCCCTCAAAGATTACACAGACAGGTTTACAAATAATAACAATATGATTGCTTTAATAATAACACCACTTCCAAGGCTTACTCAGGTCTCTTCTCAGCACTGAAGAAGACTTTGGAACCCACCTATGACACTGCATACACTCTGTTTCTTTTCTTTTCTTTTTTTTTTTTGTCACCCAGGCTTGAGTGCAGTGGTGCGATCTCAGCTCACCGCAACCTCTGCCTCCTGGGTTCAAGCGATTCTCCTTCCTCAGTCTCCCGAGTAACTGGGACTACAGGCACCTGCCACCACACCTGGCTAATTTTTTGTAATTTTTTTTAGTAGAGATGGGGCTTCACTCTCTACTAAGCCAAGATGGTCTCGATCTCCTGACCTCATGATCCACCTGCCTTGGCCTCCCAAAGTGCTGGGATTGCAGGCGTGAGCCATTACGCCCAGCCGACACTGCATATAGTCTGAAGGGCAAACACTGGAGTGTCTTCTGAGGAGAAAATGTGTGTTTTGTGCTTCTTGCCCTCTCTAATGATGTCTTCTGTAAGGTATAGGGTCTGCTAAGATACAGCTCTATGGATACAGCTATATCCCCCTAAAGGGGAATAGTGCTTCCATTGTTTTGGGTGCATATTTCTACACTAAAACTAATTATGTCTCATGGTCCTTACCTGTTTTCCTTTTTTATTTTTATTTTTTTGAGACAAGGTCTCACTCTGTCACCGAGGCTGGAATACAGTGGCACAATCAGGGTTCACTGCAGCGTCAACCTCCCAGGCTCAAGCAATCCTCCCACCTTAGCCTCCTGAGTAGCTGGGATTACAGGTGCAAGCCACCATGCCCAGCTAATATTTGTATTTTTTGTAGATATAGGGTTTCACCATGTTGCCCAGGCTGGTCTCGAACTCCTGGACTCAAGCACTCCACCTGCCTTGGCCTTCCATAGTGCTGGGATTACAGGCATGAGCCTCTGTGCCCGGCTACCCTACCTGTTTTCTTGTCAGTCTCCCTCACTAAACCGTGAAACCCTCCACACTAGGAACTCTGTTCTGTTCACCATGATATGTTCAGCTCATATAGCAGTTCATTGCACATCATAAGTGATCATTAAAATGTTTATTGAGGAAAAGAAGAAAACTCTAACTATTAACCGATTGTGGGTTTGGGGGGTTTTGTTTTGTTTTTAAGTTTATTTGCAAAGGTCTGCACCAAGTCCTAGAAGAAAGGTCAACACAAAACTGAATAAGATCAACCCTGGCCTGGTTAGCACACCTAACTCTCACATGTTATTGGTTTAACTTACAAAGGAAAACCCAGTTTTTGAGTTACCAACACTGAAATAAAAATTCCCACACTGACTTTATTTATCAGTATGTTAAGGATCAATATTCCTTAAGAAATAAGCTATAACTCAGAAGTAATTATCAATCAAATTACAAAATTTATAGCCACTTAGATGCAGGACATTGAACACACACACACACACACACACACACACACACACACACACACACTCACATGTTTAATCTCCACTCCTTAGAAACCCACTTAAGTGTTAGTAAAATAATATAAAAGTTTAAATCCACAAGAACAAATGGAATGGCAGAAAAGACAACAGTGGAAAAAAATATCAACAAATACCTGCTGGATAGAAAGCTATTGAAGTGATGGTTTAAGCAGAACAGAAAAGGCTGGATTCTGTGAGCCTACAGAGGCGACTCAATAAAAAACAAGCCAGTCTTTCTTCAGAACTCTGGGAATTTTCAGGAATTGGAGGCATGGGGCCTGCAGAAGATGAAGGCATGCGGTCAAGGGTGGATTGAAAGTCAATACAGTTATCTCCTTAGGTTCATCCATCGTCATCACCTCCCACCTCCAAGACAGGTGGTTTCTTCTCTCCAAAACAGGCTTCAAGACCAACACCCAAGGTACAGAAGGCAGTAATTGGGGCCAATATCAAAAGTCTGAATTTTTAGATTAAAATGATCATTTGAGTGCCCAAAAAAATAAGTAAGAAAAGACCCAACCAAGACACATTATTTTGAAATTTCAGCACTCCAGGGAAAACACAATGTTTACATAAAGATGACAGAGAATTAGAGTGCTATTGGACTTGTAAAAAGAAACATTGAAAGCTAGAAGATAATAGTTCAATGCTTTTAAATTCAGAATGAGAATTATTTTTAACCTAGAATTCAATTCTTAGCCAAACTGCCAAACAAATGCAAGGGTAGAATAAAGATATTTTCAGGCAGGAAAGTTCTCAGTACATTTACCTCACATGCACCCTTTCTCAGGAAGGGTGTGTCACCAAAATGAGAGAATAAAGCAAGAAAGAAGAAAACATGGAAACCAGGAAGGAGAGACTGCAATACAAGAGAGGTGAAGAGAATTGCCAGGATGATGGCAGAAGAAGGTCTTTGGGACGACAGTAGTATAGGGGCCCAAAAGAAAAACCAGCAAAAGTTGGAAAAAGAAAGAAAAGGGCCCCAGGAAGGAGGCCTTGAGATACTGGTAGATTATCTGTTACGTATTACTATGTGGAATGTTTTGGGAAACTTGGAAGTTGGCAGGACTTAGGGATAGTTATATACAAAGAAAAGCTGGTGAAAAAAACAAGGTGATCATTAACTCCAAGAAAAACAAAAAACTGTACAAGAAAGGAAAGGTAATTATAGTTTCGTGTTAGCTCAGTAGAGAACATTATTTACATAGTTATAATAATATTAACCCTGAATATTGATTTAACCAAAAAGGGGAACAAGAGGGAACAGTGTTGTGGAGACGTAAATCCTCACCAACTGTAATAATCACTAAATAATGGTCTAGGAGGACATATATATTACCCAGAAATATGGAGGTAGATACCAGAGGAAACAGCTAAAATTAATTTAAAGTAGCTGCCTCCAGGGAGAAGGACTGGTGGTAAAGAGAGTGGGCCAGGAGAATTGCTGTGTTTTGGTTTTGTTTTGCTTTACTTCTTAAAGCCCTTTAGTAAGATTTGACTTTTAAAAATGTGTACATTTATTTGGATAAATTTACACTTATTTAAAAACATTAAGCTGCCATAACAGATTAGTAAAGAGGCTTATGATTAACAAATTAGATACATTTCTGCCCTCAAGGATCGTGCAATTTAAACACAAATCCCCGCCCCCCCCAAAAAAATACAGTTTCTTAATATAATAAAGCCTAGATTTCAGAACCAATCTGTATGCATTTGCCTCTTCTTCTCTCCAATTTTCAGAAATATTTAAAGTGTGAAGATGTTTCCTCAGTAGATAGTCCCGTGTTTTCCCAAGATGTTGAAGAGATTAATTAGAAAATGTTTATCACAGTCTGAGTGAATATTTGTACGTGGTAACACTTGTTAACCAAAGCAGGGAAACCAACTGGTGGTGGGAGAATTTGTAGTGCCTTTATCTGAGTCTACATACAAACAGGGCCAGGCCTGGTGGTTCATATCTATAATCCCAGGGCTTTGGGAGGCCAAGGCAGGAGGGTCGCTTGAGTTCAGGAGTTTGAGACCAGCTTGGGCAACATAGCAAGACACTATCTCTAAAAGAAAAAATAAAAAAATTAGCTGGGCATGTGCCTGTAGTCCTAGCTACTTGGGAGGCTGTGGCGGGAGAATCGCTTGAGGCCAGGAGTTCAAGGCTGCAATGAGCTATGATTGCACCAGTACACTCCAGCCTGGGCAAGAGAGCATGTCCCCATCTCTTAAAAATAAATTCAAACAGAGAAGGTACCACAGATATATGGGGTTTGTGCCACGTCTTCAGGCACAATAGATACACAATTTGATGGGTCAGAGGAGACTGGTCCATCCCTAATTCACAGAGAATAGTTTGGAGAGGAGGAAAGTCGTAGGCCAAATTGAGAGTCAGAATGGCCCTGGGGGTTCTCAGAAACCTGCAAGGGAAATAAGACACTCAAGGATCATGAGAATGTAACCTGCTAATTCATCCCCAAACTGCAATTTCTTCATCACAGCAGAAATCCCTGGTAGACCAATAGACTTTTCACCCAAAGCAGCATCACCGCAACAAAGCAATAGCTAGCCGCCTCACAACAATAATAATGTGTTAATGACTTTGATAAGAGAGGATACATATCATTATCACCTCTTAATTACCTTTTGGGCAATGAAAAAGCAGCTGTGGAATACACGAATCAAGGCGCTTGGGGAGGAAGTTTCCTTTAAAGTGGTCCCTGTGATTGCAAATTTTGTATTATTCTGCCTCCATTACTTGTCTTTTTTCTTTTCTTTTTTTAAAGGTTACCTGCCATTTGTTAAGAAGCAAAGCACCAGCTTGTGCTTGATTCTGTGCATATTACAAACACGGTGTTTACCTATAGGAAGATCATTTCCTTTGGGCTTAGCGTTGACCTCCTTGTTGATTTGCCTCCTGCCATCATATTCACAGAGCATCGCTCTACACATTTACTTTGCAAGCCAAGAACCAGGAGACACTTTGTAGAGGCATTTCCTTAAGAGGAAGACAAGCCTCAGTTTTCATTTGCATCTGCACCCAGCACGATGCATTGCATATAATAGCCAGTAAATGTAAGCTGAACAAAATGTATGTGTTCATTCCAGAGATTATAGAGGTTTCACTCTTTCAGTTTGGATATGGCTTTTGAGATCCTAAGTAATAAGCTGTATTTGTATGAGGGAATCTAGACCACCTCCGATTGCTCTGCACCACAGTCACCAGGGCTTTTAAGCAGGAATAAGGGAATCAAGCTGGCTCTGACACTCACATACCTTTCTAGGGGAGAGGAAAAATAGCTTTAGTTCTCACTTACCAAGATCCTCATCAAACTCTCACCCCATCCTGTATATATGCGATGTGGAATTCCCAAACATACTTCCTGAGTTGTACTGTCCCCTAAAACTCTGCCTGGTGGCCAGCTAGGGAATTAGTGATTTTCTTTTTTCTTTTTTTTTTTTGAGACGGAGTCTTGCTCCGTCACCCAGGCTGGAATGCAATGGCACGATCTCGGCTCACTGCAACCTCTGTCTCCTGGGTTCAAGCGATTCTCCTGCCTCAGTCTCCTGAGTAGCTGGGATTACAGGTGCACACCACCACCCCCTGCTAATTTTCATTTTTTAGTAGAGACGGGGTTTCACCATGTTGGTCAGGCTGGTCTTGAACTCCTGACCTCGTGATCTGCCCGCCTCGACCTCCCAAAGTGCTGGGATTATAGGTGTGAGCCACCGCACCTGGCCAGAATGAGTGATTTTCTACAGTAGGTTAATGTCCTTTTCTCTTTCCACATAAAAGGCTGTCACCAACTTCACTTTTTCTTTGCAAGATGCTCTCTGTGAGTTTGAGGTCACCTGAACATAATTCCCATGACCATTTCAGGATTCCCACTCTAATATTGTCTTGCCCTCAATGGAATTCTTTTTCAGCTGTATAAAATTCCCTGTTCATCTCTCAGTTATCAGCTATAATGTTTGATGGTTCTGAGGCAACTCATTTCTTTACAAGTTGGCAAACTCATTGCTAACTCTCCCAAGGGAGGTAAGGGGTAGGGGGAAAGAAAGGGAGAAAAAAAGCAAGGAGGGAGGGAGGGAGGGAGGGAGGGAAAGAAAGGAGGGAGGGAGGAAGGGGGAGAAATATATTCAACTGGAAAAATTAAAATGCTGCTTCTTAAAGTGTGTCTGCCTTGTTATTTTTATTTTTTACCAGTTTTATTCTACCTTCTGTTTTGGGCCTGGAGCAGACGTAAAGAACTTACTGAAGTACTTTATATTCATGAACCTAGGGCAATCTAAATCTAAGATTATCTCTCAAATCTGAAGTTAACACAAAAAACCACAAGTGATGAGTGGACAGCTGAGATGACTACAGATTCCATTATTTGGATGGGATAAAAATTGATTAGAAAAAGTATTATCTAGATTAACAGTCATCCTGATCTTTCTACAGTGATTCTGTCTCTCTCTCTCCCTCTTTTTTTTTTTTTTTTTTTAAGTTGAACTGGTCTTTTGCATTTTGTTTGGTGAAGGGGAAGACAGTGCAGGCACATGCAATTCACTGGGTCAGGTAATATATTTCCTGGAGCAACTACCCTAGCTCCTTGCTCTCTCCTCCCACCAGTTGCTGCAGTCAGGCACGACCCTTTATCACACCCCGGGCTTAGCAAGAGCTTCATCTGTGACCTCAGAACAGATAAAAGCGCAGGTCATCAGGAGAGGGAGGGAGAAAAACCAGACATTCCTTTCTCTCCCATCCCACCCAGAGCAGCCTCCCTTTCCACCTTCACCAACACCCACCTCTCAGCCCCTTTTCTAAAGGCCCCTGATGCTTCTTTACCTCTGTTCCGGAAACCAGTCTTCGGTGGTACCCTGAGGCTGATATTTACTACAACGGAGAGTAATTTTTACTTTAGAGGACAGTGTTTGGGAATAGCCATGGTTAGTTTTTATAATCTAACGAATCCACCATTGAACTTGAGGCCGGGTGTGGTGGCTCATGCCGGTCATCCCAGCACTTTGGAAGGCAGAGATGGGAGGATTACCTGACATCAGGAGTTCGAGACCAGCCTGGCCAACATGGTGAAACCCCCGTCTCTACTAAAAATACAAAATTAGCTGGGCATGGTGGTGTGTGCCTGTAATCCCAGCTACTCGGGAGGCTGAGGCAGGAGAATCGCTTGAACCCGGGAGGCGGAGGTTGCAGTGAGCCGAGATTGCGCCATTGCACTCTAGCCTGGGCAACAGAGCAAAGCTCGATCTCCAGAAAAAAAAAAAAAAAAAAAAAAAAAGAAAAAAAGAAGAAAAGAAAAGAAAGGAAAAAAAAAGAAAAGAAA
Organism: Piliocolobus tephrosceles; assembly: GCF_002776525.5. Taxonomy (NCBI): domain Eukaryota; kingdom Metazoa; phylum Chordata; class Mammalia; order Primates; family Cercopithecidae; genus Piliocolobus; species Piliocolobus tephrosceles. The sequence goes on from NC_045438.1 coordinate 147,055,866, forward strand.
AGAAAAGAAATTGAACTTGAAAGAGGACCAGGAGGGAAAGCTCCAAATCGCTATGTGTTTGCTGTGAGGGTGACAAAACAGGAGAGTGCTGTGAGATCAAGGAAGAAGGGAGTCCTGGTTTCTAAAGCCCACACCATTAAAGACTGGGAGGTTGTTATTAGGCCAGTGGGGTAGAAAAGAAAACGAGCTACCTTATTTTAAATGTTTTGTTATTTTTGGCCCTACAAACAATAATAGCAAAAACCAGAGTGCTGGGCTCTGGCATCAGACTGCCCAATTTTCAATCTAAATGTTGCTGCTTATTTACTGGGGGACCTTCCTTAACCTTTTAAGTTTCAATTTCTTATCTGTAAACTGGCCATAATACTACAATTTCTCATCTGTAAATTGGCCATGATAGTGCATTGAGTTGTTGTGAAAATTTAAAATGATAACATAGGCCAGGCGCCCACGCCTGTAATCCCAGCACTTTCGGAGGCTGAGGCGGGCAGATCACGAGGTCAAGAGATTGAGACCAGCCGGGCCAACATGGCAAAACCCTGTTTCTACTAAAAATACAAAAATTAGCTGGACATGGTGGCACATACCTGTAATCCCAGCTACTCGGGAGGCTGAGACAGAAGAATCACTTAAACCCGGGAGGTGGAGGTTGCAGTGAGTGGAGATTGTGCCACTGCACTCCAGCCTGGTGACAGAGGGAGACTCCATCTCAAAAAAAGGAAAAAAAAACCATAATGTAATACATAGCTTAGAATAGTATCCATCTATTCTAATATGCAATAGTAATAGTAAATCCTCAGTAAACACTAAACTTATTTTACTCACAATTGTCATCACTGCACAGGTAGATACTTTACATGCATTATCCCCACAACAACCCAGGAAGCGATGAAATGTCTTAGTAATTCCAGAAGTCAGTGACAAAAGGACATCTACCAGATCTTCCACCAAGAAAATGCTCCAAAAGTTTTTTGTTCTATACCTTATCCTCATTTTCGAATGGGAAAATGTGGTTGTGATATGCAGAGTTCTCTTAATCTTCTCTCATTTTCTCCTGGCTTCTCTTTGAAACTTTGGTACCCTGGGAGAAAGGGCAAGTAACCTCCTATTCTGATGTCATTCATGTGGAAGAAATGGGGAAAAAATGTGTCCCTTCCTCCTCTGCAATCGCAAGGGGAGGGGAGCACAGGAAAACAGGTCAGATGTGCCATAGTTCCAGTGTGCAAGGTTGGAACCCTATGACTTCCTGAACAAATCCATTTACATATGGTTAGAGTCCATAGTATTAATATTATACTATGCTCAACTTTAGGTACATCGTGGAGATAATAGACTTTTATGTGCTAGACCAAGGACATATAATCACTATGCAAAACTTTGTTTGAATTAGAAAAAGATGTTCCAAAGCTCCAAGGAATATGCTAAACAATGAACTACTAGGACACAACTGGTACATAATTTGTAAACTTACTGAGGGATTTTAGGTCAACTTTCGTCATTTCCCTCCTAAGAATCTGTAGCAGATATTGTCGATTGAATCAATACTAGTTAAGCCTTAGTAAGGATCTGCTTTGAGCTCACAGGACTGCAACACTGAGACCCTTGGGGCAGTTGGGTGCTCTCGGCCCTTTTAAACCTTCCTCCGGCATAATTCTTTTCATGGTATGTTGTGTGTGTTGGTTTGTTTTTCTCAAAAGACTGAGCTAAGCCTTAGACACCTTTGAATCCCCTGAGCCTAGAATACATTAATAAAAGTTATAGGTGGAGAGATTTCATTTCTGTATAAATGTAGAAGGAATTAGGAAGGAAGTGGGAAGAAAGGACGGAGGGAAGAGGGAAGGGAGGGATGGAGGGAGGGGAGAGGAAGGAAGGAAGGAAGGAAGGAAGGAAGGAAGGAAGGAAGGAAGGAAGCAAGGAGAGAGAAAGAAGCCATGGAGTGCTTATCTCTCTAATACAGTAGTGTTTTTTTGCTAATAGCTGGATTTAAAAATTCCAATTCTACGATTCTCTGAATTTTGGAACACTTATTAAGGGCCTAGCACTGGAGAAGAGGGAAAGTGAGGAGAGTTTAACAAACAGACATTAGTAACAAACACTATCTTTAAGGAACTTACAATGTAATTGGGGAACTAAACTTAACACAGGAGATAATCAAGGGACAATACATCCCAGCACATACATTGCTTTTAAATTACTTGTCACAGACAAAACTGTGAGGTCAGAAGACACAAGCTGGAGGAATCAAGAAAGACTTCTGTGAGATTTGAAACTTGGGCTGCCCCTTGATAGATAACGGGAAAGAGCAATAATCTCGGTGAAGTCACAGACAGAGATGAGTCTGTTCAGGCATTGGTGAGGGCCAGTTTGGCCAGGGAGAGAAATGGGCAGAGTGGGGCCAAATTGCAGATGGCCTTGGAAGTCAGCCGAAGGCATTAACGTGGTGTGTGCTAGCCAACAGAAGCAGCCCGGAGGCTCTCGGGCAGAACTCATTCCCCATTCTTTCTCTTCCTCTTTCCAATGGATGAGGTGACTTGCATTGGCTAGAATCACCCTGTGGGTGATGAATTCCTGAGAATGTGGCAGATGAAAGTGGTGGTGGCAACGCCAAGCATCTCATTCTGCTTCCCAGATGGTGATAAATCTAGGCCAGGAAGTGTCACTATTTCCCCAAGTTCTGTGACTTCACACAAGTTGCAGGAGATGGGGTGGAGAGGGGGGATAAAGAACTTTTCTCCACAGCCTCGGAGGGTGGTATTTTATAAGAGGCATATGGTGCCAGCTCCCATCTGAGATGGTTTCCACATGTGCACCACTTACAGGCTAGATAAGAAACCAATCGAGAAGTATCCTCTCAGCAAAACACTCCAGGGTTGGCTGATCCTACCTTCTGCCTTTCTAGATTATCAAGACTTTCTACAGAAAGTTAAGTATGTGGTTTTTTTCTTTATCTTTGAAGACAAACCCTAAATACACTTGATGGGTTATATAAGAATGGCTATCCCTGAAACTAAATTCACCACATGAGCTATCGTTATACCACCCTGATTACTTCAGAAGAATAACTGTTTGAAGCCATTTTGATAGCCATAAAGTATTAGAGTTTTAACAGAATGAAAACACACTATAAAATAAATACCTATCAAATTTTAGGCAAGTTAATTTGAATAAAATAAACATGTTTCCATATGTAGATTAATTCAAACTAGCCATGTTTTCACACTTAGTGATTAACCACAGTTTTGTTTTATATCTCATTGCAATTGGCCCTATCATTCAGAAAATATTCAAAGAATGCCTTAAATGCTTTACATTTCTATGCATTAAATTGGAAAGATTATCAAATAAAAAAAGTGTATTTGAAAATATATTAAGAAACAATAAGAAATAATTTTATGTAACTAGTTTTATGTTAATTTGAGAGTGTACTTGAGAACAGAGAAACCATGTGTATTTGTGTCTCTCTCTAGCCTATCTCTGTGGTAGTATGGTTTGTCTGTGTCTCCATCAAGCCGAGACTTTGGATAATTTCTTATGGGAACAATAAGCCTGCAAAAAGAAATGTTTGGGGGAAAATATTGAGAAGAAAAGTCTGCTCTTTTCTTTCATGTGCCAGGGAATAATCATAATAGTTTTAATTAATGTATCCTCTGCAGCCTAAATACATTTTGCAAGAGACACAAAGGAAGAGATATTGCTTACAAAATCCATTTTGCAGGTAGAAAAACTGATTGCAAGAATAAATGACTTGTCTGAAGACAGATTGCCAATAACAGATACAATCAAATCTAGCTGTCTTGACTTTCAGCTCAAAGTTCTTTCTGCTAAATCTCATTTGTGTCCAGGATGTCACTGCCACTGGACAAGATTTTATTTAGACCAGAGAAGGGCTCATAAGAGAAAAACAAATGATCTTAGGAGGTCTTCCCATCATACATTCCATCTTTTAATTGATACAGGAAGTTAAACCACTGGTTCCCAATGTGGTTGGTCATCAAAATCACCCACGAGGGCTTCCCTGTCCCTGCCAATCTTGTCTACAGGACACACTCTTCCCATCTCTCCTATCTCACACTCATCTTAAAATCCACTGCGCAGATCTTTTGTGCTATTTCTGCATCGCACAGTGCATCTTCAAGAGACTCCATGGTTAAATACATTTAAGATCAGCTGCTACAAAGCAGTGGTCATTTGGAGCTAATTGGATCTCACACCAACACTAATAAAATATAATCGCTGGAGGTGGAGTCCTGTTAGACTTATTTTTCAAAACGAACAAACAACCCCCCCCATAATATGTTTACTAATCAACTACCTGACACACTTCCATATTGCTTTTTAGTTCCTGTTTGAAGTGTCCTGCTTCTCATAATCCTCTTCATTTACTTTTTTTCATTTGCTATATTTTCTGTCCTTTTAGTCTCAAAAAGCCCCTGCCTGGAAGATTTTGATGAGGATGCAGGTTTGTAAAGCAGATGATATTAGAAGATTTCAAAACACTCTATTTTAGAATGAAAGAAGGAAAGAGGCCGGGCGCGGTGGCTCAAGCCTGTTATCCCAGCACTTTGGGAGGCCGAAACGGCTGGATCACGAGGTCAGGAGATCGAGACCATCCTGGCTAACACGGTGAAATCCCGTCTCTACTAAAAAATACAAAAAACTAGCCGGGCGAGGTGGCAGGCCCCTATAGTCCCAGCTACTCGGGAGGCTGAGGCAGGAGAATGGCGTGAACCTGGGAGGTGGAGCTTGCAATGAGCTGAGATCCGGCCACTGCACTCCAGCCTGGGCCACAGAGCGAGACTCCGTCTCAAAAACAAAAAAAAGAAGGAAAGAGAAGTAATTTGGTCCAGGGGTATCTTACTCATCAGCTTGTTGGCATTCCGGGAGGTGGCTGTCAGGGCAAGAAGATTCACAAATTACCCAACACAAAGGAGAATATACAGAAAGAAGAAGTGATAATTCTTACTAAGGAAGAAACAGGCCCAGGTACATGAGTTCATATTCTGTGTTATTCTGTTAATTCTCTAAATGACAGCCTTGGATGAAAAAAAGAAAAAAAAAAGGTTTTATAGGGAAGAATGACCATTGCTGGGGTTTTAAAATCCTCTTTGTTGTGCACAATTCTAGTAACTAGTGTTATAATAGGATTCATCCAAAAATGTAAGAAAAGGAAACAAAACGATAAAACAACAAACGATTTCTTCAGAAGGCTTGGTAGAATTTTTTAATTAATCCAACTTTGTGATAAATTAATAATTGGGGTGTTTACCTGTGAGTGGAAAAAACACAAACTACTTTTCCTCTGCTCTCACACCACAGCAATCAACAGAGAAGACTTCTGTGACCAAATGCGTGGGAGGGTTCTCACCACATACCAGCAATCAAGCGAGTCTGCAGTGGACAACAGCTGGGTGTCGTCTAATTTAATTCTAACACTATCTACCCAGAGATAGTGTCAGATCTCACAAGTTAAGGGCTCAGTCCCTTTAGATTGTCCCCCCTTTCAGACACCTGTCACAGGTTTGGGCCTCCAGAACTTTTGACCAACTGGCTTTAAGTTGGGATTCCTACGACTTCCTCCTTGGATTGGATTCATTTGCTATAGCAGCTCACAGAACTCGGGGAAACACATTTACCAGCTTATATGGATGAAGAGGAATGGGGGAGGGTTGCGGTGCTTCAGTGTGTTCGGTTCTCTGGGAAGCCCTCCAAACCCAGTTGTTTTGAGTTTTTATGGAAGCTTCATTATGCAGGCATGGCTGATTAGACCCTTGATCACTAGTGATCAACTTGACCTTCAGCCCTTCTCCCCTCCCACAGGTTAGGAGATGGGACTGAAAGTCCGAACCCTCAATTCCTGCCTTGGTCTTTCTGATGACCAGCTCCCATCCTGAAGCTAAGAGGGGCTGCCTGCCATCAGTCACCATTAGCATGCCAAAAAACACCACTTTGGAGAATCTAAGGACTTTAGGAGTTGTATGCCACAGAACGGGTTGAAGACTAAATGTGTATTAAAATATCTCATAACCGTTTACATAATGTATTCAGTAAACAATCCTGAATATAATTGTATTGATAAATCAAAGAACATGGTAGATGGTCAGCCATGTCTTTAGTTCTCATTGTGCAATTCTTTAGGTGCAAATGTACTACCACATAATTGACAGGAAGTGACTAAACAGAAACACTGGTACTGTATCTGCCCTTTTCAGCACCACAGTAAGCAGGAGGGCACCATCGACAGAGAGAATGCATCATGCGTGCCTGCTTGCGTGCACTCATATTCATTCGACAACGGGCACTGACTCTGTAAGGCACAGTACGAGGCACGTTTACAGCTGTGAACGTGATAGGTATGGTCCCTGCATTTCTAGAACTTACATTCCAGAACTCTAGCTGAGAAGACAGAGAACCTCAGCATCCATACTCAATGAGCGGAGCAGGCAAATTTTGCAGGGGATGTTGGGGAAAAGCAAAGCCACTGTCTTTGTCAGTTTAGGTTGCTATAACAGAATGCCATAGACTGGGTGGCTTCAACAACAGACATTTGCTTCTCACAATTCTGGAGGCTGGGAAGTCCAAGGACAAGGTACGGGATGATCCAGAGTCTGATGAGGGCCCACTTCCTGGTTTGCAGATGGTGGTCTTATGACTGTGTCCTCTCATGGCAGAAAGAGCAAGCTCCAGTCTCTCTCTTTTTGTAAGGACACTAACCTCATCATGGAGTCTCTACCCTCAAAACTTCCACTCAACTAATTACCTCCCAGAGGCCCCAGTCATCCACTGGGGATTAGGGTTTCAACATATGGATTCTGGGGGCAGAGACATGCAGTCCAAAACATCCATCAGACCAGTGCTGTCCAACAAATAGCCATAGCCACATGTGCCTTTGAAGTGAAGCTCATCCAAAGTGAAACAAGCTGTGAGTATAAAATACGCACCAGATTTTGAAGATTTAATACTCAAAAAAGAATGGAAAATATCTCATTAATAATTTCTTATATTGATGATATGTTGGTTGCACTGATAATACCCAGTGATACTGGGTTAAATAAAAATATCATGAAATTTTATCTTGCTAGTTTATTTTTACTTTTGTTTAATGTAACCACTAGAAAATTTAAAATTTAAAATTACTTCTGTGGCTTGAATTTGTGTCTTGCACTATATTTCTACTGGACAGCGATGATAGCCTAGTTGTTCTGAAATGGGGGCAATTTAGCCCCCAAGGGGACATTTGGTAGTCACAAGTGAGGGAAGAGGTTTTATTGGCATCTAGTTGGTAGAAGCCTGGGCTGTTACTAAACATCTTGTAATGTACAGGACAGCCTTCCTCCCATAACAAAGAATTACGTACCGAAAATGTCAATAGTACCAATGTTGAGAAACCCTGGTCTAGAGAAATTGATTAATACAATTTCAAAAGACCTTAATTTGAATAAGTGAATAATCTACAAGTCTATATCTCTATAAAGGAATATATATAATCTAGTAATCTATAATCAATATGCTGCTATTTGCAATATAAAGGTCCTGGGGCCAGAAGCATCCCAGGCATGGGGCATGAAACAAAGAACATGGAAGAGAAGAGAATTCGGAGCAGACCAGCTCAGGCCACTTCTTCGGACTCTAACAGTGATGATGTGTCACCAGCATGTCAGTGAGGAAGAACTGAGGTGCTCTCACTTAAGCAGTGGCTTGTACCTTGTGGCACATACTCCTGAGTTTGAGGAGTCACGTCAAATATACACAACAAATCTCATTAAGTCCTATGTTAAGGGCCTTGTACTTATCATTCAGATTAGTTGGTGCCTTCCATCATAAAGATGTTGAAGTTCAAAATGAACAAATTTAAGACAGTAGTTCATCTCAATAAAGTTTACTTCCGACGGAGCATACCATGTGTTTTAAAAAAGTTGAGAAATTGGCCAAAGGCAGTCCTAACCCTGTAACACCCTGGGAATTGCTTTTCTTTTGAAGGTCTGCCCGATTTCAACTGGTTTATTTGCCATGTGCTTTTTCTTATTCCAAGGTAATAAAGAGTTCTGATTATTTCAGCTTTCTGGTTGCTTGAGTTTTAGCACAGAGTTGTGACCATAGTTGGATTTGATGCGCTAAGTATTTAGAATTGTTGGATCAAAGGTTTTGGGAACTTTGGCTAAGTATTTGGAACTGCTACTTCTCTGTTTCAGAAGCTTCAGGAGAAGCACAGTGCTTATCACTGAAGTTCTTCAAAAATAACTGCAGAAAAGTCCATTTTCTTATTTTGTGCCCAGGGATGGAAATCTACTCTATTCTTCCTTCACTCCACACTGTCTCATTCTGAAAATTATCCTTCTTTGAATGTCCAGTTCTGCCACTCCTTTTCCCTTAACCTCTCCTTCTCAAAGCACAACTGTTGCTTTGAGATTTAGCTAAATAAAGCTTCCCATTCATGTATTTGCATTTTTATTTCCAGGGCACCTTGGGTTATTTCTTAAACAGGCCGAAGGTGGTGTTCTTTTAAACTCACCATCTCCAAAATTCAGGCACAAATAAGGCTCCACTTGGAAGCAAAAATAAATTGGTTAGTGATCGGTGAAAGAAAATTATCTTGTTATAGAAACCACTTAAGGAAGACCAGGATTGGTCTGCAAATAGTGTGCTACATCATTCAACCACAGGAAGAAAAAAAGGAAACCACATCACTTTACATAACTTTAGTACCTCATATAACCTTCCAGGCCCTCCTCCTCTAGCCAGATTCATCATCTGCCTTTAAAGCATAATAATTTTCTGGAGTAAGACATATCTAGGAAAAGTATACTTTGGATAAAAATAAACATAACTAATTTATAGTCTATGTGCTATATAGCTATGTTTTAGAGCAGAGGGAATACTGGATTGAACTCTTCCACAAGTATTCCAGAGTTCACAAGTATTCCAGCTCTCTTTCTGGGTCCATGGTAACATCGCCTTCTTTCAGACATGACCATATGAATGACTTTGACTAGTAAAATATGAGCAGAAGTGAGGCACATCACTTTGAGAGGAATTGATCATGGCAACATGCACCAGCCTAGAACTCTGAGGTACTTAGATCATCAGAGGCCCTCTGCAGACCCACTTTGTATACGCAGTGGGAAACGTTGTCACAGAGGTTTGGGGTTTTTCTTTATTGTGGCATATCCTAGCCTGTCCTGAGTAATCCAATACATCCCTTAATATCTAGTATCTTATTTTTGCCTCCTGTGCCTTTTCCCAAATACTGCATACTTCCTGCCAACCTAACATGGGAGACGGAATTTAATAAACACACTTGAAAGTGATCGTTTTGAAGAGAAAATACATTTAAAGCACAGAGAGCAGCATCAAGAAGAGAGTGATCATATGTCAACAGCCGTTTTGGCGGCCATTGCGGGTGTGTGGTTTCTGTTTTGCTTTCACAGAGCCTTTCACCATGTTGAGTATGACCATCTGCTCCACTTTTTTTTTTTTTTTTTTTTTTTTTTGTGGGACAGAGTCTCGCTCTGTCGCCAGGCTGGAGTGCAGTGGCACGATTTTGGCTCACTGCAACCTCTGCCTCCCAGGTTCAAGTGATTCCCCTGCCTCAGCCTCCCGAGTAGCTGGGATTACAGGCGCACCACCATGCCCAGCTAATTTTTATATTTTTAGTAGAGACCTGGTCTCACCATGTTGGCCAAGGTGGTCTCAATCTTTTGACCTTGTGATCTGCCTGCCTCGGCCTCCCAAAGTACTTGGATTACAGGCATGAGCCACTGAGCCCGGCCTCTGCTCCACTTTTTATCCACGCCAATTCAAAACTGTAACCACAGAATAATTTTTAATGAGCAATCTTTCCATGCCCTGGCTTTGGTTGCAGGCAGTTCTCCATGATGTTTGATGTTTGTGGTCCTTACTGGACTGTATTAGAATGGAGACTAACAACTCGGAGAACACCTGCAGTGTCTGAGACTCTGGATCCAACTTTTCCATGCACTTTTTTTCAGTACGTGTGCTAACCACAAGCATGCAGGCATGAAGGCTGAATACTAATCAAAAGGGAAAACTGAGTTGGTTATGGCAATGTCTCAGTTGGAAATTCCTCTTGCCACCAGGGCATGTGTTGAACACATGACTCTTGCTGGTGGTGGCAGATGCTGTGCACCAGCTGCCTACGAGTCACTTGAAAGTTTATTTATTTATTTATTTGGTTTCCACTTAATTTGCTATTTTATCAAAATGAAATGTGTACAGAATTTTTAAAAATCAAACAATTCTACAAGCCCTATAATGAAAAATTACAGCCCACTGCTGTACTCCCTCCTGATCCTTGGTTTCTACTCCTCGGATTATCCACTTAAAAATCTCACCACTGTTTTTGTTTCCATGTGTCTAACTAACATGTGTCTACTGTGTGGCATCACTTTTTCAATATAAATAGATACAGTAGGCCAGGTGCAGTGGCTAATTCCTGTAATTCCAGCACTTTGGGAAGCCAAGGCGGGTGGATCACCTGATGTCAGGAGTTTGAGACCAGCCTGGCCAACATGGTGAAACCCTGTCCCTACTAAAAATACAAAAATTAGCCATGTGCCTGTATTCCTAGCTACTCGGGAGGCTGACGCAGGAGAATTGCTTGAACCCAGGAGGCGGAGGTTGCAGTGAGCTGAGATAGCACCATTGCACTCAGCCTAGGCAACAGAGTGACACTCCGTCTCAAAAAAAAAAAAAAAACAAAAAGAAAAAGTATTGATTTTCCATTGCAAAACACAAAAACTTAGCTTTATTGCATTATCACCTTTTCTACACATACACACACATGCACACAGCATCAGTTAGTTTTTGCTGTGTAACAAATCACCCCAAAACTTACTGGCTGAAAGCAACTGTTTATTTACTCAAAACTCTGTGGACCAGCAATTTTAACTTGGCTGGCCTGGCCCATCCTTCTGGTCTTGGCTAAGCTCGTTCATGCAGCTGTGGTCCCTTACTGGGTTGGCTGGGGCTGGCTGACTTAAGTGGCCTCAGCTAGGATGACTCTCCCACACTCCTCCTGCTCTTTTATCCTCTTGCAGGACAGGCTACCTTGTTCACATAGAGGATGGCGGGGCTGCAACAGACTGAGAGGAAGTATGGGAAGCTGCCTGAAGGCCAAGCTCCAAACTGGCTTCCTGGTACATCCACTGCATTTGCTCCCAAGGCCAGTCCCATTTGACAGGAGAAGAAATAGACTCTACCTCTTGGGAGGTGATTCTATAAAGTCACATTACAAAGTATACAGGGAGAAGAGAAGAATTGTGGCCATTTTTGCAAACTACCATATCACACAAATAATAGATACACTCATCTGCATATCCCATAACCGCCATTCTCTTTATATAGCTACAACATCAGATATCACCAATTTGAGTTAAATCAATATTTCATACTTACCCTATTTAAATGAGAGGCCTTTATTTATAACTAAGCCTCATAAGTGAACTAGGATTATTTTTTCTCATATAGGGATTTCTGCTGCGATCTTCAGAGCAAATAGTTGCCTTGTTTTGAGTTGTTTGCTTAGGTTTTGTTAGGTACTTACCACTAATTCAGCTCCACTCTGCAGTAAGGATTCATTTCCTAAGAACAAGGACAACAAATGAATGATCAGTTTCTTTGCACCATCACCCTCTTGGATACCTGCCTTCTGGGGCCCTCTGTCCCTAATCCGGACAGGGTGTTCTTCGGGCCTGCTACGTAGTAACCACTCTGAGAATGCCCTGTTTCTTGGCTCATAGCAACTTCTTTCTGAATTGTCTCATCTTGGAGGAGCAAATCTTCTAGTATTAACAGATTCCTGGGAAAGATGCATAGGAGGCAATTTTTTGAGACCTTGAATGTCTGAAAATGCTTCTCTCACTTGCAGACTTGTTTGATAGCCTGCGTGGGGGTTCCACGGTGGAAATTACTTTCTTCAGAGTTCTTAAGGCATTTCTCTTCTACCTTCCAATATTCTTTTTGAGACCTCTGAGGACTGATCCTTCATCTCTTTATTATTGGACTTCTGAAAAAAGACGCTGGTTGGTGTGTCTCAACAGGGGTTTCATATTCATTCATATTGTAGGGACACTGACTCAATCTGATAATTTTTCTACTTTATTCTGAGACTCCTTTTTTCTGTTTTCTTTTGATAGAGTCTCACTCTGTCAACCAGGCTGGAGTGCAGTGGTGCGATCTTAGCTCACTGCAACCTCCATATCCTGGGCTCAAGTGATTCTCCTGCTTCAGCTGCCTGAGCAGCTGGGATTACAGGCATCTGCTACCACACCTGGCTAATTTTTGTATTATTAGTAGTGATGGGGTTTCACCATGTTGGCCAGGCTGGTCTAAAAACTCCTGACCTCAAGTGATCTGCCCACTTCAGCCTCCCAAAATACTGGGATTACAGGTGTGAGCCACTGGGTCTGACTTTGTATTTTTGGTAGAGACAGGGCTTCACTATGTTAGACAGGCTGGTCTCAAAATGGAATTTCTATTAAATATGCTTTATGAATACCCTAATTTTATTGTCTTTTTTTTTCATATTATAAAACTATTTATTTTGTTTTGTTTTACTTTGGGGGAATTTTTAAAATGTTTTCCTCTACCTTTCTATTTAATATTTAATTATTCTATTACATTTTTAAATTATAAGAGCTCTCTTTGTTTGAGACAGGGTCTCACTCTATCACTGAGGCTGGAGTGCAGTGGTGCCATCATGACTTACTGCAACCTCGATCTTCCTGGGCTCAGGTGATTCTCCTGCCTCAGCCTCCTGAGTGGCTAGGACTACAGGCAGGCGCCACGTCACTTTTGACATTTTTGGTACTTTTTGTAGAGACGAGAGTCTCGCTATGTTGCCCAGGCTGGTCTCGAACTCCTGGACTCGAGCAATCTGCCCGCCTCAGCTTCCCAAAGTGCTGGGATTGTAGGTGTGAGCCACCACGCCCGGCCAAGAGCAGTTTAAGTCTTCTGAATATTTCTTTTTAAGAGCAATCTGTTCTTGCTTAACGGATGCAATACCTTTTATCTCTCTCTTTTTTTTTTTTTTTCATTTGTTTGGGGGTTTTTGTTTGTTTATTTATGCTTGTTGTCTTTTTGTTTTTTTAAGGCAGGGTCTCACTCTGTTGCCCAGGCTGGAGTGCAGTGGTGCCATCTCTGCTCACTGTAACATCCACCTCCCAGATTCAAGCGATTCTCCTGCCTCAGCCTACCAAGTAGCTGGGATTACAGGTGTGCACCACCACACTCGGCTAATTTTTGTATTTTTAGTAGAGACTGGGTTTCATCATGTTGGCCAGGCTGGTCTTGAACTCCTGACCTCAAGTGAGCCACCCGCCTCAGCCTCCAAAGTGCTGGCATTACAGGCATGAGCCATCCCACATGGCCTCCCTGAAAGGTTTTTGTGGGTGGTGGTTGTTGTTGTTGTTGTTTACATTTTTTCCCCTGCTCCCTGTATGGTTTGTTCTCTCTGATATGGTTACTGATTTTGGATTTTACCTTTTGTGTTAGAGATTTCCCTCAAATATCTGTTGCTCTTTGGTTGTCCGTTTTGAATGCCTGTCCCAAAAAGCTGCGGTAGTCCAGAGTATAAAAGTGGGATTTGCAAGTGCTGAGATTTGTTGTAGGGTGATCAAGTATTTTGTAGAGTCCCTCCCAGTGTCTGTATTAGTTTTCCTTTGCAGCAGTAACAAATCACCACAAACCCGGTGGCTTAAAACACAAGCCAACTGTCAGTCAACACAAGCCAATAACAGCCAACGGATAGTTATTATCCAACTGTCGTGGAGATCAGAAGTCTGATATAGACTTGCTGGGCTAAAATTAGGATTTTTACTGGGCTGCATTTCTTTCTGGAGCCTCTAGGGGAGAATCCATTTCCTTCCTTCTTCCAGCCTGAAGAAGCCACCCATATTCCATGACTTGACTTTTTTTTTGAGGCGGAGTTCCGCTCTCGTTGCCCAGGCTGGAGTGCAGCGGTGCAATCTCAGCTCACTGCAACCTCCACCTCCCAGTGGGGCAAGAGGAATTTGGTGCCGGTGATGCCACTATTTGGTTTGAATGTGCCCCCTTAGTATCTCTTGTTTCCAGGTGACACCAGTGCCCTCAGCTCTGCCCAGTGTTCCCCAGTCCAGAACATTCTCAATCAACCTTTTTTGAGAATAAACCTCCAGTCCTGGGGTAACTACAGAAGGGAGAGTAGCTGGCAATGCAGGATACCATAGAGAATATAAGGGTCAACAGACTCTTTACCTCCCCTACCCTGCCCTCTCTTCTCCTCCCCTCCTCTTTTCTTCTTTTGAGGCAGGGTCTCAATCTGTCACCCAGGCTGAAGTGCAGTGGTGCTATCTCGGCTTACGGCAATCTTCACCTCCTAGGTTCAAGTGATTCTCCTGCCTCAGCCTCCCAAGTAGCTGGGATTACTGGTGCCTGCCACCACGCCCGGTTAATTTTTGTATTTTTAGTAGAGACGGGATTTCACCATGCTGGCCAGCCTGGTCTCGAACTCCTAACTTCAGGTGATCTGCCTGCCTTGGCCTCCCAAAGTGCTGGGATTGTAGGCATTTTAAGCCACTACGCCCCACCTACTCCTCCTATTTTCAATCTTGCCCACACTGGTTTGGAGGCAGCTGGTGCCTCTATTGCTGACACTCTCCAGGGTACTATGGCTCTGTTCAGGCTGATGTTTGGCTTTACTTCTCCTGTCTAGCAAGTCAGTTATTGCCCATCTGGCTGCAAGTTAGCTTTTGAAATACTGGTATTTCCTCTTTTGTTCCTAGAGTCCCGGTTGAGTGTATTTTCACATTCTCTAATTGTGTTAGGCTGTTCACTCATTGCTATAAAGATATACCTGAGACTGGTAGTTTATAAAGAAAGGAGATTTGATTGGTTCATGGTTCTGCAGGTTTTATAGAAAGTATGGTGCTGTCATCTACTCAGCTTCTGGGAAGGCCTCAGAAAACTTACAATCATGATGGAAAGCAAAGGGGAGCTGTATATTGCACAGCAAGAGCAGGAGCAACAGAGAGAGTAGCGGGGAGGTGCCACATACTTATAAACCACCAGATGTCACAAGAACTCACTCAGTATTGTAAGGACAGCACCCAGCCATGAGGGATCCATCCCCATGACCCAAACACGAGGCCCCACCTCCAGAATTGGGGATTGCATTTTAACATGAGATTTGGGGGGACAAATATCCAAACTATACCACTGTCATCTTAGGGGGACTTTGACAGGGATTGGAAATATACATATAGATACAGATACAGATTTCTTTTCCCCCCCAGACAGAGTCTCGCTCTGTAGCCCAGGCTGGAGTGCAGTGGCACAATCTCGGCTCACTGCAAGCTTGGCCTCCTGGGTTCATGCCATTCTCCTGCCTCAGCCTCCCAAGTAGCTGGGACTACAGGCACCCACCACCTCGCCTGGCTAATTTTTTTTTTTTTTTTTTTGTATTTTTAGGAGAGATGGGGTTTCACCATGTTAGCCAGGATGGTCTCCATCTCCTGACCTCGTGATCTGCCGGCCTTGGCCTCCCAAAGTGCTGGGATTACAGGTGTGAGCCACCGCGCCCGGCTGATACAGATATTTTTAATTTGCCATGTGTAGCTAGAAGTTCCTACGGTTTGTTTCTAAGGAGCACTATGTAACTGTGGAACCAATTAGATTCTTTGTTCTGCATGAAAATCAGTTTCTATTAGTTTTCATTAAACACCAGTGACAAGAGTTCAGTTTTTTGCTTTTGTTTTTTGTTTTTTAAATTTTCTATGAAGGAAGTAAAGGTGACAGTTACCAAGTGGCAATCTCAAAATAGTAATGTAAAAATAGCCTACTTTGCCTGGTCCTGAGTAGGTGCTCCCCAGGGCACTTTTATGAATTACATGATGCCTAAAATGTACTCCAAAAACCATGGAAGTCCAAGCTTTAATCCTAACATCTCTAAGCACAGAGTCATGCATACTGAGCTGGTGCTACATAAACACTTCTTGTAGTTTTCTGAATTGAAACTAGGAAAGCAAGCCCACTTCTCATTCTACATGTTCTAAAAGGACAGTAAAAGGTACTATATTCTAATCAGTTTCAACGAAGGTAAAACAGTGAATTCCCAGGAAAGCATCAAATAAAGTTTTGATATTTTATATACTAGTTATGCTGTCGGTAGTAGGTCAGATAAATTATGCATAGAAGATATGGATTTTATCACCTCCTCGTTATATTAATAAGTGATTATCTTTCTCCCTCCCCACAAAGCATACTATTTCATTAATTGTTTTACTTTTTCCTGATAACTCCATTCAAGTAATAAAAATTTGGCCAAATATCATTTTGAAAATACAGGTGGGACTGGGTGCAGTGGCTCATGCCTGTAATCCCACCATTTTGGGAGGTCGAGGTGGGTGAATCAATCACCTGAGGTCAGGAATTTGAGACCAGCCTGACCAACATGGTGAAACCCCGTCTCTACTAAAAACACAAAATTAGCCAGGTGTGGTGATGCATGCCTGTTATCCCAGCTACTTGGGAGGCTGAGGCAGGAGAATCTCTTGAACCTGGAAAGCAAAGGTTGCCCTGAGCCGAGATCACGCCATTGCACTCCAGCCTGGGCAACAAGAGCAATCTCCATCTCAAAAAAAAAAAAAAAAAAAAAAAAAAAAAAAAGCAGGGTCCAGACGCGGTGGCTCACGCCTGTAATCCCAGCACTTTGGGAGGTCGAGGCAGGCAGATCATGAGGTCAGGAGATTGAGAACACCCTGGCTAACACAGTGAAACCCCTTCTCTACTAAAAATACAAAAAATTAGCCAGGCGTGGTGGCGGGTGCCTGTAGTCCCAGCTACTCAGGAGGCTGAGGCAGGAGAATGGCGGGAACCCCGGAGGCGGAGATCGCAGTGAGCCGAGATTGCGCCACTGCACTCCAGCCTGGGCGGCAAAGCGAGACTCCGTTTCAGAAAAAAAAGAAAAGAAAAGAAAAAGAAAATGAAAATACAGGTGGATGGGGGGAATATTACCCAGTTAGACGTAGCATGGTAGCTATAATCTCAGTCTCTTTTTCTTAGAACCATGGCTTTTTTTTTTTTTTTTTTTTTTTTTGGTAAGTATTTGCTGCCCTTTTGGGGTTGTCCTGTGTGGTATCTGTAAGAGATGTTGGAACTAATACTGAGTTTATCAGGGGCCCGCAGGCATGCAGCAGTTTGCTCAGACCAACAGCCAGCACAGATACTCAGCAGACCTCAAATTAGGATGTTGGCTGGCTCCTCTCAGAAACCTTCTTCCAGCCTTAGACCAATGTCTCCAATTGCTTTGGGCTTCGCTGACACCTGGGAACAGCAGCTGCATCCACCCCAGGGTGCACAGAAGCTTGGTTGTGTTAGCAAGGCCCACTTCTACTCCCAGATGCTACCAATAAACTGTTAACATGTGACATTTTCACATACCCATCTTGGTGCAAAGAACAGCCGGTCAGCCCATGCATAAAAAGTGGACAACAAAACCGTTCAGAATGAATGTTTATGATACACTTTGTTCCTTCAGAGTGAAAAAAAGAAGTTATTTGATACATTGTATATGGTAGTACTTTATTGTACAATATTTATCTCTCCACGTCTGGGACCTCCTCTGGACTGCGTGGTGGGTGAGAAAACAGAAGGGAAGAAAAATCTTTTTGATCTGTTCTGCAAAGACATGAAGGGAACTGAAGAGATAACTATGAAGACATGAAAGGAAATGAAGAGATACTTATTAGCTTTGTGACCTTGGGCACAATCTTTCTTGGGACCTCATTTTTTCTCATTTGTAAATGAGGGGATTGGATTATTTATATATTGAAGTAAGAGGTTTCTTTCAATGTTAAAAATCTTGAGATTTTGCACAAAGCAGTGGGGGAAGAGATCCTGTGAAAAGGCACATCTCCCATCATGTAAGGATTTATCATTATCTCCAGCTTACATTCAGCACTTTTATACAAATATAGGTGTTAGAAACTTGTAACGAATAAGCAATATACTGAAAGATTTAACAGAAAGAAATAACGTATTGAGGGCTTTTTAAAAATAGCAATACTGGGCTGGGCGTGGTGGCTCACGCCTGTAATCCCAGCACTTTGGCAGGCTGAGGTGGGCGGATCACAAAGTCAGGAGTTTGAGACCAGCCTGGCCAATATGGTGAAACCCCCATCTCTACTAAAAATACAAAAATTTGCTGACTGTGGTGGTGGGTGCCTGTAGTCCCAGCTACTTGGGAGGCTGAGGCAGGAGAATCACCTGAACCCAGGAGGTGGAGGTGGCAGTGAGCCAAGATGGTGCCACTGCACTCCAGCATGGGTGACAGGGGGAGATTCTGTTTCAAAAATAAATAAATAAATAAATAAATAAATAAATAAATAAATACTGTCCAGGCGTGGTGGCTCACGCCTGTAATCCCAGCACTTTGGGAGGTTGAGGCGGGTGGATCATCTGAGGTCAGGAGTTTGAGACCAGTCTGGTCAACATGGTGAAACCCCGTCTCTACCAAACATACAAAAAATTAGCCAGGAATGGTGGCATGCACCTGTAATCCCAACTACTTGGGAGGCTGAGGCAGGAGAATCGCTTGAACCTGGGAGGTGGAAGGTGCAGTGAGTCGAGATCATGCCATTGCACTCCAGCCTGGCTGACAGAGTGAGAATATATCTCAAAAATAAATAAATAAATAATAAATAATAGCAATACTACCGTTTGCAGAGCTCTGTGCTTTGGGAAACTCACCTAGTACCAAAGAAAATGTTAATCAAACTTATTTTTTCATTTTATTATCCATTTTGCAACTGGCATTGTGATTGGCCCACCTGTCGATTTCGAACCCCATGAAAAAGACACTAGTGTATTTTCTTGCGTGGGCACTGTACTTCTCTGCACACAAATGCTTTATCACAAATTATCTCATGCAAAACCTTGTTTTTTACTGTCAGAAAGACACAACTTGAATTAATTGTTTTTGCAAACATCTTGAAAGCTAAATTTTTCTCTTGAGATGAAAGCTCTGAGTTTGATTACCCTTGAACTTATGGTAAAGATGAATGTTTCATTTCAGTTCAGCCCAGTTTTCCAGAGCAGAACCAATTTTCCTGATTGACAGTGGATTCTACGGGCAGAAAAAAGGGGATTCTGGGGAAAGATAGGCTGGCCCAGGAGCCTCAAGAAACCAGAGTTCACACCCAGCTCTGATAGTAACTAACTAGCTGGGTGGTTTAGGGCAAATCACTTTCCTTTCTGGACCTTGGTTTCTCTACCGTTGTGTAATGCCCTTGTTGCTGCATTCCTGGCAAGAATTTCCTTGAGTAGTTTGCTTTGTGGAATGATGCCAGACTGGGAATAGCTTAAGTAAGAAGGGATGGAATTACTACCAAGTTATTTTAATATGCTTATTATCATAAATGAAAATTAATTCCATGGTTGAGAAATGAAGACACCATGCCACCACATCCCATGTCTTGCATGTTTTAAGCCCAGCTAGTGACAGCCTAAAATGCCAGCATTCATTACATTCCAGCCTCTTTATCACTTCGTGGCTTCCTTGCTCATGCTGTTGTCCTCTGGTACTTCCTGTCCATCCAGTGTCTTACGGACACTGGCCTGAGGGGCCCGTCAATGCTGACTGTGACATTTCCAGCACATAAGGCATTGACATTCCTGCTCTCACCAAGGAGCAGGGAACATGCCTTGTAGCATACAGTTTTGATCTTCTTCCTCTCCTTTTTAAGGATTTTTAAAAATTCTAGACTAAGCATCATTTAGGCTCATTTGAGGGCTATCTGCAGTTCTCCAAGCCCTGCCCTCTCTATGGCTATATTCAATTAGGATTTAGTTAAACTGTGAATAAAGAAACCATAAACAACAAAGGCCTAAATAAGATAGAAGTCTTATTTCTCTTTCCTGCAAAAGAAAACTGGAGGTAAGAAGTCTAGAAGGCATGTTCAGAAAGTCCTCATCAACTCAGGCCCATTCTACCTTGCTGGTATTGCCATTTTGAGCACCAGATTTCTACCTCATGGGCTAAGATTGCTGCTGGAGCTTCATCTATTATGTCAGCATCCCTCTCAACAGGAAAAAGTCCAAAACATGGTGCCCTCTTGCTTTAAAGACTATTTCTGGAACTTATATGTGACACTTCTGTTTACATTTCATTGACCAGAATTTAGTCACTGCACATTCCTAGCTGCAAGGGAAGCTTGAAAAATGTAACCTTCATTCCAGGTAGTCATGGGCAGAGCTAAATGAGAGTGTTGTGGGAGATCACTGGGATCTGTCCCAGATCAAATATCTGGGAG
The DNA here is from genome assembly GCF_002776525.5 of Piliocolobus tephrosceles. Taxonomy (NCBI): domain Eukaryota; kingdom Metazoa; phylum Chordata; class Mammalia; order Primates; family Cercopithecidae; genus Piliocolobus; species Piliocolobus tephrosceles. The sequence goes on from NC_045438.1 coordinate 147,076,169, forward strand.
AATTCTTTCACTTTCAAATATTTATGAACAATTTTTATAGAAAAACTTCAACATTAAATTAGGAAGTACTATCCCAGAAAGGACAATCTGAATAGGAGACGAATCATATTGAACTGCTTCATTCATGCCTTAACACATCTGTGCAGAGCTGTGTTAACCTATCAGGGTGATATAAAGTAGTTGAGGATTATGGGTTAACTAAAAAAGTTTTCATGGATAAATTTTATTGAAAAGTAAACAGAAAATATATAATATGATAGAATAATGGGGTAGGCTATTTCAAGAATGAGCAGAATTAATCTTTGGTGAAACCATAAAGTAAAAACACTCCTTCAGTGCCTTTGTAGCTAACTGCTAAACATTCCCCCCCTCCCTTTTTCTTTTTTGACATTGTTCCCCTTCCACCAGAATGTGATGGTGCATGCACATTTGTTTACACACACACCCCTACACAGTGGTGTACACTAATGTTTTCACACCTACACAGGAGTGTACACTCACATAAGAAAAAAAAGAATCACTCAACTAATTAACTCCTATCTGCTTAAGACTTAACTTGCTACTCATCCCAGGAGTACTGTGCAAATTAAATTAAAATTTAATTTCCCAGGAGTGAGTTTCGTTTTCATTCTAGTCAATAAATGCCTCGGGGATGATATCTTGCAGAACCTTATAAAGATTATAAATAATACATTTTTTCCCTCAAAGAAACTCTACTCTGGTAGATAGGGAGCCATGTATCTTCCAAGAAAAAAATACACAAAATGATCTCTTATTCAAATGATTAAGGGCCCTTGGAGAGCAGAGTCTTATCCCAGTTTGGGAGGAAGATGGGAGAAATGGACAATATTTCTCAGGTAGAATTGGGCCTGGTGATATAGTTTGGCTTTGCCCCCACCCGAGTCTCATCTTGAATTGTAACTCCCACATTTCCCATGTGTTGTGGGAGGAGCCCCAGTGGGAGGTGATTGAATTATGGAAGCAGGTCTTTCCTGTGCTGTTCTCGTGATAGTGAATAAGTTTAACAAGATCTGATGGTTATGTAAGGAGGAGTTTTCCGGCACAAGCTCTCTCTTTACCTGCCACCATCCATGTAAGATGTGACCTGCTCCTCCTTGCCTTCTGCCATGATTGTGAGCCTCCCCAGCCATGTGGAACTGCAAGTCCATTAAACCTCTTTTTCTTCCCAGTCTCAGGTACGTCTTTATCAGCAATGTCAAAATGATCTAATACACCTGGATAGAAGATGGGCATGGCAGAAGAACCAGCTGAGGATAGAGGTGGATGACGGTGAATAGTCTGTGTGATGGGGCAGAGGCTATCCAGGAGAGTAATGGGACACCCCTTGAAGGTATAGTTTGAGACATATTATGGACAGCACTAGCACTTTAGTAATAAAGGCAATAGGCAATACAAGAAACTGAGATGGGAAAAATATCTTAAGCGGGGCTAGTCTATAAGAAATGTCATCTGGGGGTTGAATATACAGGACCCAGGAAGACAAACTTGGAGTCTGGCCCAAATCCAGACAAGAGGCAGAGAAGACCTAAATAAAGGCAGTGTGGGTTGAGAAGGGAGAATGCATCCCTAATAGTGACACACCAAATGACAATGAGGTGGGGTACTCAGGAGAGAGAGCCCTTCCAGGCACTTCTCATGTAGCCACCACATAGCCCCATGTGTAAGCACCACCCCCATGCACAAGCTCAGCGACAGAGGGAGGGGAAGGCAGAAAACCTGAGTAAACCAAACATAAGAATGGGAAGCAGCATCATAGATTTTCAGAATTGAAGAGGGCTTTAGACACCAACTGTAACAAGTGTCACTTTTTTTTTTTTTTTTTTTTTTTTTTTTTTTGTAGATGGAGATCTGTAATGGCTTTGGGGGCATAATGGCAGCAAAAGAGATGGGGGACCTGCCCCCTCCAATACTAGTGTCTTAGCAGGGAAAAAGATATGAAGTATCTAAGAACACCGTGTGGAAAGTCAGAAGACAAATAACAAATTTAGGGACATACTTGCAACATATGTCACAGATAAATATGGCTAATCTCCCTAATAAAATGCACATAGATAACAGGAAGAAGATTAGGCATCCCATGGAAAATGGACAAGGAACATGAACAGACAGTTCATTTGGGGAAAAAAATTGTCCTTAAACACATGAAAAGATACCCAACCTTACTCAAAATCAGAAAGACGCACATTGAAACAACATTATCATCTCTTAACTCCCAACTAAAAGTGAGACATTACTGGTGAGGTTGTGGAGAAACAGACATTATTTTGTTGATGAAATGTAAAATGATATAGCCCACAGGACGGGTAATATGCAATGATGGCAGCAGCCGCTACCATCATGCCAGCTGCAGCAGAAAGGCACGGCTGGGGCTGCACACTCCGTGGAGTCGGTGGGAGCCCTACCTCTTCTGAGTTGGGGCAGGAACGCCCCGGGTGCCGCTGCAGCCCACCCAACCCGGCTGCAGACCCGGGCCTCCTGCTCTAAGGCTGTGGATCTGAGCCTCCCTGTGTTCTTGGAGGGGGTCAGGGAGCAAGCAGGATCTGCCCTCCTGGATGCAGCTGCAGCTGCCCGACCCATGGCTGCAGACCTGGGTCTCTTACTCCACGGAGCAGGCAGGAGACGGGGACAAGAGGGAGCTCCGCCCCTTCCTAGCTAGGGCGGGAGCTCCTCTGGTATAGCTGCTGCCGCTCTCCCAGGTACAGGACCAGGGTTATCTCTGCAGCCTGAACACTCAGGGGCCCAGGAAGGGGCACCCCCCCATTCCTTGCAGGCTTGTGGTTGTCCGCTCTGGCTACTTGGCTTCTCTCCCCTCCCAGCACCTGCTCCAATCTGGGAGGGGGTTGGGGCCAAGCTCCAGAACCATGAATGGCAGCGTGAGGCAGATTGATTCCTGGGCGGAAGGGAGCAGGTCCCTGGTAAGGCTGGGGGCTGGGCTGCCAGTCCCGCCAAAAGAGTGGGGACTTTTGGTACCTCCTCCAGGCCCGCCCATGGACCAATCAGCACACACTTCCTACCCTCTGAGGTCCATAAATGCTGCTGGGCTCAGGCGAGGCAGTGCCAGAGGGCTCCAGAGGCTAAAGACATGAAAGGATGACTAGCTGCAGAGAGGAGCTACCATCTCTGCTGAGAGCTTCGGAGACCTGCTGAGATGCCTGAACGACCTGCCTGTGGAGAGAAGCCACCCTCTCCAGGGCCTCCTCTCTGCTGAGAGCTGAACACTCCACAAGACGACCTTCCTCCAGAGAGGAGCTGCCTGAGCTACCCACCGTGGGTCTCCTCTGAGCTGTGCAAACACTAAATAATGCTCTCTTCATTTTGTTCATCCTTCGCTTGTCTGCATACCTCATTCTTCTTGGATGGAGGACAAGAACTCAGGCAAAGATACTACTGGCCACAGAGGTTTCTGAGAAGAAAATTGACATGTAACAGCAATACTTACCAGAATTACTGGTGTTTTTATCCTTTCACCCAGCAAACCAATCTTGCACAGTATTTACTCTACATATAATCTGCACTTGCATGAAATAATGCTCACATGTGGCCATTATCACAGAAGTATTTGTAATAGCAAAAGATCGAAAAGACAGTCACTTTAAGGAATGGGTTCCATGGAATAGAACAGTTACACAGCAGAATACCATGCCACCACAAAAAGGAAGAAAGAGGTTCTCTATGTCTTGACATAGAACAGGCTCCAGAGTATATTGTAAAAGGAAAAAAGCCTGATATGGAATATGCATTATGTATGTTATCTTTTGTGTTAAAAAGAGGAAAACAAGAATATAAATATTTGCATTTCTCCTTGCAAAATAAGAAATAAAATAAACGTAAATAAGAAACTAATAATGTTTACCTCCAAATGGAGAAGTAATGGAGTAAAAGAAAAGGAATCAGAGCTAGATGGCTTAGCATATCTTTCTATTTCGTTTTGATTTTTTCACCTTGTGAACTGGTTAATAATTTTTAAAATAACCACACTAAAAATTTGCAATTGCAACTGTGGCAGATATCTATATCTATATACAGGTATATAGATATATATTATCACAGCCAAGAAAGAAAGATTTGACCCAATCAAAGAGATCAGAGAAAGCTTCCTTAAGGAAGTGGCTCTTGAGCTGAGATCTGGAGAATAAATAGAAGCTAATGGGTTCAAAGTGCAGAGAAGAGCATTAGAATCCGAGAAGGAATGATAGACTGGATAAAGAAAATGTAGCACATATACACCATGGAATACTATGCAGCCATAAAAAAGAATGAGTTCATGTCCTTTGCAGGAATATGGATGAAGCTGGAAACCCTCATTCTTAGCAAACTAACATAGGAACAGAAAACCAAACACCACATGTTCTCATTCATAAGTGAGAGTTGAACAAATGAGAACACATGGACACAGGGAGAGGCACATCACAGATGGGGGCCTGTCGGTGGGTGAGAGGCTAGGGGAGGGATAGCAGTAGGAGAAATACCTAATGTAGATGACAGGCTGATGCGTGCAGCAAACCACCATGGCACGTATATACCTATGTAACAAACCTGCACATTCTGCACATGTAGCCCAGAACTTGAATCCGAGAAGGAAGCCTGTGTGAAAGCCCTGTGATGGGAAGGAAACTGGCTTTAACAAAGAACTGAAAGCAAACAGCATAGTGAAGAAAGCTGTGAGATGAAGCTGGACCATGAAGAGCAGGCTAGACCATTGTGGGGGTTGGAAGCTGTGTTGAGAAATTTTGCTTTGTTTTGTTTTGAATTCTAAGAGCAATAAGAAGCTGTCAAAGGGTTGTAAACAGGCACACATGAGAGAGTCCAGGGTAGTTTGAACTTTATTCAGTGGACTCTTCGTAGTCACTAGAAAATGTCGAAGTTTGATTTGGTCACTACACTTGTTCCTAGAAAGAACCATCGGCTCCACCAGTCGCCCAAATTCACCTATAAAATCAAACATGATGCCTGCTAATGGCATTCTGCATACTTCAATTATGATTCATCATTTGCTATTTGCTAAAACATTACACAAATTGCACAAAGGATAAAGTTGTTATAGTCTAATTTACATTGGAACTTATCTTCGTTTCTAGGCAACATCATTGCACTGGATAATGATGGCTCCGACCTCCAGAATCTTTCACAATCTGGTAAGTGAAATGAACGAGGGAACCAATTTCTGTGTGTTCAGGCCAGTATCACAGCCTATTACATCTAGCCTGGGAATAAAACCCATTTTTAATGCACCATTTGATAAGAACACTTAACCTCAGTATGTGTTGTAATTAGAGAGATAATTAGAACTTCACCAGAACCTCTTAAGACTAGGAATACATTTGAAATTCACCTAGAATGAAAATTGCACTATCTAAAACAAATCTAAGGTATTCTTTCTTCCAACTTTACCTTCCCTCCTCTCCTCACCCTAAAGCTTTTGCAGCCTAAGAAATGTGAAAAGATAGGAATTTCATAGGTAGTACATATCACAGAAAGCTAATGAGTTCAATCAAAAATTGCATTACAGTTATTTGAAATGGGGGAAAAAAAAACCCTTAATTTTGAAAACCAGCTTCAGAGACCAGGTATGGAGAAGATGAAATGAGTCATGTATGCAGAGAAAAAACTGCTCTTGCATGAATCCACTCATAAAATGTTAATCTATGCATAAGAAGATTGTGTTCCTTAATCTCTGAAGAAACACTTATCACTAAGAACCCTTTAATTCTTTTCCTGTGCTTCATTTATCAGCTTATGAAATTATGTTAATAGTCTTCATGTTAATGGTTTGGGGGTTCAAATGACCTGATTTTAATAATGAAGTAATTTATGCAATAAATGCAATCAGCATCTATGAATCTCACTTAACAGAACATATTGGTGATTAGCCAATGCTAAAACAAGTGACTGTCAGCACGGGGCAATGCATGTGCTTCTGCAGTGAAAATAGATCTTATTGCTGGGCGGGGAGGTGGGGGCTACTCAAGACACGTGATCCGCGTTGCAGGTCTCGCTTTGCCAGAGAGGTTGAGACTGAATTTGAAATTAATTTAAAAACTGTTCAATGAATCTGATGTTTCAGTAACTGTGGAGTAAATCTACATGTGAGGTGTGTGCATGACAAGGAACATTTGTATCTTTGTTGGCGGGAGGGGTGGAATGGATTCCTAGAAAGAAATTAGGGAGTACAGAAAACACAGCATTTGAAAAATAAAACAGCCAATCTGCTTCCTGGGAAAGAAGGGAGCACCAGTAAAAGACCAGTAAAGGAAGGTCTCAGAGGAGGTTGGGTGGACATTTAGGGGGAAAACTGAAGATTTCCAATCCTGTAATTATAAAATCCATGTCACAGAATAACCTGGGTGCTAGTACTATTCAACCCTGCTTTGAATCATATTATGTTGAATTACTCTTTTGTGGGGGAAGAGAGGTCATTTTACATTTTTTCATTCCTTACAGATCTAAAGCTCAGAAATAGCCAATATACACCCACATATACCCATCTTAGTGCAAAGACACATTTGAAACATGCTGGCTGGATTCGATATTACTCTTTCTTTCCTCAGCGATCTCCGGGAAATAAATTTCCATCTCTTTCTCTTATCTTGTTACTTAAGTATTCCTCCCAGGAATTCTATCTCCCTTCCAACTAAAATGTAACTGTTCTCTGACTCTCTAGAACTAAAGAAAGGAGTGGTCATTGCCCCCTCCCATTAACTATGCAAAACCCCAACCAGGCTCGAGGAGAGCTGGATGCACAGCAGCAATATGTGCTTCCAACAGAGTCCAGAAGCCATAGGGCAAACATCCCAGCATCCCCAACCTTCACCCTCAACACTGGCATTCCACAAGATATGTTTTTGTTTGTTTGTTTGTTTTTTGTTTTTTTGGAGACGAAGTCTCACTCTATCATCAGGCTGGAGTGCAATGGCGCAATCTTGGCTCACTGCAACCTCCGCCTTCCGGGTTCAAGCAGTTCTCCCACCTCAGCCTCCCGAATAGCTGGGATTACAGGCGCACACCACCATGCCCAGCTAATTCTTGTATTTTCAGTAGAAATGGGGTTTCACCATGTTGGCCAGGATGGCTTCGATCTCTTGACCTCATGATCCACCCGCCTCGGCCTCCCAAAGTGCTGGAATTACAGGCGTGAGCCACTGAGCCCAGCCAAGATACGTATTTTTTTAATGTTTAAAAACACTGTTGGCTGGGGTATTTGATAAAACAGTATACTTCCCCTGAAAAAAGTTCAGCATCTAGTGTGCTTTGGGACAATATTAAGTAAAAAAGGCAAAACATTAAATTAGCTAACCTTTAAATTGTGATATTGTGCCAAGAGCAGTGGCTTTGAGATCAGAGTTCTTTGGGTCTGTAACTTGGCTTCCACCTCTCACTACCTTAGGAATTGGTCAAGGTACTTGGCTCTTTATGAGATATTTATAAAGATTTCTGTTCTTCTAACTTTTAATGATGGGGTGTTGTGATGGTTAATTTTATGTGTTGACTTGACCATGGAGTGCCCACATTAAACATTATTTCTGGGTGTCTCTGTGATGATATTTACTGAGGAGGTCAGCATTTGAATCAGCGGACTCAGTAAAGTAGATGGCCCTCCCCAGTGTGGGTTGGCATCATCCAGCCCACTGAAGGCTTGAAGAGAACAGCAAGTGGAGGTCGGCTGGGCGCGGTGGCTCACACTTGTAATCCTAGCACTTTGGGAGGCCCAGGTGGGCGGATCACTTGGGGTCAGGAGTTTGAGACCAGCCCGGATAACATGGTGAAACCCTTTCGATACGAAAAATACAAAAATTAGCCAGGTGTGGTGGCACATGCCTATAATCCCAGCCACTCGGGAGGCTGAGGCAGGAGAATTGCTTGAACCTAGGAGGCGGAGATTTTAGTGAGCCGAGATCTCGCCACTGTACTCCAGCCTGGGCAACACAGCAAGACTATCTCAAAAAAAAAAAAAAAAAAAAAAAAGAGAGAGAAAAGGAAAGAAAAGAACAAGTGGAGGAAGGTTATATTCATTCCCTTCTTACTTGCTGCCTGCCTGAGCTGGGAGATTGGCCTTCTCTTGCCCTTAGGGCTCACACATTAGGTTCCGCTGGTTCCCAGGTCTTCAGACTTGGACTGGAATTACACCACTGCTTCCCTTGGTCTCCAGTTTGCAAACCGCAAGCCATGGGACTTTTTACCCTCCGTAATCATGTGAGCCAACTCATCATAACAAATTTTCCCTCTTCTTTCTCTCTCTCTCCATTGGTCTGTTTCTCTGATGATCCCTGATTAATTTCCTGATAAAGTGATAAGGTGTGTGAGTTTGGAAAATATAAACAGAATATACCTTACAAGGACATCAATCTTTAGTAGAATTCAAATTCTTCATCCCAGTTGTAAATTGGCATTTTACTGACCAAATTAGAAATGTGGATCATCCTGAAATCTCGTGTCTCACATGAAACCTAACCAAACCTCCATCGTTCTTTGGATTTGCATAACATCGACGGTCGTTTTTGCCACACCATAAAGCATGAAGTAAAATGCCTCGAGGAGGCTTCACGTGCAGCCTGCAATAAAAACTGCTCAACATAAATCCATAATTTAAAAATCACAACTGAGAGTAATGCCTTGCACATGGCAGCACCTACGGGTCCGAAATGTCTACTTACAGGCTGTCAAGCCTGGCATTGTGTAGGTGCAGAATGAATGTTAAACGCCTCCATCTCATTAACCTCCACTATTGCAAATCCCTAGAAGTGTTGTCCGCATTTCACAGATAGAAATATCTGCCAGGAAATTTTTATACCTACGTTGCCTGTGTCTCCAATCACAAAATCTGGATTCTTTATTCACTGGAATAATCACTGCTATGGCTGCATTTTCATCAAACGTGGTTTTAACTCATATTATAATAAATAATTAATTAAATTGCAAGGGCACTGTCTCCTTGCAAAAGAGATAACTTCTGAAGTTATTTTACCCACATCTTCTCATGCAAAATTTTGAGGAATTTTCTTTCACACAGCCAGAAAATTATTTAAAAACTATAAATAATTACTTTTCCTTAATATCAATGTGGAAAGTATAGGTCTAAACTGATGTCTTCCTTTGACTCTAAGCGATGACATATGAGATATACAGCTATTGCTGTTGAGTTCTTATGGAATGCCATGGTTTTTTATTTTTATTTTTTCTGAATCCTTATGCCTGTTACTTGAGGTGAGTCTCCCCTCACCAACAGAGCTCTCAAATCACAAGGACTCTTTTTTCCATCTCTTTTTTTATTTTGGAGATGGAGTTTCACTCTTGTCACCCAGGCAGGAGTGCAACTGTGCAATCTCTGCTCACTGCAACCTCTGCCTCCCGGATTCAAGCGATTCTCCTGCCTTAGCCTCCCAAGTAGCTGGGATTACAGGTTCCTGCCACCACGCCCAGCTAATTTTGTATTTTTAGTGGAGATGGGATTTTACCATGTTGGTCAGGCTGGTCTTGAACTCCTGACCTCAGGTGACCCACCCACCTCAGCCTCCTAAAGTGTTGGGATTACAGGCATGAGCCACTGTTTCTTCCACTTTTGTGGCCAACACTGTACCTTGAGAAGCAGGGAGAAAAAAGCATTTGGTGTAAAAGTAGCTGGGACAGGAAGTGGCTTTCCTTTTGTCTCTTTTCTCAGTTCCTGATTCTGTACAATACTCTGCTATATTTTGTGGGCTAATCTTTTCTACTTTGACCTATTTTGCTGAACACTGCACCCACCACTCTTCAAGGAACATTCACGGGTTTATAGCCACTTTGACCATTTTGAGAGGCTGCTTAAATTATTCTTTGGGTGGCAGAGACGCATTCTGTTTCTATCCCTGTGGTGCTGAGATGCCCATCATGTCAAGAGATACCACACTTCCAGTTGCTCTGATGGGTGGATTAGCCAGCCATTCTTCTCTTCTAAGAATGTCTCTGTCCCTGGTAACTCAGGAGCTTCTCACACCTTCTGACTTACATGGTTCAGAAGATATCCTTTCTTCCATGCTCCTAGTTAAAACATTTGTTGCATTAATCACTATTGCTGAGTAATTTAAACCAGCCATTATGTCAAAAGAAATGCATTTACATTGATTTTTAAAGTCAGTTATTTTCATTTTGTGTATATATATGTATATAATTTTTTTTTTTTTTTTTTTTTTGAGACGGAGTTGCCCAGGCTGGAGTGCAATGGTGTGATCTCAGCTCACTGCAACCTCCAAGCTCAAGCGATTCTCCTGCTTCAGCCTCCCAAGCAGCTGGGATTACAGGCATGTGCCACCACACCCAGCTAATTTTGAATTTTTAATAGAGATGGGGTTTCTCCATGTTGGTCAGGCTGGTCTTGAACTCTTTATATTTTTTAAAAAGGAATATATCAGAGTCAGTCCTATTCAAGCCAGGGAGGTAGGACAAAGTCCTTCCTAAACATTGGCTTCTCCCTCTCTCTCCACACCTTATTGTACTGTTTTTTTTGGCAGTGCAAAGACTGTGGCCTGTTTTGTGTTTAAACTCATTTTATGAAATGAATGGGTAACAAAAAAGAGATTTCCTATTGCTAAAATAACTATTCTTGGGTTCAATAAATATATTTTTTCAAAAATGGCCAGAAATAGATTCTTTTTTAAATCTCAGTGTCTTTATATAACACAGAACCACAGCATTGTGGCTGAAAGTGTGGATTCTGGAGCCAGAATAGCTCGGACATGAATCCTGCCTCTCTTGTAATAGCTGTGTGACCTCAGGCAATGACTTAACCTTTCTGCAGCACGCTTTTCTCCTCTTTAAAACGGAGGCAATAATAATATCTACCTCCTTCAATTATATTGAAGACTAACTGAATTTATACTTAGAACAGTGTCTGGCATAGGGTAAATGCTCAATTGCTGTTATCTATGATTAGGGCAGACACTGACTGTGACTACAGAATAGATTCTGGAAATTTCCAGGCAGGATTAGGAAGAAAAGAAAATGTTTTTTTAGTCTCACTTTTCTCAAACACTTTCCTCTTTACTATTCAAAAATTACTTTGATTCAGCACAATGTAGAAAAGATACTTATTAACAGTCCAAGGGACTTTATGTTTTAAATATGATAATTGCAGCCAACCAGATAAGTATTTGTCTCATAATCTTTAGACTATTTTTCTTTTCTTTTTTTTTTTTTTTTTTTTTTGAGATGAAGTCTCGTTCTGTCGCTGAGGTTGGAGTACAATGGCACAATCTTAGCTCACTGCAACCTCTGTCTCCCAGGTTCAGGCAATTCTCCTGCCTCAGCCTCCGAGTAGCTGGGATCACAGCTGTGTGCCACCACACCTGGCTAAGTTTTGTATTTTCAGTAGAGACAGGGTTCCACCATGACCTTACCTCAGGTGATCCACCCACCTCGGCCTCCCAGAGTTCTGGGATTACAGGCCTGAGCCACCGTGCCCGGCCAATCTTTAGACTCTTAACAACTTTGTTTGAAACCCTACATTCTAGAAAACAATCAAAGTGGGCAGCTTGGTCAGCTTCTCCACAGAAGCAAAAAGCCATCAGAACCAGAGGAAATTAAGATATTATATTTGCCATTTCCCTCCAAGAATTTCTCATCCCACACACAAAATAAGAATTGCTGTTCCTGCCTCAAGTTGTGGGGAAATGAAGATATGGCTTGTGGAAGGGATTAAAATCTATTCATCCAAAGCCGTTTTGGCAACATTGTATGTTGGGGGAAAAAGGAAGGTCACTGTTTCTTTTACTTCCACCCCATCAAGATTATCCTCCAACCTGATATTTCTTAATCTGAATTTATTTTCCAGGTCATTAGTTTGATTTCTCAGTGTTTTGCAGCCTTTAAAAGTCTCAGTTACAACAGCATCATTAACATTAATCATTATTTTCACTTCTCCCTTATTTTTTTTCTCCTGGCATCTTGTTTTCTTTTTTTAATCCTTTATCCATCACTATTTTTGAATAGTATCTGATCTGTTTGCATCAACCCAAGCTAATCCAACTTCATAAATCAATTTTGTGTCTCCCAAGGGAGACAAATGGAAAAGAAGACAGGCCTCTTCCCTGGATTGTAAATGCGAAAAGAATAGCAACATTAAAGCATATTTTTATCTTTGCAGTGATTCTCCTGAAAAACAACAAACCAGGCTACCAATGAAACATATAACATTATAAATAAAAAGTAGAACATGTCCGAAGTGTATCATGCTGCCAACACATAGCTGCCTAACACCCCAACGTCTCCTTTAGCTGTCTTGAGTGTTTTCGAACTGAACCATTAAACATGCTCTGCTCTTGTTATAAATGCAGAGGGTCTTTCTTTGCCTCCAGTTTAGGCAAATCAGATCTCCCAGAATACTGAAACGCCTAGGGAAACTAAGGATTTAAATTCAGAGGAAAGAGGAATGAGAAGAAAAGCTGAACTTTTCTGGGAACTTCGCTGACCCATTATCTGAAACATAAGTTAAATTAGTTCAAGTGAATTGCTTCCTTCCTAACATTATACTTAGTAGTTATATTGCTCAGAGCCTCAGGTTGAGGGGAATATATGCACATTTGTTGAATTACTATGTCTGGGTACCTATAAATCTTGGGCTACCTAGCCAGGAATAAGCTTCCTTGGATTTTCTTTAAGACACTTTCAACTCTGAAATTGCCTGGAACTCTCCATTATCCATATTGCCTAATATCCGAGCAGCCCTGAGTCTATCAACTGGATGCTTTGGTGACTGTTCATCAGAGACCATTCTGAAGCATTTGCATGGCTTTCCAAAACGAGATAGCTGCTTTCCTCAGCTGTGTCTCCTGGGGCTTCATGACCATTCTTCAGCTCCCTTCCCACATAGAACCCTTATTAAGTATTACTGTCATAGGTCTAGGCATTTCAGGCCTTAGCTGGTGAGATGTATTTAAAGGATCTAGGTAGAAACAGAGTGGTGAGTTTTGTTACAAAATCTTTTGCAAATTTTTTCTAATCCAAAATGCATTCATTTCCAGGCCTGCCTGTGAAAATGTATGCAAGTTTGAAGGCAGTTGAATTGGAGTATTAATAAAATTTCCCATTGTTTCTTTAGAAGAAAACCATAAAACCTTCCTAGTAAGAGTATACCTAGCAAGGTATAAACTGCCTTTGCTGCAGTCTCTGTCTCTAGCTGTGACTTTCCTTTACATTTCTGTCCTCCTTTCCCACTCAGAAGCAGATAATTTTTTGCTTCCCTTTTCCTTTTTTTCCCCTCTCTTCTTGGAAATGAGAGTGGATTACTTCTTCCCTTTCATGGCTCTCCAGACAAAAATCTGACCCTCAGGGATCGCTCCCCAGCAGCCAGGACAAGTGAACCCAGTGGTAGGAGTGACAACAAGGATCAAAAGAGAATCTTCCCACAGCCCATTCCTAAGCAGGTAACATCCCATGTCAGCTGTGTAGTCCTTGGGGACCGCTTGTAATAAAGAATAGCCACTAACATTGGCCAGTAACCTACCATTTACAAAACACTCATCACCACATTTGACGCTCGCATTTACCTTGCAGATTATGGGCGATGTTCACGCCCATTTTACAGAGAGATGGTGACTGAACCTCAGAGAAGGTAAGTGACTTAAACAAGATCACTCATTCATAAGTGGCATAGCTAGGATTCCAAGTTCTTTTCACTCTTCACAGTATCAACTTAGTCTTTAACCTAGTGTTCCATTATTGGAACGTAAGCTTGTGAGAGTTATTTATATCCTGCTGCTCAAGGTCATCCCCAAGGTCTGATTTTTCACAAAAAAAAATGCAACCTCTGACATAAATGGGTTAATATTGCAATGGTCTCAGAGATACAAGTAGACAAAGGCAGAATTAACTTATTTTCACTATGATTAATCAACTTGTCTTTATAGGCTTAGTGTAAATATTTTTCCTTTTTTTCTTAAAAAAAGGCCCTTATAGTTTAAAGTTTATTATCATTCTGTTTTAGTAATTTAAATGTTAAGGATCTGAAAAATTTTAAAGCATATCTGATGGTGTATAAAATAAGGATTTATTATAGGAATTGAAGAATCACCGTTCATTAGGAAGTTTATCAACATAACCTATCCCATTAACAAATTAAGAAGAAAAATATAGGATTATACCAATGTATGACAAAGGAGCAATTAATATAATTTGGTAAGTATTTGTGGTAAAATCTCTAAGTAAAAGACTAGAAGGAAATTTCTAAACAAGATGAAGTATTCATCAGAAGCCAACAAATAATGAAATACCAAAGAAATTCCTATTAAAATCAGAAACAAGATGGAGCTGCCCAATATTATCACCTATTACTTGAAAAGCATTTTGGAAGCAGCTAGAATTGGTGGAGGCATGGCACCAGAAAGGCGGGGAGCCTTGCAGAGCTGAGCCCCAAGAAATCTTCACGGAGACTGCCCTCAGATCCTGGGCCAAGAACTGGGAAGCACATGTACAGGGCCTGATTGTGTGAAGCCTGCTGCTGGGAGACTGAGAGCTGGGCAGAGACATTAGAGATCATGCAGAGTTTGGGGGCATTGGGATTATGGACCATCCAGAGTGGAGAACACTTGCTAAAAACATAAGATATTAGATTGAGACCCTAGAAAAGCCCTGCCTTATGAGTAAGCCCCATGTTCTAGAGTCAGGGCCAGACCCTAAGGCTCTGTCACCCAGGCTGGAGTGCAGTGGCCCGATCTTAGCACAGGTTACTGCAACCTCTGTCTCCTGGGTTCAAGTGATTCTCCTGCCTCAGCCTCCTGAATAGCTGGGATTACAAGCGCCCACCACCGTGCCGGGTTAAGTTTTGTACTTTCAGTAGAGACGGGTTTCGCCAAGTTGGCCAGGCTGATCTCGAACTCCTACTCAAGAGATCTGCCCACCTCAGCCTCCCAAAGTTCTGGGATTATAGGCATGAGCCACCGCACCCAGCCGAAAATGTAACTTTTGGTGGGGTGTTGTTTATGCCTATCAAAAGTCATTGGATTTACACTTAATAGTTGTACTTTTTTTTTTTTTTTTTTTTCTGAGACAGAGTTTCGCCCTGTCACGCAGGCTGGAGTGCAGTGATCTCGGCTCACTGCAACCTCCACCTCCCAGGCTGAAGCGATTCTCCTGTCTCAGCCTCCCAAGTAGCTGGGATTACAGGCACATAGCACCACGCCTGGCTAATTTTTTGTATCTTTAGTAGAGATGTTGTTTCACCGTGTTGCCCAGGCTTGTCTCAAACTTCTGAGCTCAGGCAATCCACCCGCCGTGGCCTCCCAAAGTGCTGGAATTACAGGCATGAGTCACCGTACCCGGCCTGCACATTTTATTCTACATAAATTTTGCCTAAATTAAAAACAAAACATGAGAAAATTATAATGAACATAACCAAATCACAAAGTAGTGGATTTTAAGCTTGAATAAAAATGTATTCTGAATATCACAGGAAGGGATAAACAGACAAAATATGAAATAAATATTGGGATAAATAATGTACCCAGAAGTAACAAAATCCTTTTCATAGACTTTCTAAATTAACTGAATAAAAAAATTAAATGAGAGTCAATATTTCAGAAAATAATTGAGATTTTTTTCCTCAATTTTGAAGGAAAACATTAGTTCTCAGTCTGAAAGCATGTATAGAATGATAAACAGGGTAAATACCTTTTTTTTTTTTTTCAATATAACCTCTTACTAGATATGCTGTGGTAAAACTTCAAAGAAAATCCTGAAAGCTTCAAGAAAGAAGCATATAAACCTACAAAAAACAGGAATCAGGTTCACTATAAAGTTATGAAAGAAAATAACTTGGAGTCAAGAATTCTATGCCCAGCTAAATTATTTTTCAAGTGTGTGGGTAAAAACAATAAAAACATGCACAAAGATAGCCATTAAAGGTTTTTTTTCCTTGCCTGATGAAAAATTTCCTGCTTTGGTTTCTTTTTTTATGTAAGTTCTGGGATACATGTGCAGAACATGCAGGTTTGTTACGTAGGTATACATGTACCGTGGTGGTTTGTTGCACCTATCAACCCATCGTCTAGGTTTTAAGCCCCTCATGCATTAGGTATTTGTCCTAATGCTCACCTTCCCCTTGCCCCCCACTCCCCAATGGGCCCTAGTGTGTGATGTTTGCCTCCCTGTGTCCATGTGTTCCCATTATTCAACTCCTACTTATGAGTGAGAACATGCAGTGTGTGGTTTTCTGTTCAGGATGATGGTTTCCAGCTTCATTCATGTCCTTGCAAAGGACATAAACTCATTCTTTTTTACGGCTGCATAGTATTCCATGGTATATATGTGCCACATTTTCTTTATCCAGTGTATCATTGATGAGCATTTGGGTTGGTTCCAAGTCTTTGCTATTGTAAATAGTGCTGCAATAAACATATGTGTGCATGTGTCTTTTTTTTTTAATAGCTAAAATTCAGAAACAACATAGGGAATCAATAGCGGAATGGAGTGTATAAAGCCTGGCTTATTCAAGTAATAGTGCACTGAGGATAATTAAATAAAAGAATTAGATCTACAGAAGCTCTACTGATAAATCTCATAAGAGCAACTTGTAAAAGAATATTATGCTATGATGACATCTGTGTAAATTGAAGTTATCATCATTATCGTCAACATCATCGTCAGAGCAAACACATAGTTCTTTCTGTGCACCAGGCATGGTGTTAAGCAGCATCTCCATTTTATCTCATTTAATCATCACAAAAACTCTGTGAAGTAAAATATAATTATCAGCATTTTACAAACAAGAGCACTGAAGTGTGGAGAGGTTAGATAATTTGCCCCAGGTCATCTAATAAGTGACAGGCCTGGAATGGGAATCCAGGTCGACTAGTTCAGACTGTATGGTATGATGCCACTCAAAACAATGCTACATATTCTTGATGGATTCATCTTATGTAGCAAAAGTAGGGAAACGTGGACAGGAAATCTGTCAACTTCAGCATAGTGCTTGCCTCTGGGAGGGAAGAAAAGGGAGCTGGATGAGGGAGACGTACTGATTTTATCTGTAATGTTTTATCTTGTTAGAAAAATTGAACACAACTGTGGCAAAATACTGTCATGTTGAATCAGGATTCTGGGTATATGGAGTATCCGTAATATTATCCTCTGTGATTTTCTGCATGCGTGAAATCTTTTAAGTCAAGGCCCGGCATGGTGGCTCACGCCTGTAATCCCAGCACTTTGGGAGGCCAAAGCAAGTGAATCACCTGAGGTCAGGAACTCGAGGCCAGCCTGGGCAAAATGGTGAAGCCTCATCTCTACTAAAAATACAAAAATTAGCTGGGTGTGGTGGCGCATGCCTGTAATCCCAGCTACTGGGGGGACTGAGGCAGGAGAATCACTTGAGCCCAGGAGGCAGAGGTTGCAGTGAGCCGAGATTGCGCCACTGCACTCCAGCCTGGGTGACAGAGCAAGACTCAGTCTCAAACAAAAAAACAAAACAAAACAAAATAAACATCTTTTAAGTCAAAATAAACTGTGATGAAGTTAGTGTCTCTCCAGCTTTGGCTGTATCCTTACAGCGAAACATCGGTGAGAGATTAGTGAATAAAGTCATTGTTTTAAAAAGACTCCATAAAAGAGAAATGCAAGTGTCATGACCTGTGATTTTGGAGAGTAAAGAGTCATAATTCTAATGCCACTTCACAGTGTAAAATATAAACTTCATCTCATACCAAAATGGCAATTCCCAAATTCATTGGGTTTATCGCAGTATTATAAATCCTATCAGCCAATATTTCATCAAATGAGTTGAGAGCACAATTTCTGCACTATCTTTTGTTCCCATTTTGCTGTGAATTTGTTTTTGAAATTTGGGTATCTGACTGTTTTATTCCAGTGAATGCCACAGCCAGGATCTCTAAATTATGTGCTCTTATATTTCAAATGCAAAGAGTTTTACAGGCAACCGATATTACTGTTTACAATGTAATTCAATCGTTATCGTTACATTTTATTCAATCAAACCTACCAGAGGGACCGTATTGTTAAAATTTCACTTTCGTACATTTCTCATGTGGAGGTGACATTTTAAGAATCAACTACATAATTAGTATTCTTACTTTCATGATTACACCAATGAGTTTTGGGTGAGTTCTCAGAGGCTGCGGGGGGTAAATCCGTTGGGTAATATTTGCTTTCCTTCAACAAATTTCTAGTGCTTTGCGTTAAACACAGGGCTCTCTTTTAAGAGGGAGCGACTACAAAGATATATATGATATGACCCATGTTTTCCAGTTAGAAAAGAGAGATGGCATTTGCACAAATAACCGATGCAAACTAGAATATTTAAAATGTCTAAGAGATACACAAGTCAAGGGCTTGTGGAATTCAAAAATGGGAGAACTTTCTGGCAGCTGAATGCTGAGAGTAGGTTATCAGGAAAAAATTCTTAGTGGTTGTGTTAGGCCGTTCTTGTGTTGCTATAAATAAATACCTGAAGCTGGGTAATTTATGAAGAAAAGAGATCTAATTGGCTTGTGGTTCTGCAGGCTGTACGGGAAGCATGGTGCCAGCATCCTCTCAGCTTCTGGGGAGGCCTGGGGAGTTTTGCTGGTGGTGGAAGGTAAAGGGGGAGCAGGCACGTCGCAAGGCCAGAGCAGGAGCAAGAAGTGGGGAAGGGGCTGGGCACGGTGGCTCACGCCTGTAATCCCAGCACTTTGGGAGACCAAGGTGGGCAGATCACCTGAGGTGGGGAGTTCAAGACCAGCCTGACCAACATGGTGAAACCCCATCTTTATTAAAAATACAAAATTAGCTGGGCATGGTGGCACATGCTAATTTTGGTGGCAGGAGGCTGAGGCAGGAGAATCGCTTGAACCTGGGAGGTGGAGGTTGCAGTGAGCTGAGATCATGCCATTGCACTCCAGCCTGGATGACAAGAGCAAAACTCTGTTTCAAAAAAAAGAAAAAAAAGGTGGGGAAGGCACCACACACTTTCAAACAACCAGGTCATTCAAGAACTTACACACTATTGCAAGGACAGCACCAAGCCATGAGGGATCCACCCTCATCATCCAAGCACTTCCCCCCAGGCCCCACCTCCAACAATGAAGATTACAATTCAACAGGAGACCCAGAGAGGACAACATCCAAACCATATCAGGGGTAGTGATATTTTAGTGAGGCTTTTTTTTTTTTTTTTTTTTTTTTTGAGACAGGGTCTCACTCTGTTGCCCAGGCTGAAGTGCAATGGCATGATTATGGCTTACTGCAGCCTTGACCTCCCAGGCTCTGGTGATCCTCCCACCTCAGCCTCCCTGGTAGCTAGGATCACAGGTGTGCACCACCACACCTGGCTAGTTTTTTTGTTTTGTAGAGGCAGGGTTTCGCAATGTTGCTCAGTCTGGTCTCAAACTCCTGAACTCAAGCAATCCCCCTGCTTCAGCCTCCCAAAGTGCTGGGATTACATGCATGAGCCACCACGCCCAGCCCTAGTGAGATTTTTAACAGTCACGGTTTCAATAGCCGGTCAGAGGGAGGGAGATATCAAGGCATTTATAGAGAAGCATAGGTGCGTTGGCTGGGGACCTGGAAATGTGAAGATCCAGGCTGGTAATAGGCTAAAACAGAAAGTAAGGGTGGCGTGGAATTGTGTGAAATGTTGAAATGCTGACATAACTGGTTTAAAACAAGGAACTTGATGACATTCTCTAATAGGATCTACAGAGGTAGGCTGGGTTTGTGAGTTAGTTGCTTCGGCAGCTGGAAATGCCATGAAGGACACAAGCTTTTCCCATCTCTCTGCTCATCCATCCTTGGGGTTGGCTTACTTCCAGGATTCACAGCTGAACATGGAACATCCAATGCAGATTTGGCCTCTCCCTGTGACTTTCCAGAGCAAGGAAATTTTTGCAGAAGCACATCTCATATTTCATCAGCCAGAGCTGAATTGTAGGACATGCCTGAACCAATCACTGATGAGTGGTTCTAGAGTATTCTTAGACCAATTGAAGCCTCCCTTCCCCAACAAGATGCATTTCTGGATGTAGGATAAGTGCATGTAGAACAATTAAAGGTTGAAGGAACAATTCCTTTGTTCAGCATGTAGTTGAACAAGCATTCTTACAGGTGAAAGGGACAAGTAAACTGGATGAGTGCTGGATAAGCAACCAGTAATATCCACTATGGAGGCCAATAGTCATCATGTGCCTTCTACACACAGGCAAAGGCTTGCTCTGTTTCTGAGTTTGTCTAACACGTACGTGGATGTAGGTAAGTAGGAACCTTTGCAAGGGCCAGACTGAGATGTCTGCACTTTATTCCATAGACATGAAGAGAATACAGGATTTTGAGGAGTCTAATGACAGTAATCAGAGTATGATATCTAGAGGCCTTAGAGAAAGAACTCATGGAAATGGAAAGATTGTACATATCCCCGAAAGTAGTATGACTTCTTGTCAAAAATAAGATGTCAAATTTTCACTAGCTTTCCCTTCTCTTTGTTTCCGGTAGCACCTCTTTTCTGCCATCCTTTTCCCTGCTTTTGGTCAATTTGACTAAGCTTGACAGCATGTGGAGCAAATCTGAGGTGTGACTGGATGGACTAGAGGTAAATAACCAATAGAGTCTTGTGCTGCTCGGATTGGCACTGTGTAAAGGCAAGAGTCCCTTTCTGCGCCTCTGGCTTAGAGGTGAGGTCTGGAATTGTGCTTTTATGGACTTCCTGGTGTATTTAGTTCCCCCAAGGTAAGCTTCCATTTCTCTCTACCCTCTCTGAGCCCAATTTCTGCAACTCTGGTCATCCCAGTTCATTACCATCCACTTATTTTCTCTTGCTATTAAGACTTTCCCAGCCAGGCGCGGTGGCTCACGCCTGTAATCCCAGCACTCTGGGAGACCAAAGTGGGCAGATCATGAGGTCAGGAGATGGAGACCATCCTGGCTAACACGGTGAAACCCCGTCTCTACTAAAAATACAAAAAAATTAGCCAGGCGTGGTGGCATGTGCCTGTAGTCCCAGTTACTTGGGAGGCTGAGGCAGAAGAATCACTTGAACCTGGGAGGCGGAGGTTTCAGTGAGCCAAGATCCCTCCACAGCACTCCAGCCTGGGTGATAGAGCGAGATTCCGTCTCAAAAAAAAAAAAAAAAAAAAAAAAAAGACTTTCCCAAGGATGTCCTGGGGCCCCTTCGTGTAATTTACAGGGTCTCTCTCTTTTCTTTGGGCTTTTTCAGTATGCCGTGTCACTACTTCGTCCAGGCATACAATACCCTTACTCCTATACATCAGAGGAAGTGGGATTATCTAAATGTATTTTATTTCTTAATCTAATCTCTCAACTTTGAGTGTCAATATTTTTCCTCATCTATGAGGTGAGGAGTAATTGTGTTAAAATATTATGAGTGCATTGATTACATCTCCCTTCCCTCCTAGGCAACCTGTGAGAGGTGCCTTCTGCCTTACTTCCTGTTTTCTCTAGTGGCTCCTGCCCTGGGCTGATCCCAAGTAGGAGTGCACCAGTGGTAGCCTCCTAAGAAAGAAAAAGAGGGCCAGGGGCAGTGGCTCATGCCTGTAATCCCAACACTTTGGGAGGCCAAGGTGGGTGGATCACTTGAGGTCAGGAGTTTGAGACCAGCCTGGCCAATATGGTGAAACCCTGCCTCTACTAAAAATACAAAAATTAGTTGGACCTGGTGGTGGGCACCTGTAGTCCCAGCTACTCGGGAGGCTGAGGCAGGAGAACGGTGTGAACCCGGGAGGCGGAGCTTACAGTGAGCCAAGATCCCGCCACTGCACTCCAGCCTGGGTGATAGAGCAAGACTCCATCTCAAAAAAAAAAAAAAAAAAAAAGAAAAAGAAAAAGAAAAAGAGAAGGAAGTGGAGTTCCACCCCAGAGCCTAAAAGGAACACTCTTCACTCTGCTCCATTTCCCCTAAGCAATTGCACAAGTACTGTGTGCTTGGTTGCTCCAAGGGGACAAACTAGGGGAGTGGGGAACAAGAGAGAAACAGAACACTAAACCCCAAGCGGATGAAATAAAGCTTCTCTGGGAACTAGAAGCCTTGTCCTGGACAAGGTCTGCCTTCAGGATTCGCTCATGTAGGATGACCCCCAACACTGTCTCCTCTCAGACTCCTCATCAGTCTTTGCCCAGACCCCAGCAGCAGCTGGAACAGGGGGGACTCCCTCTCGCTGACCCCTTCAGGTGGATCAGGTGGACTGGTAATTCCCCGTGGGCAATAGGTTCCTATCATCCCATATTGAAGTTTTGGAAGTATTTTCCCCCAAAGGAAGATGCTGCAAAGGAAAGGTAGGTTTGTTGTGTTTCTGAGACTGGACTGTACTTAAAAGATACATAGAGTCTAGAAATGGAAACCCACAGAGTCAAATCTGCTGTCCCCAACCACACAGCATGTTAGATGCAGATCTAGAACCAGAATCCCGTCTCTCAACTCCTAAATCCGTGCTCCTTTGTGATTGCCCCATTATGAGAGAACTAGGTTGGTTTGTTTGTTTTCTGATGGAATCTGAGGCCCTAAACACCTCTGCTTACATAATTTTATTTTATTTTTTTTGAGACAGAGTCTCGCTCTGTTGTCCAGGCTGGAGTACAGTGGCACGATCTCCATTTACTGCAACCTCCGCCTCCCAGGTTCATGCAATTCTCCTGCCCCAGCCTCCCGAGTAGCTGGGGCTACAGGTGCCCGCCACCATGCCTGGCTAATTTTTTTTTTTTTTCGTATTCTTAGTAGACGAGGTTTCACCATGTAAGCCAGGATGGTCTCGATCTCTTGACCTCGTGATCCACCTGCCTTGGCCTCCCAAAGTGCTGGGATTAAAGGCGTGAGACACCGCGCATGGCCTTGCTTACATAATTTAGAGCAGAGGAAATAACACATGGAATTTCAAATGAACAACTCTGCTAACATTAATATGGGACATCTCGTACTGAACTATAAGCTTCCTTTGTCCTCCTTTTCCCCTAAATGCCTCTAGCATGTCTTCTTTGTATTGAACAAACATCAGTTCTGCTGATGTCATGGATTTTGTCAATATGAACTGAAAATGTGCTGGCTTTTTTATCATCACTAACAGCTTTCTTAATTAACCTACTGATAGAGTCAACAGCACAGTTCACTGTTCACTGTTTGCTCTCCAGCCACTGCAGAGTCAGGATGCTCTTTGAGAACACTTGCCCGAGGTTGTTTTGTTTTCCAGAAAGAAAGGAAAAAAACTCGCCACCGCAGTGAATTTGACTTAATTGCTAAAATTTCCTTCTGATTGTTTTGCCCCGAGTAACAGCTCTTCCTTAACTAATAACTTTAATTATAGCAACCACTAGTTATAAAAGTGTACCTTTTCTCTTGGCTTGTTCTCTAATTACAAAACCAGGGATCAGCAAGTCACTTTCTTAGGTTTGCATCCGATGGGATGTAGGATCCTGGAACTACCAGGTATATATTCTGTGCTCCTTAAACCAGTCTGTGTGGCTGAAGTCAGTAGGCTGGGTTCTGTCTCTGTGATTTGCCGGACATACAAGATGAACAAGAAGCAAAAACAGGATCCTGATCCTCAGAGAACTCATCTTTAGAGAAAAGTTAAAGATGCTGTGTTCCAGCTTTAAGATGATATGTAGATTCCCAAAAACAAGAAAACCCAAATCCTTCATTTCATGTTAAATGGGATAGTGCAGTTACTGTAAAAAAGAAAAGAAAAAAGAAGAAAAAAAACCCAGCTGTTTAAATTTAAGGCATCAAAAAACATCCAATTCAGGCCTATTCTCTGGCTCTGTACTCATAACATTTCATCTGATTAAGAAGAAAATAAAATTTTCCTACACTTCAGGCTCCTATTTTATTTTATTTTTTTTTATAGGGTAGACAACAGTTAAAGACCATGTTGGGCTCAGTAACAGTGAGAACCTCCTTAAATGATTGATTTCAGCTGCATTATTGCCAGGTGAACATGGTCTCGTGTTTGATGACACATATTCAGAGGACGATTGTGCAAGCCGTGGAGATGTTTTTCTGGGTTGTTTTGCAGCCTCGTGCATCAGCCCAGTCTGCTCTCCCCACACTGCCTTGCAAAGCTGCCCTTTCTCTTTTTTGAAAATCACTCAGCCTCCACCCACACTTTTGTGATGCCTCAGGATGGACACTCTCACGCCCAGGCCTCTGGGCAGCCTGTGGTTTGCCCTCACTTTTATATCCAAGAGGAGAGAAAGCAGGAAGGGCCCTCACAGCATGTGGCCACCATATGTGGCCAGGTGGTTGCTGGGTGGGTGGTGGTGACCAGCACCCATCCTTTCTGTCATGAAGATGGACTCCCCCTACCCACATATGCACCAGTTTCCCACAGACTCAGCTGAAAACTTGGACTCTGGCAGATGATTTCCAACCAGTCACTCCCTCTGCTTAATGGGATGCTGACTGACACAAGTTTTGCTTCTCAGAGTGAGATTTCCTCATCCTTCCTTTTGTCTCCTCCTTTTGTTATAGGAAAGGAGTCTGGATCCAGACCCCAAGAGAGGGTTCTTGGATCTCATGCAAGAAAGAATTCAGGGCAAGTCCATAGAGTAAAGTGAAAGCAAGTTCATTAAGAAAGTAAAGGAATAAAAGGATGGCTGCTCCATAGATAGAACAGCCCCAAAGGCTGCTGATTGCCCATTTTTATGGCTATTTCTTGATGAAATACTAAACAAGGAGTGGATTATTCACGCGTCCCCTTTTTAGACCACATAGGGTGACTTCCTGTCGATGCCATGGCATTTGTAAACTGTCATGGCGCTGGTGGGAGTGTCACAGTGAGGACGGTCAGAAGTCACTCTCATTGCCCTCTTGATTTTGGTGGGATTTGGCCAGCTTCTTTACTGCAATCTATTTTATCAGCAAGGTCTTTATGACCTGTATCTTGTGCCAACCTCATATTTTACCCTGTGACTTAGAATGCCTTACCCACCTTGAATGCAGCCCCCAGTATGTAGGTCTCAGCCTCATTTCACCCAGCTCCTATTCAAGATGGAGTTGCTCTGGTTCAAAGGCCTGTGACACTTTCTCTTACTGTTGATAATCAGAATTGTTTTACCTTTTGTTTTTAAATGAAAGAAGGTCACCATTTAAAATGTGCCAACCACTTCTCTATCCCACAGATAGCGAGTCTTCCTGGAGTTGTCCCTTGCTCTGGGAAGAATCATTTTAATATAAAGTAAATGAGTAAGTCCACAAACTACTCAACTGATGGATTGGAGTGGACTGACTAGGTTCTGTTGGCAGGAAAAGACCCTAAGTGTCCTGAAAGGGGAACTCACCATGATGTCAAGGAGGGTATGTAGAAGTATAATGCAACTCTACAACAGCCGAGTGGCACAGAGGTGGTTTGGGTGCGGGGTTTGGCTGGGCCTGCAAAGTCCTCTAGGCCCAGGCATTGACAAGTTGTTGGGGGAAATGGCCCGGCAAAGAAATGCAACCCAAGGGCTGTGGGCCTTCAGAGCCAATCACATCCTCCCCTGAAGAACCACTCAGTGCAAAGATCCAAGCCAGCAGTGGCATCATCACAGGAGAGGAGGCTGTACCGAACTGTCACCATGTGGGTCTGCAGTGAGGCTGTTACAAGGGTGAAAGCAGCTCCTACCTAGCAGACTGGTCATAGATATCTACCTAGCAGATTGATTTTCTCTCCAAAAGGTGTTTATTACCAGAACCAAGTAATTTGGGCAATTTAGAGGGAGGGATTTGATACTCTGACAATCTCTAGAAGTTCAAGTCAGGTTTAATTTGAAAAATGAAAGGATGTGGCTTTATTTGCAGCCAGGGTGGGACCCCACAAGAGACCACAGAATTCATTTAGTTCTTATTTTGCAAAGAAAAACTAATCAAGTCCAGATTAATCTCCCATCACAAAGCAAGTGGTGGGTTGAATTCGTATGGAAGGACACAGACAGGACTGCAAACCTAGTGTCTTTTCTATTGTCCAAACTTGTAACTCCTCCTAAATGCAAGGCTTTTTCTTTCTTTTTTTTTTTTTTTAATTTTAAATTGTCTGAGGTTTAGGAGATTTCAGTTGTCTGAGATTTAGCTCCTGCTTTGGAATTTAGAGACTAAGCCTGAATTTCCAGTTTCACCCTTAGAGACATATGTTGTTAGGTTTCTTCTAGTCTCCACTTCTGGGAGAGCCTAGAGGTTTCTTGGTGAGATAACTATAGACCTGAATCTCTATTTTTGACCCTAAGCCTGGACCTTTCTCCTGAACTCTGCTCCTTTACCAATGCTACATATCTACTGGTGATCCACAGGCCCTTCAAAATCAACATGGTCAAAACCTAGTGTGTTAGTTTGTCTCTGCCCAACCAGCCTCCTCTTCCCAGACAAGATCCTGTTACTCCTCCAGGCTTCTCTGGGGAATGGTACCACCAGCCTTTCTTCTCAGCCATATAGAGCCCTACAGGATTCCAGCTCCTAAAAAATTATTATTATCATTATCATTGAGATAGAGTTTCCCTCTGTCATCAGGCTGGAGTAGAGTGGCATGGTCTTGGCTCACTGCAACCTCTGCCTCCCAGGTTCAAGTGATTCTCCTGCCTCAGTCTCCTGAGTAGCTGGGACTACAGGCGCCTGCCACCTTGCCCAGCTACTTTTTGTATTTTTAGGAGAGACGGAGTTTTGCCACATTGGTCAGGCTGGCCTTGAGCTCCTGACCTCAGGTTATCTGCCCGCCTTGGGCCTTCTGAACTGTTGGGATTACAGGTGTGAACCACCATGCCTGACCCTAAAAAATTATTTTATCTCCTCTTCTCCATTTCCATTGCTCCTGCAGTACTTTAGGATTTTCTCATCTTCTGCCTGGACTGCATTGTCTCCTAGGTGGTCCACTGGCTTTTGATCCCCTTCCAAATCTTTTTCCTCACTGCCACCGTGATCTTTTGAAAGCCTAAATCTGATCATGTTACTGCCTTCTACAGCTCTCTTTGCTGTCCAGATAAGCTCCATACCTCTTAGAGTTTGAAATGCAATGTCTTCTCTTCTCTCGGTTAGGTTTTGTTTCTCAGGGTTCACCAGCCCCCTCCTCTACTGTCCTCCCTAGACTCTATGACCCAACCACCACAAGCCCTTAGAGACCCTTTCACTGATTACCTCTTTTTTAGGCCCCTATTCTGTCATTATTTTTACCAGAAAGGGGTCCCTACCCAGACCCCAAGAGAGCGGGGGACGTCACGCAAGAAAGAATTCCGGGTGAGTCCATGGAGTCAAGTGAAAACAATGTTATTAGAAAAGTAAAGAAACAGAAGAATGCCTATTCCATAGGCAGAGCAGTCGTGTGGTCTGCCTGACTAATTATAGTTATTTCTTGATTATATGCTAAACGAGGGGTGGATTATTCATGACTTTTCCCGGAAAGTGGTGGGCAATTCCTGAAACTGAGAGGTCCTCCCCGCTTTAGACCATATAGGGTAACTTCTCGATGATGTTACAGCATTTGTAAACTGTCAGGGCACTGGTGGGAGTGTCTTTTAGCATGCCAATGTATTACAATTAACAAATAATGAGCAATGAGGACGACCAGAGGTCACTTTCATGGCTGTCTTGGTTTTGGTAGGTCTTAGGCTGCTTCTTTACCTCACGCTGTTTTATCAGCAAGGTCTTTGTGATTTGTATCTTGTGCTGACCTCCGATCTCATCCTGTGACTTAGAATGCCTAAACGCCTGGGAATGCAGCCCAGTAGGTCTCAGCCTTATTTTACTCAGCCCCTATTCAAGATGAAATTTCTCTGGTTCAAATGCCTCTGTCATTATGAGTTGCCTGCCCTGGAAATGTCCCTCTGCTTTCAGCCTGGTGACCACTTATGGCTTTGAAGGCTCAATTCAAATGTCATCTCCTCCATGAAGCTTTATCTAACCTCTCGCTTCCACAGGGTGAAAAGAAACACTCTTGTTTTTGTTTTCCAACGGAACCCTGTTTCTATCCCAACACTGCTAACATTTCAGGGCAATTATTTCTTCCATGTCTGTCTTCCCTTATGATATTGAGGACAGCATGATGGTAAAGAGCATGTCTTATTTATCTTTAATTTTCTAATACCAAACACAGGGCCTGGCATATGGTAGGCACTTGGTAAGCATTTATGGAAGGAAGGAAGGAAGGAAGGAAGGAAGGAAGGACGGAAGGAAGGAGGGAAGGAAGGAAGGAAGGAAGGAAGGACGGAAGGAAGGAAGGAAGGAAGGAAGGACGGAAGGAAGGAAGGAAGGAAGGAAGGACGGAAGGAAGGAAGGAAGGACGGAAGGAAGGAAGGAAGGAAGGAGGGAAGGACGGAAGGACGGAAGGAAGGAGGGAAGGAAGGAAGGAGGGAAGGAAGGAAGGAGGGAAGGAGGGGGAAGGGACAGAGGGAGGGAGGAAAACATATATTGTCATAATGTATTTCATTTTTTTCTTACTTCCAGAAAGAAAGGCATGTGGTTAAACTTTGATCACAATTTCTATAAATCATGTTCTATAGAAACTCTTTCTGTAAAACGAAGTGAACCTAACAACCAAAGGCAGTTCAGAAATTCAGTTAGTATTGTTAGAAAAAGGTAAATATTTATTTGTTCTCATATTGTATGATGTGGCCACTGGTAAGACATCTCAATTTTTTTTTTTTTTTTTTTTTTGTGACAGAGTCTCACTCTGTCACCCAGGCTGGAGTGCAGTGGTGCAATCTCAGCTCACTGCCACCTCCACCTCCCTGGTTCAAGTGATTCTCCTGCCTCAGCCTCCCGAGTAGCTGGGTCTACAGGTGTGCGTCACCACGCCTGGCTAATTTTTGTATTTTTAGTAGAGACGGGATTTCACCATGTTGGCCAGGATGGTCTCAGTCTCCTGACCTTGTGATCCACCCACCTCAGCCTCTCAAAGTGCTGGGATTACAGGTGTGAGCCACTGCACCCGGCCAAGATACCTCAATCTTAAGACTAAAAAAAAAAAAAAAATCTGTTTTGACTATAATGAGTATTGGCCATGCTTCTGGCTGTCCAGATGCCGAATTCCCCTATGTATAAGTCTTCTGGAGAGGCAGGGCCCTCATCCTCTATAGTGGCTACAGAGTGGGGTACCCGTATTCCCAGCATCCCATACAGCCAGGGCACAGCCGCCTGTGTGCACAGCACTCACCAATTACATGTACCCATAAGGAGCAGGGGCTGGTGACATTCAGATGTGAGAACAGAGAGTAATTCTTGGTGGTGGCAGTGGTACTAGCAATATCTGAGTCCAGCACCGGCAGCCGGGCAGAACACATTGACTGGTGGGAACCAATGGCACAGCAGTGTCCTTACTGCCTATTCTCCAGATGAATGTTAGCCAAGGATCGGAGGCATTGCATCCCTTTGTTTCTGCCCAATTCCCAAGCCTGCTCCTCCAGCTGTCCTAGTGGTTCTCTGAGTCAACTAATAAGTTTCAATAATTTCCTTTTATGCTTACAGTCCTTTCTGTTGCAACTAACAAACCCAAAAGATCCAGGAACTCTTTGGTAGTTCATAAATGCTTCTGGCTTTAGCTATTTGTACCACCAGTGTGCATGATTTACATGAGTCCAGTTGATAAAATATCTCATTCACT
Source organism: Piliocolobus tephrosceles (assembly GCF_002776525.5). Lineage (NCBI taxonomy): Eukaryota > Metazoa > Chordata > Mammalia > Primates > Cercopithecidae > Piliocolobus > Piliocolobus tephrosceles. Next base: position 147,105,706 of record NC_045438.1, read on the forward strand.
GGTGAGTCAATGGTTAGTACATTCTACATTATTAGAGGAATTTTTCTAGGCAGATTATTTGCCATTTGTATTTTTAGTGGAGATGGGGTTTTACCGTGTTAGTGAGGATGGTCTCGATCTCCTGACCTCGTGATACGCCCTCCTCGGGCTACCAAAGTCCTGGGATTACAGGAGTGAGCCACCGCTCCCGGCCCTAGCATTCTTCCTTTAAATCACATTCTTCTGCGCACAGTGCCTGGTATATAATAAGTATTCAATAAATACTTACTGAGTGCTGAGTGGACTAATAAATAACTTTTTTAGATCCAAGAGACTATTAACTAATTTTTACTATGTCAAACTGGTACTGTTAAGATAATCCTACACAAAGAAGAGGACAATTTAGATGGGTGTTAGAGAGCCTCTTTCTACATGTGATTTGATGATGAACCCACTCAGAGCAAAGCTTGCTGATATTCTAGTCACTGGTTCAATTCAACAAATATTGATTGATCCTTATTGATCCTTTCCTGGAGGTGCTCACAGTCAAGTTGGGGTTCTTCCATTTGCTTTCTGTGACTCCTGGCCAAACTCTTCATCACTGTGATTCTGAGTTTCCTCATTGATAAAATGGAGATGATAATTTTTCCTTAAAGGGTTGTTACCAAAATCAGAATGTTAACAATGCCCATTTCTTTTTGACTTCATTATTCCTGTTTCTACTTGCAGAATCTTCTCCTGAATTTAGTTCAAAATACTCTGCATTATGCACTGAGTGAGTCACAGTCACTGTGGTTACAAATGTGGAAAAGGCATGTGTGTCCTCTCAACGAATTTACAATGTCATCAAGGAGATAGATGGGCTGAGGGATCAGTAATTGTGGTTAAGGCAGTGATGGAACCCAACACAGGTACTGCTAAGAAAGTGCAAAAGAAAGGCCATTAATGTCAGGAAAGGAGGCCATTGTGGAAGGACTCCTGGAGGAGATATCCAGTCACAGACAAGGAGAGTCAAGGAAAAGAGAAAGAAATGGACCTCCAAGAAAAATGAACTCCATGAGCAAAGGCAAACATGGAAAACAGCATTTCAGTGTTTCTAGAAGGTAAAGTTCAAGATGGGATTGGAAGGAAATCAAGTCTGCAAAGGGACGGGGGTCAGATCGTGGACGACCACATATGTTAGATAAGAAACATGGGACTGAGGGTGATAGAGAACGCTAGGGGACTGTACACAGGTAGGTACTTTCAAGACCTCGGTCTGGTCACAGGATGGAGGATAAATATGGGGCAAAAGCCAATTAGGAGGTTGTCATCCTGATCCAGGGGACTATTGTGGTAGCCCAAACTGGGGAAATGGTGGAAGAAATGGGATGAAGAAACGCAATCTTCTAAATATTCTAAGGAATATTAAGCATGTTATAAAAAGGTGTATTCATCTCCTCGGGGTTCACCTGTGTTCTTTTTCCTGAATATTGTCATGGTCTGAAGAGGTTGAATGGGCATATGATAAACAGTCACACATATTCCCCACCCCTCATCTTCAAATGCTGATGGAATGACAGCCTCTCAGAGACTATGTCCAGCTTCAGGTTGTGATAGCATGGGTGCAAACTATCTTTCATTTCCATTCAAAGGTCACAAAAGTAAAGGAAAGGCCTCTAATATTTTTTCATGTCAGGTAACATTTTCGGCATGGTCTGAGTTATTCATCTTTCTGGAATTCCTTGTAAAGTATTTTGCATCCTTCAGACAATCCTATTCAGAAGTTCAAATGAATCTTTAGCTAGGATTTCTTTTCTTATTTTCACTGGACAGCCTGTATACATTAAATTCAAATAGGAAGAAAGAAGCAAGAAGGATATTAAGGTAAACACATGATAACACTGGCCAAAACTGTGGGGAAAGGCTGTCCTATTCTGTCAAATAGAAATGAGGCCAGGCAGCTATTTCACTGGGATTTATAGTTCCCACCCCCAAGCAAATCTAATCTCATCCTTGTGTTCACAGGCTAGGCCAGCAGGGCAAGAGCCTAAATTCAGAGCCCAGAGATGCAGATATGCTGGCTCTGTTCCCAGGAGGCCAGGTCAGGATGAGAATCAATATTTCAATAACTCGGGATTAGGAAACACATATATCAAATCTTGTCCGTTAGGAAAACAAATATTAAAACCACAAGACATTCTGTGGAATGCACAGACTGATAGAGAAGAAATGTCTGGCTCAGCTGCAGAAATATACCCATTATTCTTGAATTCTTTGGACTAGGTATAAATCGTGTAAAAACAATCATCAGAATAAGACTGAGGCTGCTTAGAAGATTGCCATAAATAACATCTTAAAGGCCCCCATGAGCCGCTTTTCAGGGTAACAGGAAGGCAGAGAAGACCTCTAGGTTTGATTGTGTTGTCTTACATTGTTTAGCAAAAAAAGTCACAGAAATCAGAAGGGGTAGAATTTGGCTTAGATGTGAAGCCAACTTTGCTTAGATTTGACAGACCTCTCTTGGGATTCCCACTCTCAAACCTTTGGAAAATCCAGACAACCCCAAAGTTAGTCCCAGCCAATTGTGTACCTTTCCTATTTGTATCAAAGGGAAAGCATTGGAAGCACAGTGTGATTCATATCAGCTCACACACTGGAACAGGCATTTGCAGGTATAACCGGTGAGGGGGTGAGGGGCTCCATTCACCTTTCTCCCTCACCTTAAAAATAAGCAACTGCGGCTGGGCACAGTGTCTCCTGACTGTAATCCCAGCACTTTAGGAGGCCAAAGTGGGTGGATCACTGAGGCCAGGAGTTCAAGACCAGCCTGGCCAACATGGTGAAGCCCCGTCTCTATTAAAAATACAAAAGTTAGCTGGGCGTGGTGGAGGGCACCTGTAATCCCAGCACTTTGGGAGGCTGAAGGAGGCAGATCACCTGGGGTCGGGAGTTCAAGATCAACCTGGCCAACATGGCAAAATCCCCCTCTACAAAACTACAAAAAATTAGCGGGGCATGGTGGCACGCCCCTGTAATCCCAGCTACTCGGAGGCTGAGGCAGGAGAATCGCTTGCACCCAGGAGGCAGAGGTTGGAGTGAGCTGAGATTGCACCGTTGCATACCAGGCTGGGCGACAAGAGAGAGACTTCATCTAAAAAATAAAATTAAATTAAATTAAAAAAGCAAAGGCGTTTATGAAAGGGATTTTCTCCAAGAAAGATTATACCTCCCGTGTCCTAGGGCACACTTGGATCTCCCATAGCTACACCAGCTTTTTCTGGGGCCTTGCCTTGGTCTAGCACTCCCAGGTGTCCATAAAGAAAGAAGAAATACTGAAGAAGGGAGGGGAGGCCAAGTGCAGCGTCTCAAAGATCTAATTGCAACTCTGACAAGCATCAGATCAAAGGAGTCTCTCCTTGGTTCTTTGATCTCTTGATAACCACATTTAGCACTCTCCCCTGGCTGTGCCTGGGGCAGGCAGCCCTCCCTTCTAACTCCCTCATATCTTTCTAGTTTAAATAATTCAACTGCTCATCATTTTCAAAGGAGTGAAAATAAGCAAATATTTTAAGTTCCAACTCAATTGCTAGATTTAGTGAAGTCTCTGTACCAGAATGATACCACTTTGGGAAATAAAAATAGCGCCATGAAATCCTAAAAAGAATGCTCATTGCTTTAAATACGTTATCTGACTTTGAGTTGTGCTGCAAGTCCACAGGAATGGGAGGGAGATGACCATAACGGTAGCTCCAGAGGTGCCTGGGGTGGGCAGCTAGGGAAAGAGGTGGCTTCCTGTCCTTCTGCTGGTGGAGGCAAGAGTCTGAGACAGGAACCATCATCATCAGCCCTCAGTCCGCCTTCCTTTACTCCTCTCACATTTCCAAGACAATTTGATGGGACTCTCCTCCAACTCCACATCACCCAGTGTCCTTTGGTGCTAGGTTTTCCCATGAGGTGTGACCAGCATGTTCTGCTCAGAATTTTTTTTTTTTTTTGAGACGGAGTTTCTCTCTGTCACCCAGGCTGGAATGCAATGGTGTGATCTTGGCTCACTGCAACCTCTACCTCCCAGATTCAACCGATTCTCCTGCCTCAGCCTCCCAAGTAGCTGGGATTACAGGGGCGCACCACCATGCCCAGCTAATTTTTTGTAATTTTAGTAGAAACGGGGTTTCACCACGTTAGGCAGGCTGGTCTTGAACTCCTGACCTCAGGTGATCCACCTGCCTCGGCTTCCAAAGTGTTGGTATTACAGGCATGAGCCACCGCACCCCGTCAGAAATGGTCCTTATTAAAATATTAAGGAAGGGGAAGAAAAGTCATGCCATGGAACTTGCTTTTACCCCAAGGTTGCCAGATTTAGCAAATAAAAACACAGGACATCCAGTTGACTTCGAAATTCAGATAAACAAGGAATAATATTTTTGCATAAGTATGTTCCAAATATTGCACAGGACACACTTATACTACAACATTATTCATTGTTTATCTGAAATTTAAACTTAACTGGATGCCCTGTATTTTGTCTTGCAACCCTTTCAGGGTCCTTCTATCACCAAAACTTGCTGAACCCAGCCTCAGGGTGTCACAAAAAAGACTGATTCAGCTCTGCCCTTAAATCCCCTTGTGAATCTGGCCTAGTCCAGGCCTTTTACCAAGTGGTGGGGGAAGGGAAGGGGTCAGTATTTGTTGAGCTCCCACATAAGGGAGTGTCCCATTTGATCCTCATGATACCCCCATGGGTGGTTAGTATTATTCCCTTTCCACATTTGGTGAAGTAGGGCCCAGGAAAGGTAAGGAGTCTGCCGGCTTCTAAGCACTAGAGGTAGGATTCTAACACAGGCATCTCTGCCATCAAGGCTGTGATCTGTCAGTTACCTGCTGCTGTCTCCTTCCTTCTCCTCAACAAAGCAGGACAAACCCAGAGGCTAGTAGACTTGTTCCAACATAAACATGCATTTTTTTTTTCATTCCACCTATCTCTTTTCACATTAATCAAAGCTCTAGATCTTATCCTCTAGAACTCTCTGTTCTGCCATTTGAAGCAGAGGGGTGTGGGAAACCCAGGAGAGTAGACCTGAATGGGGGGGTCTTAGGAACTTAGTACATGAAAGGTAGTCACTAGCAGTTTTCCTCATGCGGGTGAACCAGTGGAAACTCATTAATCTGCACTGAATTCAAGCCAGGACATCAGCATATTATGAAATCCTGACTTTCTTATTTCCTTTTTTTTTTTTTTTTTTTCTTGAGACAGGGTTTCCCTCTTGTTGCTCAGGCTGGAGTGCAATGGCACGATCTCAGTTCACTGCAACGTCCACCTCCTGTGTTCAAGCAATTCTCCTCCATCAGCCTCCTGAGTAGCTGGGATTACAGTCATGCACCACCACGCTCAGCTAATTTTGTATTTTTAGTAGAGACGGGGTTTTACCATGTTGGTCAGGTTGGTCTCGAACTCCTGACCTCAGGTGATCTACCTGCCTCAGCCTCCCAAAATGCTGGGATTACAGGTGTGAGCCACCATGCCCAGCCTGACTTTCTTACTTCTGAAGGCCATGGTTCTCAGATTGGAGCTGCCTTGGAATCACCTGGAGGGCTTGTTCAAACACAGATTCCTCCTCTACCCCTAGTGTTTCTGCCTCAGTGGGTTTACAGTGGGACCTGAGAATCTGCATTTCTGATAAATTCCCAGATGATGCTGACACTGTTGGTCTGGGGAGTTCACTGATACGGTTTGGCTGTTTCCTCACCCAAATCTCATCTTGAATTGTAGCTGCCATAATTCCCATGTGTTGTGGGAGGGACCTGGTGGGTGATAATTGAATCATGGGGGCGAGTTCCCCCACACTGTTTTCTTGGTAGTGAGTGTCATGAGATGTAATGATTTTATAAGGGGAAACCCCTTTTGCTTGGTTCTCATTCTCTCTCTTGCCTGCAGCCATGTAAGATGTACCTTTTGCCTTCTGCTGTGATTGTGAGGCCTCCCTAGCCATGTGGAACCATGAGTCCATTAAACCTCTTTTTCTTTATAAATTACCCAGTGTCAGGTAGGTCTTTATCAGCAGTGTGAAAACTGACCTATACACCACTTAGTGAACCACTGCTCCAGAACCAGAAAGGGGGCTTCACTAAAAATAATGACAGTATTTGGAACTTAGGTTCACATACACTTTGGAATTCAAGACCATTCTACACCTCTAATCCCCACCATTCAAAAACGTCCTGCAATCCTCTCTCTCCATCGAAGTCTACATTTATTCCTTTACTCACTCATCCCCATAGATATGAAGTAAGCATGGACAATGTAACACACACCATCTGGATCCTCAGAAACACAGAGACGAACTGGACCCAGTTCCAGCCAGTGCACTGGGGACAATCGTGTAAGCAAAATAACACCAGTGGAGTAGGAGAGGTTATAACAGAAGCAGATAAAGTCATCCAGAAAGGAAGAGAGAAAAGGAAGGGAAGATTCTTCAGTGACTTACCCTTTGAGATGAGTTTGGAAGGCTGGGAATGGGGTTACAAAGAGGAAAGGATAGTCCACATGGAGGGATGAGACAACAGGGCAAGCTCAAGGGCTGCAAGAAGCTTACATGGTTGACTTGGTGATAGATGGGCAGTTAGTGTCAGGGAGCCTGGCAGGGGAATTATACTGAGATGCTTGGTTTTCTTTTCTTTTACAATGATGATGAGGCATTGGGTAGTCTTCAGTGAAGGGTGGCATTAATAAGGCCTATAATCTGGAAAGTGAATGAGTAGAGGGGTGAGTGTCTTAGTCGGCTAGGGCGGCTATAGCAGGATACCATAGACTGGGTAGCTTACAAACAGAAATGTGCCTCTCACACTTCTGGAGGCTGGGAAGTCCAACATTAAGGCAGATTCAGTGTCTGCTGAGGGCCGGCTTTCTGGCCCATAGACAGCAACTTCTTGCCATGTCCTCACTTGGTGGAAGGGGTGAGAGGGCTCTCAGGGGTCCCTTTTATAAAGGCACTAATCTTATTCACCGTGTCTCTACCTTCATGATCTAATCACCTCGTAAAACACTCATCTCCTAATACCATCACCTTGGGGGCTAGGGTTTCAACATATGAATTTTGGAGGTCGCAAACATTTAGACCATAGCAGTCAGGAATATCCCACCATGAAGCTATTGCAATAGGATCCACTAGAGATGATACTGGTGTGAATGAGAGTGAGATCTCTCTAAGTTGCATGGAAAAAAAAATTCTGATGGTCCAAAAATGAAACATTTATGTCCACTCTTGTTACTTTCCACCAATAAAAGCAACCTAACTGTGGGGGAATAAGATGCAAATATTCCTGTATGTTTTATGCTGCTATCTTAGTCTGCAACTTATTTAAACCGCATATCTGTTCCAATAATTTCCACCTTTTAAAGGATTACTTTAACTCATTACTATTTGTTCAATTTTGCTCTCTTTCCCATTCCTAGATGTTTATTTATTCATCCAAAATAATTTAGCAGCTTACTGCCTGGGAGAGAAGACAAAGCAGATAGAGGGATCGTTGAAATTCAGTGTGGTACACAGTGTAACAGCAGTTCTTACTAATATCTGTGAGAGGACAGAGGAGGGAAAGATGAACCTAAAAACAGTCAATGATACAATTAATTTTATTTTATTTTCTCTCTCTCTTTTTTTTTTTTTTTCCTTGAGACAAAGTTTCACTCCCATTGCCCAGGCTGGAGTGCAACGGCACAATCTCGGCTCACTGCACACTCTGCCTCCTGGGTTCAAGCGAATCTCCTGCCTCAGCCTCCTAAGTAGCTGGGATTACAGGCACGCACCACCACGCCCGGCTAATTTTTGTATTTTTAGTAGAGACGGAGTTTCACCATGTTGGCCAGGCTGGTCTTGAACTCCTGACCTTACGTGATCTGCTTGCTTCGGCAGAGCAAAGTGCTGGGGTTACAGGCATGAGCCACCGTACCGGCCAATTAATTTTCAAATCACTTTGAAATGAATTTTATGGACTTGAAAAAAAAATACTAATTTATTCCCTAAATTGAAAACTACTTCCAAGAAAATCATGGGTTTTTTGTTTTTTTGTTTTGTTTTGTTTTGTATAAAGCCTCATATAGTACTCTAGCATAGGCACCTGATAAATATATTTTGGCCTTTAAAAAAACTAAATGGTTTTAACATATTAGTCTTACTAGAATATCAAAATTCTAAAATAAGTAGAACAATTTCCATTATCTGACTTTCTATAAATACAAATACTTTACTTGATTTTTAAAGAAATGTTTTTAGGTGTAGTAAGAAAGGGTGAAAGTGTAAATATCTAACTATCAAGTGCAAAAACCTAGCTAGCCTTGAAGAGATTGCCTTTCAGTGGGTAATGTATGGTTCATGCAATCAGAGCTCGTTTGGAGTGATTTGACACCACAGAAGAAAAATATACCCATCTTCAGGAGTTATAATTTTAGAAGATAGTGTTTTCATAAATCACTCATATTTGCATGTTGGGAATTTGAGTTACAGCATTAACATGACAAATCAATTGAATCTCTTTAAATGAGGCAAGTTTTAAAAATCATCTTCCAGTGGTTTGATGCCAAATATTTGATTGGAAGTGACACAAGTTAGACAGAAGGGAAAAAACCCTTCTCTGGGCCTCCTGTGGCTACAAGGTCAACCGAATTCCCAACGATGGTGGCTTCTTCCTAGCTCGGTCAATGACCTTTGGCAAGTCACAGAAAGAGCTGTTGCCCACTGCGGCATCCACAAAGAGTCATTGTCTGCCTTTATGAGCAGACAGCAGCTCTGTCCATCAAGAGACTAGGAATGTGAATGATCCCTCCAAAGCCTAGGGCCCTGACCTCACAGCAGGGAAAACCCAAGCTTTCACAGCCAAAGGAACTTCCAAAATAAAATTAAAGTGAGATAAAAGAATTTAAATGGAATAATTCGTGATCTTCCTCCTTTTGGCTCTTCTGCTGAACTAATTCATGATTGGCCTTGCTCTTGGTAAAGAATTCAAGATTGGCACTAATAGCCTATAGCCCAGTTCAGGCAGCTTCTAGGGTATCACCATGGCCCACCCCTCTGAGGCCAAATAGCTCAGGGTATGGCCAGGCTGATTCCAAGAAGCATCAGTGACCTACACCCTAGATCCTTCACCTCAGCAATCCTGCGGGTTGTTAGCATCTTTCTTATCCTCTTGGAAAAGGTCATTGGGTGTACTTTTTTATAGTAAGCATCTGTGAAGTTCAGTTTGCATGGCAAAAAAAGGCATTGGAGATTTTTAGCAACTAGTACAGGAAAGAAGTTGTTGATCCTGAGAAAATTACAAAATAAACTGGTTCGTCATTACTACACCATGACATCCTGCTTTCTTCACCTGCTCCTACATCCACCTCGGGCCCACCAATGGCTTGGCTATTTTCTGTCTACACAACTATCTGCACTTGGAACTCTTCGTAAACCTGTTTTCTGAAAGTACACCATACATCAAAAGTATCCTTCCCTTTGCTCACATTGGGTCTGTCTTCATCTTGTATAAATTTCTTTCTTTGTTTTTGTTTGTTTGTTTTATTTTGTTTTGTTTTGAGATGGAGTCTCACTCTGTTGCCCAGGCTGGAGTGCAGTGGCGCGATCTGGGCTCACTGCAACCTCCACCTCCCAGGTTGAAGCCATTCTCCTGCCTCAGCCTCCCGAGCAGCTGGGACCACAGGTGCGCGGCACCACGCCCCACTACTTTTTTGTATCTTTAGTACAGATGGGGTTTCACCGTGTTAGCCAAGATGGTCTCAGTCTCCTGACCTCGTGATCAACCTGCCTTGGCCTCCCAAAGTGCTGGGATTATGGGGTGAGCCACCTCGCCCAGCCCATAAATTCCTTTCTTATAGCATTGACGGTCTCAGGTAAAAAGCAATCTAGTGAGTTGTTGACACAAGGATGTGAATAAGGACAACAGCAGCAGCAGACATAGCTGCTGGCTCACCAGGCTCTCCTTCCTTGTAGGTATAATCCCAGTTGGTTGACTTGTTTTCCTAGCCTCCTTTTTAGCCTTGGGTGGCCATGAGTCATAGTTCTGGCCAATAAGACCTAAGCACAAATACGCTATGGGTGTCACTGATGGCGTTTGCCTGATAGAAGGGGACAAACATAGCTGGCACCTTCCTTTATCCTTCTTGGAAGCAGGCATGACAGCCGGAGGTACAAGACATGCTGTCAGCGGGAGGCAACCAGCAAGAAGGAGAGGCTGAGAGTCACAAGAAGACAAGTTACTTCATCACTGCCCCTGTTTTATGTCGTCTCTCTGCACAGAACTTTAGATCCCTGTGGCTACTCTCTCTCTCCAATCCCCTCCATGTCCTGTGTCCTTCTCTGACACTCTGCCCACTAATCTCTCACTCCACCTCCAAATAATCATTGACTTTCTCCACCACTGCCTGCCTCCCATCTCATTGCTGGGGAACATTCATGCACATTTGAGGGTTTGTGTTGTGTTATTATATTATTGTGGTAAGAATACTTAAGATGAGATCTACTCTCTTAACGACTTTCAAGTGTGCAAGACAGGATCGTTAACTATAGGTGCTATGTTGTACTGTAGACCTCCAGAACTTACTAATTTTGCATAACTGAAACTTTATACCCATTGGTTCACAACTCCCTATCTTGATCTTCCCCCCAACCACCATTCTACTCTCTGCTTCTATGAGTGTGTCTATTTTAGGTACCTCATAGAGGTGGAATATGCAGTGTTTATCTTCCTTTTTTCTTTTCTTTTCTTTTCTTTTCTTTTTTTTTTTGTTTGTTTTTTAAAACAGAGTCTCACTCTGTTGCCCAGGCTGGAGTGCAGTGGTGTGATCTCGGCTCACTGCAACCTCCACCTCCTGGGTTCAAGCAATTCTCCTGCCTCAGCCTCCTGAGTAGCTGGGATTACAGGCACCCGCCACCACAACCAGTTAATTTTTTATATTTTTGTTAGAGACGGGGCTTTACCATGTTGGTCAGGCTGTCTCAAACTCCTGACCTTGGGATCCACCCGCCTTGGCCTCCCAGAGTGCTGGGATTTCAGGTGTGAGCCAACGCGCCTGGCCACAGTGTTTATCTTTCTGTAACTGGTTTATTTCACTGAGCATAATACCCTCCAGATTCACTCATTATTACATACGGCAAGATCTTCTTTGTGAAGGCTGAATGGTATTCCATTGCATGAATAGATTTGAGGTTTTCACCTTTCCCCAGGCCTCATCTGTAATCATGTCTAAATTCACCCTCACCCATGGCTAAAGGAGAATGGAAAACACTAGAACATAATGACTTTCCCTGACACGTCCACATTCTGAATCGTAAGTAACTCTGTTTCAAGTGCACTAAGTGATATCTGCCTCCCTTTTCTCTTGGTTCTCCTCCCATCATTACTAGCTATAGGGTGATGATGAATGTCTGCGTCAAAAAGACCTGGGTTCCCTTTCCAACTCTAACAAGGTTGCCAACGAAGTTAATTCTGTTTTACCGTCAAGTTCCTCTCTTGTAAAATAAAACCATTTTACATTTCAGGGCTGTTATAAAATAGAAACAAGCTAACATATAAGCCAGGTAATAGATGTTGAGTATATATTAGCTATTACTCTTAACACGGCCAGTATCAGTAGGCAAAGTCACCTCTGCCACCTTGGCCCCAAGTGACCCAACCCCATCAGCAAGCAATTCGTTCACTGAGTTAAGCATTGCCGTATCTCCAAAGCCCCCTTTTATTCTCGAGAGGGGGAAGTATATTGCTACAAAGACATTCACTTAATTTTGTCTTTAAAATTTCATTATTTCAGTGGAAGAAGATGGGATAGAATTAGAACGCTAGAGCTACACCAAGGGAGACAAGATAGAAGATGCTGAGTGCTGTGGAATGGGGAGGAGGAAAAACAGTGGGAAAAGTAAAAAAAGAACTAGGGCAAATGCACCTTGGCCCCAGAGATGGTCCTAATTAATTTCCTTTCTTCTCTGTTGCTGTTTTGGCTTCCTTTGGTTTAAAAATAAAATGTCCTGTTTTCGCTCTGATTATGTCTTTTATTTTCATATTTAAGAGATTAAAATTGCATAACCTGCCTAGGATGCACCATGATCTAAGGCACTTGATGTATGTTCGAGAAGCAGCGGGGAAAAAGGCCTCAAGTCTGACCCGAGAAGGCAAAATGCTTATGTAGCATGAGAACTTTATTGACTTAAGTTTCAGGATTGTTCTCCCAGGGAAGGAAAACCATTTTAAAAAACAAACAAACTTGTATTCTTGTATTCTGGGGTATTTCCCAGAAAAGACGCAGGTATGGTTAGTAAGATGGGATTTGGTTTTGTTTTTCGAGCTTCAGCCGAGTGGTAAAAGGTCAGCCCTGTGTTGTAATCCACTCTGGTGCCTCTCTCCCGTAATCCTAACCACAACCCTAGAAAAGCTATGCAGTGTGGCAGTTAGTAAAATGAAATTTCTTTTTTAAACGTCTTCCCCCTTAAAAAGTTACTGCTGAGTCTTAGAATGTTCTGGAAAAATGCTGTTGCTCGAAATTTCAGAATAATTTCCTTAGGAGAAAGCTGGTAAAATGATTTATCTTAAAATAAGTTACTGAGATGGGAAGATGAAGCAAAGTAGACATGTCTCACCTGGGTGAGGTCTTGAGAATGGGTGAGAAGGAATAATGGCGTGGGGATGTCTGGGGTGAGTTTCTGTAAGAGCCGCATCACCTTCTGACCCGTGAGCAAGAATGTTGGTTAATGGGAAGCCAGTCAGCTCTGTCCCCACGTGCTCAATGTGCCACAATCTATAGCAAGCACAGACAGTACGTCAGCACTGTGCTGCGCCCTGCGCCTCCGGGCAGGGATGCCCCAGCTTTGCCCCATGGAGTGGGGGCTCCCTGAGGTCTCCACCTTCACACCCTTACAGCCTAAAGCAATACCAGCCATGGCTGCACACTGGATGGAGCTGTCAAATGATTGAATCGCACAGCAGTGAGCATCACTAGGATATATCGTATGTTGTGGGTCCTCATTTTAAATTGGATTACAATCCTGACTTCATCACTGTCATTTGTAATTAGGTCTGGCATTCTAGACTTCATGCAGCCACCACTCTGTGTCTACAACTGTGACAAGAAGCCATCCGCACACACCATGAACTAAAAGCCCCATTTTGACCCCCCGGCTTGATACCAAAGCTCAGTGCAACAGTGTGAGAGACCGTGGCTTCAACTTCATCTTTCCCCTTTTCTTAATCTAACTTTTCTTACACAAAACTACGCAGGGAAAAAAAAAAAAGACAAAGGAGAAATCAAGAGCCTATACAATAAACTAGCTCATCAGCTCCTAAATCAAGAGACCAATTCTTTTGTTATGGTTTGAATTGTGTCCCCCACCCCAATTGTGCCTTTATTTGGAGACAGAGTTGGTGTGGAGGTAAAATCAAGTTAGAATGAGGTCATTAGGGAAGGCACTACTCCAATCTGACTGCTGTCCTTATACAAAGGGGAAATTTGGATACAGTCTCAGGCACACAGGGAGATCATCTTGTGAGGATGAAGGCAGGGATCCAGGTGATGCCTCTACCAGCCAAGGAACACCAACAATTGGCAGCAAACCACCAGAAGCCAGGGGAGAGCCTGGAACACAGTCGCCCTCACCAGCCCTGAAAGGAACAGATCCCATAACACTTTGATCTCAGACTTCCAGCCTCCAGTACTATGAGACAATACATTTCTGTTGTCGAAGCCACCCAGTTTGTGGTATTTTATGACAGTAGCCTTAGCAAACTAGTACATCTTTGTATTTTAAAATCACGGATAGAAGAATGTGGGTATCCACTGAAACCACAAGCAGCTTCCCACAGGTTGTTCACAGTCAGCTTTATGCTTAGAGGGAGGTGTGAGAGTCTCATAGTAACACAAAGAAATCTTCATTATTTATGACTAAAAGCAAAAGCAAAATGTCTTGTTTTTCAGTCACTCCCATCTGGGTAAGTCTTGTCCTAATCTTGTGTTATTAATAACTTAATTTCCTTCCCACACAGCTATAGTGTGATGAAGAGGAGAGGGATTATTTAAACCCATGAGTCTTGCAAAGCCAGTCTACTGTATTCTTTCCTATTTGTGCAGTGGCACAATCTCAGCTCCTTGTAGCCTCCGCCTTCTGTGCTCAGGTGATACTCCCACCTCAGCCTCTTGAGTAACTGGGACCACAGTTTTGCACCACCATGCCCAGCTATTTTTTGTGTGTGTTTTTTCATAGATACTGGGTTTTGCCATGTTGCCCAGGCTGGTCTTGAACTCGTGAGCTCAAGCAATCCACCTGCCCCGGCCTCCCCAAGTGCTGGGATTACAGTTATGAGCCACCGTGCCCGGCCTTGTATTCTTAACATTAATCTGTTGAATGTACGTTGCTGCCACTTCAAAAGCAGTACAGATGTAAATGAAAATAAGAAAAAATAAAGCAGGGAGCCATAACATCAACACTCCTTCTGCCATGCAATGGCAATTCTCCATTCAACCCTTAACCATGTTAATAACTTTATTGCTTATAAGATCGTTTACGAACCGGTTCAGCAAGAGTTGGGAAAGGGGGCCAGAAATCTCTTGAAGTTCAAGTTGATTTCTTTTGGGGCCATGATTGTTATTGCCAGGATTCAAAACTATTCTAGCAGATCCCAGATGGAAGTGTCTCTGCCTTGCACAAAGGAGACTGATTTTGAAGGCTCCCTGCCTAGGACTGCACCCTCTGTGTGTCTTATGAGCACTTGCCTATGCTGGAAAATATTGACATCAACAGGAAAGCAAAGCAGATTGAATGAAAATTATCAAAGTAGATTTTCTGAACTCATTTTTGGAAAAATAATCCACCCCGTTAACTATGTACATGTGAGCCAGTGGTGAAAATATACTTCTCTTTGGAAATCTGCTGTCAGATGGAATGGCATTTCATCATCCTCTCCAAGCCACTTCCCCCAGGGTCACCACCACCACCAACCCTCATATTTACATTTCCTCACATTACTTCTCTTTGATCTGCCTTTTTCCTTCCAAGCTACCAAGCAGAAATTTCAACAAAACCCCACCCAAAGCCTTCTCCCTATACTACAGGTCCTAATATTTTTTTTTTTTTTTTTTTTTTTTTTTACAAACAGAAAACTAAAATTGGGTATAGCATTAAGTGGAGCAGAAAATTGTCACTCTCATTTTATGGCCCTGAAGGCAACACCTTATGTTCAATCTGCAGAATGCCAAAGATAGCATTTGGTGCTCAAAAAGGGGAGAAAGAATGGCTGTAAATGGGACTCCATGCGTGGTACTTTCATGCAGGTTTTCCAATCAAGTAATCAAGGAATTACTCTAAGATCCATTTTGAGGCAAGATATTTTTAAAGACTCCTTAGCAAAAGAGAAGATTTTAGGCCCAAATTCAAGTAATTTGGTAATAAATGTTGTGTGCTGGGTCAACTATTTGTCTCACATGAGCACATAGAAGATGTGTGTTCTGTAAACCTCGTAAGAGTTTACCTTCAATTTCAATCCCCTCTGCAATTGCTTCAGGATTGTTATCTCCTCAATAGCAGCGACTATGAACATGAAGGCTAATATGCTTGGTAACAATCTAGCTGAATGGGAAAAGCCCAGTGTCTGCAGGCAGAGAGGTCTGGGTTTAATAGGGGCTCCACCACTTTGCTGGTTTTCTGATCTTCAGAAAATTACTTACCCTGGAGGGCTGTTGTGAGGATTAAATGAGCTAATGTGTGAAGTGCAAGCGCTGATTCAGAGCAAGTGCTCAATAGTTGCCTTTACTACTGTTTATGTTCCAGGCCATATTGGGCACAGAGTAAATTGGAGCAGGAATCTAATGGGCTCCTTGGCCGGACAACTCTCAATTTGCTGTGCAGAGCATAAATATGAAATAAACATGCATATTTGCATCTCTTCTTTGATTGGGTACTTTCGTCTCAGTCAGTCTATTCAAGGTCTTAGTGGGTTCATATATCCATTTCATTTGAATCCAGAGAGTCCCCCTGACAACTTCTCATACACATTCACGCATACTGAAACACTTCATTACAAACCTGGGCATGACAAATGTCTATTCCTTCACTTGTTGAGATGACCTCTCTCATCTAGCCCATCTCCCTCTTCTTGGCTGCAATTACTGCCCTTGCCAACCTGGGCTTCAGAATGGGTCATTCATTGGCAGGATTCTTCCTTACAGTGGTAATTCTTTACCCTCCCCACTCTCAGTCCTGGTCTGGTGTTATCACCACCATCTGCTTTCTTTTCTCCCATGCCTGGGCTGCTGGACATGGTTATGACAAGTCAAGATGATTGGTCCATTCATTCATTCATTCATTCAACCAATATTTACCAAGTTTTGTAAAGCTTTATTGGGCACTGGAGATTGAGTCAGGACAGACCCAGAGGTCCTTCCATCCATCACATTTACAGACTAGTAGAGGGACAGCCACTGAACACATGACACACAGATACATACACCATTGCACAATGTGACCAGGGCTGTGAAGGACGCAGACCAATGCTGGGATGAAGGAGGATGGGAAGAGGGAGGCCATTCCAACAGCAGTGGGCTGAGGAGGCACTGCTCAGGAGGGGCGTTCACGCTGAAGCCAGAAAGATGAGAGGGAGCATTATTTGCAAAAGCCCTGGGAAGGGAATGCGCCTGACACGTTTGAAGGCCCGCAAAGGCCCATGTGGCTGAAGCAAGGACTTTCAGGGAACATGGTATGGGACAGGGTGGGAGGGCAGAGCAGGGCTCCGCTTATGCCTGGCCTGAGAGGTCTTGGTAAGAAGCTAGAATTTTATCCTCAGAAAAATGAGAAGTCATTGATGAGATTTAAGCAAAGAAGGGTCATGATAGGATTAGGATTCATCAAGCAAGGAGGCTCACTTATCTCCACCCTGCGACTGGCCCATTCTGGCCCCCAGTTCTCCTGGGCTTGCTATGGATTCCCTGATACGGGTGCTCAAAAGCTCTTCTCACTGAATCTTCATGCACAAAGGGCCCACCTCTCAGCCCTCACCCTCACCCTCTACTTAACTGAAAACTTAAGGCCATCCTTTCTCTCTCTCTCTCTTTTTATTGTGTTAAAATATACATATCATAACATTTGCCATTTGAACCATTTTAAGTGTAACTTTCAATGTCCTCGAGGACATTTACATGGTGTACAACCACCACCACTGTCCATTTCCAGAACTTTTCATCATTTCTTTTCTTTCTTTTTATTTTTTAAGACAGAGTTTTGCTCTAGTCACCCAGGCTGGAGTGCAATGGCATGATCTCAGCTTACTGCAACCTCCATCTCCCAGGTTTAAGCAATTCTCCTGCCTCAGCCTCCTGAGTAGCTGGGACTACAGGCGCCCACCACCATGCTCGGCTAATTTTTGTATTTTTAGTAGAGACGGGGTTTCACCACGCTGGCCAGGTTGGTTTGAACTCTTGATCTCAGGTGATCCACCCACCGTGGCCTCCCAAAGTGCTGGGATTACAGGCATGAGCCACAGCACCTGGCCACTTTTCCTCATTTCAAACTGAAATTCTGCACCCACGAAACAACACCTTTTTCTTTTTTATTTTTATTGAGACAGGGTCTCACTCTGTCACCCAGGCCTGAGTGCAGTGGCACAATCTCGGCTCACTGCAGCCTCTGCCTCCAAACTCACCCTCAGTCTCCCCAGTAGCTGGGACTCATAGACGCACACCACCAAGCCTGGCTAATATTTGTATAACTGGGTTTTGCCATGTCACCCAGGCTGGTCTCGAACTCCTGGACTCAAGCGATCTGCACACCTCAGCCTCCCAAAGTGCTGGGATTACAGGCTGGGATTACCGCACCTGGCCAACAACATCTTATTTCTCCTAACTTCCTCTGTAGCTTTACCAGCAGCTTCCATCTTGTCTCTGAAGGAAAAGTGGGCCTCTCCTGAGCCAAGGTTTTTCCTTTATTCCATCTTCTCTGACTGTTCTTGAACCATTTCCACAGACACAGCTGGCTCATATCTTCAGTTTCTGCACTCTCTCCTTATCCCTCACTGACAGGCTATGTCTTTCCATCACTAATGTCTATGAATAAATGAATGAATGTATATTTAAAAGGCCGGGTGCAGTGGCTCATGCCTGTAATCCCAGCACTTTGGGAGGCCGAGGCAGGTGGATCACATGAGGTCAGGAGTTCGAGACCAGCCTGGCCAACATGGTGAAACCCCATCTCTACAAAAAATACAAAAAAACTAAGTGGGCGTGATGGTGCATGCCTGTAATCTCAGCTGCTTGGGAGGTTGAGACAGGAAAATTGCTTGAGCCTGGGAAGTGGACATTCCAGTGGGCTGAGATTGTACCACTGTACTCCAGCCTGGGTGACAAGAGTTAGTATCCAACTCAAAAAAAAAAAAAAAAAAAAAGAATATATATATATGTGTATGTGTGTGTGTGTGTGTGTGTGTGTGTGTGTGTGTGTGTGTTTAAAATCCTTCCCTCAACTATACTACTCCCTTGGCCTAAGCTTTAATTTCTCCTCTGATTCAATGCCTAGGGTCTGAGTTGTTCTGCACACACTGCCTGTATGGCTGACACCAACGATGTCCCCAGCCCCAGGCATCATGAGCCCTGGTCTTGCTGTAGTAGGTGACACTGCCTCCTCCTCCTCCTCCTTGAAATTCTTTGATCCCTTAGCTTCTGTGATGCTGTATTTCAGTGGTCCCTCACACATGGGATGTGTCCTTTTCTGTCTCCTTCCCTCATCCCTCTCCTTCCCCTGGCCTTAAACACAGGAGCTCCTTAGGATCTATTCTCTAATCCAGTGCTCCTAGCATGAGGCTCATTTTCCCTGCTGCCAGCTGGACATTCCCATGGGGACGGCCTGTCAGCATCTCAAATGCACTAGGTCCAAAACCAAACTCATCGTGTCCCCTGACCAGACCCAGCTTCACTTCCAGCTTGTGTGTCCCAAAGGTCATCATTGCCACTGCCCCAGTTCAGGTCCTCATTCACACTTCCCTTTACTACAGCAAGAATCAAACTCCATTCTTGCCCTGCGTGTATCCGTCCTATCTGTTGCTTCTAGACGAATCCTCCTAAAACATGGGCTTGATCATAGCACTCACCCGTCCAATCACATCAGTGACACACTGTGACACACCTGGAGCCTGACATACAACAGCCCCATGCCCTGGTCCCAGGCAGTCTTTCAGCTTTATCTATGACAATGAACCAGGCCACAAACATCTCTAGCATTTCTATAGCATTCTGAGCTCTTGTCCCTTCCCTTGCTTCCCCATCTGACTTTTTTATCCCTTTCTTTCTTCAGGGTCCTTTCAAGTGATGCTATTTCTTCCTAAAACCTCCTGCAATTCCCGAATGTGATTCCTTCCTACAGCACTTTGTTGCAACTTCCTGTTGACACTAGTTCTGTTCTTAGTTGCTCTACCTGATGGTAGTTTCTTCTGCTTCCCTCCCTTCTCCAAACCGCTTTGCCTTCTCTGTAAAAGCATGACCGGAGGCCTTGATGACCTCTCCTGTGTCTCCTCATCTACCATTTCTGAGTCTGCGGCTTTGGCAGCAGAAGTCCTGGTGTGTAGACACAATTTACTCTGTGCCCAATATGGCCTGGAATATAAACAGTAGTAAAACAGTGGACCACAGTTGAAGGCTTGGGTTCCACAGGCTGCTCTACCTGAGCAAATCACTTGACCACACTAGAATATCACATCTTCATCTATGAAACTAATGATTTAGATTAGGAAGATCTCTTAAATCTTCTAAGTTACCACCTTTTAATTCCCGTTTCTCCCAACACCTGAGACAATGCCTACTATTTACAGAACAAGTTAGCTCTTTTCACCTATCATATTGTTTATTTCTTAAACCAACAAAGTTAACTCCAAGGCACAATAGCCTTTATCAAGAAAGAAAAGAAAGCCAGGCATGGTGGCTCATGCCTATAATCCCAGCACTTTAGGAGACCAAGCCAGGAGGATTGCTTGAGGCCAGAAGTTCAAGACCAGCCTGGCAATACAGCAAGACCCCCACCTCTACAAAAAAATTTCAAAATTAGCAAGGTATGGTGGTGTGTACCTGTAGTCCTAGCTACATAGGAGGATTGCTTGAGCCCAGGAGGTCAAGGCTGCCATGAGCTATGATCACACCACTACACTCCAGCCTGGGTGACAGTGAGACCCTGTCTGAAAACATAAAAGTTTATTTTTTCCATTTCTCATAATTGGCCCCAAACCCTGATTTCAAACTTACAATCAAATCAATGCTCTAAAATAAGTTATGTGTACACAAATAGGGATTTTTACCTGCTTAGTAAACTAAGTTACTGTAGCCTTATTGGCACAAATATAGTCCATGTATCATACAAATCATTGGGATTAAGTGTTGGGAGTCAATGTATCAGGGGATATCTCATTTTGCTTGACTTGAGGACTTACCACATAACTAGCGACTCTTCTGAGTATCAGCCCGTGACCCACGTAGATCCCAGAGAGAAGCAGAGAAGTTTTCTGTGCCAGGGCCCACGGCCCTCCTGCTGTGTGTGGGCTCCAATCGTGCCTCCACTCTGCCTTGAACTCCCCTCTCAGCTTTGCATGGAAGGGCTCCAGCGTCTTCTCCTGGATGGCTTGTCTCTTGAGGTCATCCAGCTTCAGCTCTTCCTGGGCGCCTCAATCCTGACCAGGAAGGCCTGTCCCTTCTAACTCAGGACCAGTCCATTTCCACTCCCTCAGGCCTTCAGAGGCCCTCGCTGCTCCTGGAAAGCCTGATGGAAAGTAAATTTCCTGCCAAGAATTTTCCTTGTCAAAGGTCACAAGCCCAGTCCCCATCTTTCTCACGGCAAAGCACTTGGGATCTCAGAACTCCAAAAGTGCGTGTTCCTGATGAAGAAAGAAGGCAGAAGAGTGGATGCCCCCGGCTGAGCTGGGAGGCTCGGCCGGTGGCTGGTGCTTCATGCTCCAGACCAACCGCAGCTAATGTTTATTCCCTGAGTTACAAACATAAAGCCTTTGAACCCTGCTCCTCTGATAAAAAGCCGTCCCATCCTATGATCTCATCCATACTGAGTTGAAGAAGGTGAAGCTCTTTTCCTATTCTTTGTCATCTGTTTCTGTATTTTAAACAGCTGTCTAATATAGAGGATTATCAAAGGCTAATCTTGAGAAAAACAGCAAAGGAGGTGGTATTATACCCTGAACTTCCATATCTCTGCCCTTCACCATGATTTATGGGCCCAGGGTTCCCTCTTCTTCTGAAGAAAGGATCCAACCTCAGGCATGCATATCTTTATGTAGAATGTGTCAAAATGTAGTCCAAGCATCACCCTCATCAGAAACTTCCTGGGCACTTGTTAAAATGCAAATTCCTGGCTTTACCTAGCACCGCTGAATAAGAATATTAAGGTAAGGTCTGAGGTCTGTTTCCTGTGCCCAGCATGCATTTCGGTCCACGTGCCGATGCAGCTCAGGGAGTTTTAGAGGAAGGCACTGTTCTCTCTTATAGGAACTTAAGAAATTATGGCCAATTTACAGGGAGTGTGGAAGGTTGGGGGGGAGGGTGGAGACATTTTGAAAGTCAGAGGTTTTATCTATAATGTAAGAGTCACCTGCCTTTAGGTCACACCACCTGAATCTATTAACATATTCCATCTTCACTAACTAGGAGCCAATTCAAACCTACGCCAGTTTAGAAACTCTGAAAATAGCACTGCCAAGCACTGGAAATGAAATGTTAGTGTCAAGAATACGCTACCTGCTCTTTCGGGGGTCTGAACACCCTCCCACACTCAGTGAGAACAATTGCACTTCACGCACTGTTGGAGAAGCAAATGACCGAATTTAAACTCTTCAGAGCTCTTCTTATTCTCCCCTTCCTTAAGGTTGTATCCTTAAACGCATACAACCTCCTTATGGATATGTAACATGGAGACTTTCTGCCACAGGTCTTCACAATACACTTGAGTGATTTTTAGAATCCAGGTGAAAGAGTTTGAGAACAGCTGCCTGCTGTTTTTTTCCTCTTAAAATAATTATCATATGGCCAGGCGCAGTGACTCATGTCTGTAATCTCAGCACTTTGGGAGGCCGAGGCGGGTGGATTACGAGGTCAGGAATTCGAGACCAGCCTCACCAACATGGTGAGACACCATCTCTACTAAAAATACAAAAATTAGCCAGGCGTGGTGGTGTGCACCTGTAATCCCAGCTGCTCAGGAGGCTGAGGCAGGAGAATCGCTTGAACTCGGGAGGCAGAGGTTGCAGTGAGCTGAGATCACACCACTGTACTCCAGTCTTGGCAAAAGAGTGAGACTCTGTCTCAAAAATAAAATAAAATAAAATAATAAAAAAGTAATTATATGGGACATTTACCAAGGGTATTACTATTTTCCAAACTGAAATCAAACTGGTGACTCTCCATACAGGTACCTTAATTTGTCTATACAGATGGGTGTATGTATGCATTTTTTTAAGTCCATTAATCCTCAGGGCTATCTTACAGTGTATGGATTCTGAGCAAATCTTATTAGCTGGGACCAGTCTCCCTGGCCTAATATTTTCTTTTTTTTTTTTTTTTTGAGACGGAGTCTCGCTCTGTCGCCCAGGCTGGAGTGCAGTGACTGGATCTTGGCTCACTGCAAGCTCCACCTCCCGGGTTTACGCCATTCTCCTGCCTCAGCCCGTCTCGGCCTCCCAAAGTGCTGGGATTACAGGCTTGAGCCACCGCGCCCGGCCCTAATATTTTCTTAACAGATGAAAGCTAACGTAAATGCTACAGCTTTGATCGGTAGCATCCGGAAACCACAAGCACTCGTGAAAAATGCAGATTCCTGAGCCCTGTGCCACACTCACTAAATCAGAACTTCCAGGGGCTGATGTACAAGTGGTCTGCATTTTTAATGAATTCCCCAAGGGACTGTGATCATCATGAGGCCCTATCGAAGAGCATAAATATCATGAACTACTCGGTCAGCAGGTAGACATGTTCTGGCCAGTCTCTGAGTTTGTGTCAAAGTGTTAGCTCTCTAGAAAGACTGCGCAGCAAGGCAAGGAAGACCCAGTCTTCCTCTTTTTGAAATATCTCACAGCATATAGTAGGTTCTCAACATTCTTTTTTTTTTTTTTTTTTTTTGAGGCAGAGTCTCACTTTGTCACCCAGGCTGGAGTGCATTGGCAGGATCTCGGCTCACTGCAACCTCCGCCTCCCAGGTTCAAATGACTCTCGTGCCTCAGCCTCCTGAGTATCTGGGACTACAGGCACACAACCACCACACCAGGCTATTTTTTGTGTTTGTAGAAGAGACAGAGTTTCACCACATGGGCCAGACTGGTCTCAAACTCCTGAGGTCAAGCAATCTGCCAGCCTCAGTCTCCCAAAGTGCTGGGATTACAGGCATGAGCCACTGTGCCCGGCCTAATGCTTTTGATGGAGAGAAGGGAGGTCCTGAAACACCAGTAAGAGAATGTGTGGGTGAAGGAGCTCACGCTAATAGCATTTTACCTGTTGACCCTGAATTTATTTTATCAGCCAGCTGCTGATGATTGCTACTCCACATTCCAGAGATCTCAGACGGTGGGGCTGGAAAGATGGCCTCACTCTGCTCTTCCATGGGACAGCTCCAGCAATCCTGTTAACAGTAGCCAAGAACTTGATCCAGAATTGGAACTTAACTACTGGAGACTCTGTTTCACCTTTCGTATCGGCTAATGACTCTTTGACATCAAGTTGATATGTAAAGCCTTCCCTGCAAATCAAAGAACACTTTGGCAAATATGTATAATAGTAGGACTTGATACTGTCCATAAAAAATGGCCCATCTTAATAAAGTCTCCATAGCTCATGAAATTAAACGTTTGTAAAAGCATTATCACAACAGGTTTAGTGAATTGGGTAGGTAGGGAAGAGAAAGACTAACTCATGAAGTAGCTTTTACATATTAGTGATATTAAGAATAATAGTCATTATTATAAGATTGTGAGATTTGAAATTAGGATCTGTGCACTATGAGAAAACATTGAGTTTATTATTATTATTATTATTATTATTATTATTATTATTATTATTATTTTGAGACAGAGTCTTGCTCTGTTGCCTAGTTGGAGTGCAGTGGCTCAATCTCGGCTCATTGCAGCCTCCGCCTCCTGGGTTCAAGCAATTCTCCTGCCTCAGCCTCCCGAGTAGCTGGGACTACAGGGAGTCCCACCCAGGTGGCGTGCACGACCACACCTGGCTAATTTTTTGTATTTTCAGTAGAGATGGGGTTTTACCATGTTGGCCAGGCTGGTCTCAAACTCCTGACCTCAGGTGATCCGCCTGCCTCGACCTCACAAAGTGCTGATATTACACATGTGAGCCACCTCACCCAGACTATTTTTTTTTTACTCTCTTTATAGTCTAATTCCAGACATTATCTAATGATACATATTTCAAAATAATAAACCTAGAGACTTTTTTTAACAAAAGAAATTATTTTAAATGTTGATTTTGAGTAAACCATTAGAGTGTACCTTATTCCAATAAAAATCTCATTTCAGCTTCCCTTCATTGCAGGATTCTAGGCTTAGCTGGAGCTAAAGTTTCCTTTACTGAGGTGGTAGAATTTCCATGAAGGTCAGAGTTTATTCCTGCAGCAAAGGTTAGAAAGGTCAATGATTTGGCAGTAGAATAAAAGGCTCAAGAGTGATGGAAAAGCAAGATTACAGAGAATATTAAAACATGGCCTATCCCCCAAAATGTAAAACAATTTCATGTTAGACTCACAGAGATTATACAGATTAACAGAAACGCTTAGAAGCCAGGGGAAAGAAAGTTGTTTTGCTGCTTTTTTCCAAAGATCTTTGAGTTTGTACAGACACACCCAAAACATTTGGCTTCTTCCCAAAACTTCAGACTCTAGCGCTGCTGTAAAAATAGCTGTGAGCTACAAGGAATGAAGGGTGGGAAAAGTCTGCATTTCTGAAAGGGGCCTTGTTTGGCCTCAGCCTCAAAGATTTTTACATGTACGAACTCATTTGTCCACATGGATAAATGCAGTCACAACGATCTTCACATCTACAGGGCAAAGAGTCACCAGAAGTAAAAGTCTCCCACAGTGTTCACACTTGGTGGGGTACAGGGGGAGCCATTCCAGATGTTCCTAGAGAATGCTGAGCTGTTTCCATGAAAAGCTGTAGGAATGGCATTAGCTCACATGGAAATAATGTTTTAACTAGCTGGGAGTGGTTCCTGGAGCTCGCCCTAATCCTGCCTGGATCTAACCCATCCTGAGCCACTGCAGAAACTATACCCAGGTACCAAACTCGTAGAATAGTTTAGCAGAACTCTGGTTGAAATATCCTCTGGTTGAATAAGACATGACATCTATCACTGCCAGCCTGGGCAGGGGTAAAAGTGCCTCTAAGGACCAGGAACAGTACTCGAAGGGTTCCAGGTCACAATAAATGTGGAGATAACACCATGGAGATGACCAAGGAGAGAGGTTTCAGAGAGGTACCAGGTGGATTTGTTACCTCAGTAGCAAAGAAAGGTGTCTTCTCTATATAACCACTAGTGAGATCTGCCACTGTTGGGCTATTTTTTTGTTTGTTTGTTTTTTATTCCTTTTCTGTAATAAACAATCCTGGTAACATGAATTGATTTTACATGATTTTAATTCTGATGAAATGTCAGATTGTCAGCTCAAATTAAAATCTCTTATTTCAGGGTGAATCAATATGAAAAGGTTCTTTGGAATTAGGCTTGGAGCTTCAGTCTAGAGCTCCTGAGAAAAATGTGCGACACCCTCCTTCCTAGTATTTATAAAATAAAATAGTGTAAAATGGTTTCACCAAGCCGTGCAGGCCTCCGCTTTAACCACGAGATCACTGAGAACTAGCTCTTCACGACCCACCAGGCGGAGTCTGAGCCTCCTTCACTGTGAAAAATCTTGTAGAACTCAGCCCTCATGAGACAGCGTTCTGGAAGAGCAGCTTCTCTCCTGACCTCGACTGCTGTGGGCATGAAATATGGACGTGAATAGTTAGGGAGGATCTATCATATCCGTCCTGCTCACCGGGTAAGTGGGGTTCAGGGCACTATCTTGGCCATGATCCTTGAAGTCACCTACAACTTGGAAGTGGCAAAGCTGGCTCCCAGCTGTGGGTGTGAAACAGGAAATCTGATGAAAGGATGCTCGCCTTGGGAAGCAAGGGACTGTCTGAAAAGGCAGTAGGAGACTGGGGGAGGGAAGAAAAAAGAAAGAAGGAAAAGCACATGAAGCATCTAGCAGACTTCAGAAGTAAAAATTTAGAGTGTTCCTTTAAGCCATAGGTATACAGGGGTATAGAGTTTTGTATACAGAAATTGGAGAAACAATCTGTGGTGGAGCTATTGAGGATACTTAGTCAATTCAGATGAAAATAGAGGGCCTTTACCTTGGGCCCTTATGAGGATAACAATACGTCGACTATAACCCTCTAAAGAGAACTAGATTCAGTTTGAGATTGTCGATAAAATACAAGATGGATACTGCATGGGATGTACTTACATCTACGATAATTATTCATTATTTATCTGAAATTCAAATTTCACTGGGCATTTTATATTTTTATTTGTTAGGTCTGGCAACCGAGATTCTATGCATTTACTATGCATACTATGCATCATTTACTATGCATACTATGATTACTTACACAAAATGAACTATAAAGTCTACATGGTGGGTTCTGACACATACCTCCAATTCTTTTTCTCTAAGGAACTGGGAATCGGGAGAGGCTAACCATTAACCAGCGTGGCTTGGGAAGGTCTCTCTTCATCTCAAGTCTGGATCCTAGATTACGCATCATATGTGGCTTATGAACCACAAACTGCACCAACGGAGCTGCAATGACCCCTTATTGTTACAAGGCCAGTAATGCCTAGTCTTCATCTCTCTATGCATTTATGCTAAGTACAGTTGTTCAATATGAAGTCTATAAAACTTTATAAATTAACTGCTACAGAAGGCCTTGTTTGCTTCCAAAACACCCTCCAGAAGGCGTCATAACCTGTATTCCTCATTAGTGAAGGAAAAGCTGTACCACGTTCTTTTCCTGTGCTTTTTCTAAGCATTCTCTGCGTCGTGTGGGTTCTCAATTGCTATACTTTCTCTTTCTCTCTCTCTCTCTCTCTCTCTCTTTCTCTCTGTCTCTCTCTCTCTCTTCTCTTTCTCCCACATGCAGGAGACCAGGCTTCATGGAGCTTGTCCACACCTTCCAGAGGATTTAGAGTCCTGTGGAAATTTATTCCTATTTTCCATCTCTTTAGCTGACAATCTCACTCTCTGCTATGATGTCAATTAATGGTTCCATAGGGATGATCAAAACCCACGTCTCCAGCTGTGAGGTCTCTCCTGAGGTCCAGACCTACGTATTCAACTGCCTGCTTTACTTGGGCATCAAGGAACTTCATCAAGAAAAGAGCCAGAAAGACATCTGAGACCCACTGATGGCAGAACATGCCTAAAAAGGCGTGGTGGGAAGTGAATGCAGGAAGTAGCTTTATACCATAAGGAAGAGTGCTCTGAAGCTGGCCCTTTTCTCCAGGGACCTCTGAAGGAAGCATAAGAGGCCATGGAACCGTGGAAGGGAGTCCCACTTGAAACGGTATATGCAGAGAAAATAGCCCCATTTTCCGAGGCAGAGGGGCCAAGGGAGATTCATTAGGGTTGGAAGAAAGTAAGAAAGGCTGCCCAAGGCTTGACTGATGAAGGACCAAGGGAGCTGTTCCACGGAGAGATGAATGCCTAATAAAACTGGAGTTGAGGCAGGCTGAGAAGGGCTTTCCCCCTCTTATTCTTTTACATGAACTCAGATGAGTTTTCTAATAAGCTCAATAGCATTCTTGTAAAGGATGACAGCGGAAGGAGTTAGCCAACGCTATGCCATGCCGCGAGAGGTGGTAACCCTGAGAAGGATGGCCACTTCCCTGGGTGAACATCTGAAAAGGCAGACTTGGTCAGTGTAGGAATTGTTTACAAGCTTAAAGCTTTGAATTAGACTATTGATTGGATTAATTTTCCATGGGATATTGGATTTGGTTTGCATTCCAACATCAGAGTTCATTAAAGTTGCATTGCAGTTGATTATCTCCCATTAAGAAGCCCGTTTTGAAGTTGCATTACTGGGAAATGTGCATCGACACCTCCTACTTCCAGCCCTAAGAATGCAAATACAGGAGCTTCCTATTGATTTCATTGAATTTCACTAGGCAGCCGAAATCCACATTTCACTTTAAATCCCTTTTCCAGTTTCTTGAAAAATTAGCACCACTGCCAGTACCACAAAGGGGCCGGAAAACTGTTGTTAAATTCTATGAGTCCTTTGCATAATCAACAAAGTGCCATTTAATGAATAAAACTACTTTAAATAATAGTTCTAGCTAACTTAGCAAATATTCAATCCAATGACTTTTGAGGACAACTTCACTTATAAGTCTATTTGCGAATTGGCTTTTTTGTTTGTGGGTTGCTTGATTTTGTATGGTTTTTGTTTGTGTTTTCCATATACTGCCACATGTATCTAGGTTTTTAAAGCTATATTTCAGGTTGTAATCCAGGGGTAATACATCAAATCACAGAATCTGAGCTCTAGACAGCCATCGTTCTACATCACAAAAACATTTAAGAAGGAAGAGAAAATCATCTGAAAACATCAACTTGGCTTTGCAGACCTGAAAATCTTTCCCCCTCAGCCCTGGCTTTGAGCAATATAGGTGGCTTTCCTCTTTAAGGCAAAAGAGTACATTGAAAGGCAAATGAGAATTTCAAAGGAAGAGTCCACAACTTCTAAACTTTTTCTTTACTCTCTCACTTGCAAGAGATCAGGACTCCTGGGGATTTTAACCAAAGCTGTTGAGAAGTGGAAAGTTCTCGCTTTGTTTTGTTGTTGTTGTTTTGACTGTGACAGTGAACAGCCCGTGCCTCAGGGTAACAGACACAAAGTAGGGAAAGTGAGCTCCCATGAAAGCTTATGGGAGCTCTACCTTGTTTCTAGATTCTGGAAGCTACACACTGTCCTTGTTTCCTTAATTATGAAATGATGAACAAGTTTAGGCAACACACAGGAGTCCCATGTTAGAGACTAAACATTCCGGAGTAAAAATGTGCCTCACGTCACAGTGCAGTTTACTAAGGCAAAGCGTGAACTCTGCTCACCCTGTCTGTATACTTATTTGTACAAGGTACACAAAGGTATACAAGGTACACAAAGGTGTACAAAGTGCGCAAAAGTGTACAAAGTTCTCTAATCAGAGCACTGGCTGAGCTGGAGGGCCTTCCAAGCCACACTCGCCTTCCAGCCCCGTCTTGGATCTCCTGCTCAAGGAGTATGGCAATGGCATGAACCCCAAAGACATGTTGTTATGGCCTTGGGGCTGTGATCCCAGATGCTTCCACGGCCATGCGTTCTCTTTGTTTAGTGTCTCAAAGCCAGAGACTAAAGAAAGAACCAGAAGATTAAGCCCTAGTCACCAGAAGCAAAGGTTCTACTGAAACACTTCTTGACTTGACAGGAGTTTTCTCCAGGAAAAACCATATTCAGGAAGACTAGGGGAAGGCACACTTCAGAGACTAAGTTAGCAGTAGGTTGGGAGTCCCTGTAGAGAAGACATTTTCAAAGATCAGAGCCCAGGCAAATAAGAGAGTCAATTCAGGGTCAGCTCAATAGAAGTCAATACAATAGAAGCATAAGATAAACCTTTCACAGAACCCAGACACAGATTCGGCTAAGCAGTGGTTCTCAGCCCTGGCTGTACATTAGAATCACCTGGGCTATGTATGCTTTCATCCAAATTCAATATACAACCCTTCTCCATACCAGTCAAGTTCAAATTTGGGGGTGGCGGTGGGGCATGGGACTCTACATTGAAAAACTAATTTAACTCTACTTCGAAGTCAGTGTTGAGAAGCGTTGAGCTAAAGATGTTCTTCACTATTTCCAGCTGGGTCAGGTAGTTGTCCACTATCATGGATGGTGAGAATGATACCCTAGAGAAGGACAGGGAATGGGTCACCTGGCTAAAAGGGGAGTGAAAGGTGGCAGATCAAGTTAGAATTTGATATAGACACTTGGACAGCTGTAACCAACCTGGTCATAAAAGGAAAGGAGGCCAGGCACGGTGGCTCATGCCTGTAATCCCAGCACTTAGAGAGGCTGAGGTGGGCAGATCACGAGGTCAGGAGATCAAGACCACCCTGACTAACACGGTGAAACCCCGTCTCTACTAAAAAAAAAAAAAATTAGCCAGGCGTGGTGGTGGGCGCCTATAGTTCCAGCTACTCGGAAGGCTGAGGCAGGAGAATGGCATGAACCCGGGAGGCGGAGCTTGCAATGAGCCGGAGATCGCGCCACTGCACTCCAACCTGGGCAACAGAGCAAGACTCTGTCTCAAAAAAAAAAAAAAAATAAAATAAAATAAATAAATAAATAAATAAATAAATAAATGGAAAGGAGACAGCCAACGGGCCTATCCGGGTGACCTGCTGACGAATGCATGGTGAGCTGGTAGCAGCACGGACACCTAATGTGAAAACAGATAAACAGCCTACTGCTGCACTTGTTGGACTGCGGCAGAAGCTCAAGCCAGAACAGCACTTTACTGAGGAGTCTCAGGTTCAGCCCACTACCCCTTCCTCCCACAGAGCAATGGCAAGTGCCAGCCCCTTTAGATTAGGATGAAGGCCAAGGTCCTGAAATCCCAATAAGAGCAATGGTGGCCAGGGTGTCTGGGGGGACCAGAGGCCACAAGTAGAACTAATTATATATGGGTCACTTAAGAATTGAACAGATTGCGTGCCCTAGTGGATACTGGAGCTGGATACAGCCTCATATATAGCAACTCCCATTGGTTCCAAGGGCCTATGACAGCAATAGATGGTTATGGAGAGAGGCCTTGGAAGTCAGACAGGTTGAACTAGTTTTACAAGTTGGGAGACTGCCACCAAAACTTTGTTGATATACATAGCTCCCATCCCAGAATATACCTTGGGAATGGATATCTTATCAGGCTTGACCCTCCAAACAACTGCTGGGGAATTCCAAATGAGAGTTAGGGTGGTGAAGCATGTGATGGGCGGGGAGGGGAATGCAAAAGCAGTGAGTAGTAGCACGGGAGCAATACTGCCTGCTGGTGGGGAGAGAGGCAGGATGAAAGCACGAGGACCACGGGGGAGTTAGCCCAGCTAGGCATCACAAGGCCAGCGCACAGTCCATGCAACAGCCCTGTATGGCCCATACAGAAACCTGATGGTACAGGGAGAATGACAGTAGATTACTGAGAATTAAATAAGGTGGTCCCCCAATGGGTGCAGCTGTTCCCAGTATCGCCTCCCTTCTGATGAGGGTAGGAGAGATGCTGGACACATACCGTTTTGTTACCGATGTAGCCAACACTTTCTTCAGCATTCCTATTGCCCCAGAGAGTCAAGACCAATTTGCATTCCCCTGGAAAGGAGAACAATGGACTTTTGCTGTCTGTCCCAGGGATATTTGCCTAGCCCCACTCTCTGTCCCTGTCTAGTGGCTGAGGATCTTGGTAGACGAACTGCCCAGGAGGGGGTACATGTTTTCAATGACATTGGTGATTTCATGCTAACTTCTGAATCTTTTTCCAGCTTGCAAACTGCAGCCACCACCTTGCTGTCTCACTTGGCAAACAGAGGATGGGCAGTCCACAGAGACAAACTCCAGGGTCCAGGCTTGTCAGTCAAATACTTGGGTGTCCTCTGGTCGGTTAAGACTACAGTTGTTCCCTCTGCCATTATGGATAAGGTGCAGGTCTACCCACGTTCTACTATACCAAAGCAGCTGCAAACCTTCTCAGGCCTTCCAGGGCATGGGTGTCCTTTTATTCCCCATTTGGCCCAAATCCTTAGCCCCCATACTGCTTTATTAACCCCTCATACTGTGGACCATGGGGACTGGTCCACAAGGGCAGGATGAGGCCTAGAAACGAGATATAGTTGCAGTAAAACGAATAGCCTTGGTAGTTCTAGTGCAGGGACAGCCTCGTGAATTTGTAGCCAGTTACCCTGAGGGGTTTGGGTGGGGCCTGGGGCAAAGGCAGAGACATAAACATGCGCCTTTAGGATTCTGGTCCCAACTGTGGCAGGGGGCTGAAATTAGGTATAGCATCTGGAGCCATAACTCTGTGCTGCGTACTCTATGCCTGACAACGAGTGCGGGATGTTAAAGGGAGTCCCTGTGCTAGCACACACCTGGTGCCCCACGGCAGGTTGGCTGAAGGATACTGTCCAGAAACCCAAGTCTAGGAATGGCCAGACACAGCCTATGGCCAAATGGCATGCATGCCTTTAACAGAGGAGCACATTGACTAATAGCCTTTTGAGTGCAGAGTTCCATTTGGTGATTGGCCCTGTCATCTATGTGACAACTGAAGGGTAGTCTTTGATAGAGGCCACCGAACCTATAGAGATTCCCTCCCTCGTACAGGAGGAAAACGGCCCAACTCCTTCCAGGCCTGGTACACAGACCGCTCATCACGAGGGAATCCTTGCACTTGGACAGCTGTGGCCATCCAGCTGTCCACTGAGAGTATCTGGCTTGGTATAGGCAAAGGACATAGTAATCAATGGCCTAAGCTGCCAGTTGCCTGGACAGTCCCCCTCCATGAGCTGGATCCAATAGCCCTGTGCACTCATAGTTGGGCCATCTTTTTTTTTTTTTTTTTTTTTTTTTTTTTTTTTTTTTTT
Organism: Piliocolobus tephrosceles; assembly: GCF_002776525.5. Taxonomy (NCBI): domain Eukaryota; kingdom Metazoa; phylum Chordata; class Mammalia; order Primates; family Cercopithecidae; genus Piliocolobus; species Piliocolobus tephrosceles. Next base: position 147,138,396 of record NC_045438.1, read on the forward strand.
GAGATAGAGTCTCTCTCTGCCACCCAGGCTGGAGTGCAGTGGCACTATCTCAGCTCACTGCAAGCTTCACCTCCCCAGTTCAAGCGATTCTCCTGCCTCAGCCTCCTGAGTAGCTGGGACTACACGTGCCCGCCACCATGCCTGGCTAATTTTTGGATTTTTAGTAGAGATGGGGTTTCACCATATTGGCCCGGCTGTTCTTGAACTCCTAACCTTGTGATCTGTCTGCCTCACACTCCCAAAGTGCTGGGATTACAGGCATGAGCCACTGCACTCAGTCCAGTTGGGCCATCTTTTTTTATTTGTTTGCTTGTTTGTTTGTTGTTTTTTGTTTTGAGACAGAGTCTCACTCTGTCACCCAGGCTGGAGTGCAGTGACGCAATCTCGGCTCACTACTAGCTGTGTCTCCCGGGTTCATGCCGTTCTCCTGCCTCAGACTCCCGAGTAGCTGGGACTACAGGTGCCCGCCACCTCGCCCAGCTAATTTTTTTTGTATTTTTAGTAGAGACGGGGTTTCACCGTGTTAGCCGGGATGGTCTTGATCTCTTGACCTCGTGATCCACCCGCCTCGGCCTCCCAAAGTGCTGGGATTACAGGCGTGAGCCACCACGCCTGGCCCCTAGTTGGGCCATCTTTAAGGGACTCACCATGTGGCTACTACAGTGGGAAGCCCAGGATGTGGACAGTAGCGGGCCACCCCCTCTGGGGTGCTGACATGTGGAAGGACATTCTCCATTGCATCTTGGGATGCACATAGCGGCCTACCACGTGGATGCCCACACTCCACCTACACCACCTGGAAACCCGCAGGTGGATGGGCTTGCCTGCATTTGTCTCCTTGAGGAAGTCCCCACACAAGATGTAGCCCACTGGCTACCTGAGAAAACAAGATATCAGGGACAATGCACTCTTTGAGCCATAGTGAAGAACTGGGGCCTGCTACTGTGATATAAAGACATGGTACATGTCTGTCAGCAACGTCCTACCTCGCCTGAATGCCCCAGGCCCTGGCTGCCTGATACCTGAAAGATGGTCGGGGGCTGGAGCCTAGTGTAACGGTGGCAAGTGACTACAAAGGACCTTTGCTTCTATCTGGTGGCTGCCACTATGCCTTGACTTGTGCAGTGACCTGCACAGGGCAGCTGAAGGCATATCCTAGCAAGCATGCTACCCACCTTGAAAGGACTATAGCAGCTGTGTGCAGCCTACAGTGTCCCCACCAATATTGACAGCGATCAGGGCTTGTAATGATTAGACATACAGTACAGAAATGGGTGGAGGCCCTGGATAGCCACTGGCATTTCCACTTACAGCATTTCCACTTACAGATCGCCCTATGGCCACATGGCTGATTGAACAGATGAATGGACTGTTGAAGTAACAGCTTTGGCAGGAGGCGCGCTTCCTGCTCTGTGGACATGCTGCTTACCAGCAGCCGTCCACACCCTGAATGAGCATGCATGTTCTCATCACTCCAGGTTGTACACTATTCTGATGCAAGGACCCGATCCCCCCGTCATGATCCAGGGAGACAGGCTAAGGGACGGTACACTTTTGTCCCAACCTGGGATTCAAGGTAACCTGCTATTGCCCTTGCCAAAGGACCTGTGTACCAGCGAGCACATCTTTACATGGCCCTGGTAATGGCAAACCAGTACCCTGATGATTTGGTTTTTCTGCTCCGTGGGGGAAGGGCCTGAAACAGGATATACAGGTCATACCTACTTTACACCCTACTCTTCCTCATGCTTTTATTTATTTATTTGTTTGTTTATTTATTTTTTGAGACAGAGTTTCACTTTTGTTGCCCAGGCTGGAGTGCAGTGGAGCAATCTCGGCTCACTGCAACCTCTGCCTCTCAGGTTCTAGCGATTCTCCTGCCTCAGCCTCCCAAGTAGCTGGGATTATAAGCACGCACCACCACTGCCCGGCTAATTTTTTGTATTTTTAGTAGAGACAGGGTTTCACCATGTTGTCCAGGCTGGTCTTGAACTCCTGACCTCAGGTGATCCACTGGCCTCGGCCTCCCAAAGTGCTGGGATTACAGGCGTGAGCAACCGTGCCCAGCCCTCATGCTTCTAAAATAATGAATCCTGGTCCTCCCTTTGTGCAAGGGGATGATCCTCTCATTACGGAACATTATGATACCCCCATGTCTTACTCTGACCTCCCACAACATGTGGCAGAGCGGGGCAATCCATTTGGTATCATAAACCAGGCACCCGGCCACGGCCAGAGGTGGCGCTGTCTCAGAATGACACAACTTCCTGTGTCTTGTTAAATGACTTGCCCTTTCTTTAGTGCCCTTTCTATCCACTAAACATCTAAACATCTCACCTTTTGCCCATAGATGGTGCACAGCAAACTTCTTTGTGCACTGGGTACAGATAGTGATCTCTCTCCAGAACAAAACAGACTGTTGGGGTCTGTTGGGTCTGCAGAAAGCTGCCCCTCTCTCCTCCACTGCAGGCCTGCCATGATGCATCCAAGCAGCTAACCTGAGTCCCCGGAGCCAACTTGGTATAATGACCTTCACCCATTTCCCTTTAGCAACAACAGCACCTCATGCAGCGAGTTTCCCACCATCAATGAGACGAGATGACATATTTTCTGCCTAGTATGGGAGCCAGTTAAGGTTACCCCCACTGGGGGGTACACTGTATCCGATGGGCTATGGTAGACATTGGTAGTGCAGATACAGGAGTGGGTCACATACCCTTCTTTGTAAAATCACATGGCCCTGGACATCTTAACTGCTGCTCAGGGCAGAACGTATGCATTAATTAAAACTGAATATTGGGCTGGGTATGGTGGCTCACACCTGTAATCCTAGCACTTTGGGAGGCTAAGGTGGGTGGATCACCTGAGCTCAAGAGTTCATGACCAGCCTGCCAACATGGCGAAACCCCATCTCCACAAAAATTACAAAAAATTAGCTGGGCATGGTGGCATGTGCCTGTAGTCCCGGCTGCTTGGGGGGCTGACGTGAGGATCGCTTGAGCCTAGGAGGTCAAAGCTGCATTGAGGCGAGATTGTGCCACTGCACTCCAACCTGGGTGACAAAGTGAGACCCTGTCTCAAAAACAAACAAACAAACGTGAATGTTATCACTAATTACTCTCACAGTGTAACCCATACTACACAGTTCCTAAATACTGATATTTCCACTGCAGAATCCCTGTCATCCAACCCTATAACTATGTGGTTCAATCAACTGTCAAGTGCTTGGAAAAACTTTCTATATGGTATGATTGCTACTATATTCATAATTCTTTGTTGTTGTTGTAGTTTGTATTGCCGCTGCAGTGTCTGGCTGCAATGATCCTCTGCATACCTGGCTCCAGGGAACTTGCGGAAGAATGGTGAGATAAGAATGTGAGGACCATTCAGGGGTATGCTGGGATGTAGCATACCCTCAAGTGGCCTGACAGCAATAATGTAACTTAAGCATAACTTGAGAGTGACCCTGTGGTCTAAGAAGAATGTGTGTTCGGAATTATGAGCTAAGGAATCAGTCTGGGAGTGGTCAACCCAGAAATTTTTTTCCCTATCTATGAAGAACATCTGAACCCCCGGATCATCCTGTGGAACATGGTCCATACATGGGATTGAGGCCCTTTGTTTTGGGTTAAGTGAAGGTTACCAGGTGGAGGATGCTAAGTGAAAATGCTATACAAACTGCATGTTGTTTTTTGTTTTTTACAAGTGGCTGAAGTTCTCCTGTCCAGCCCACCGCCACTGGACAGCCCTGCATGTAAGTCCCCTCAGTACACCCCATGTCTTGTTTGTTGGCTCTGGGTCTCTTCTTCAGCTTGTTGAACATGATGCCACCCTTACTGAAGTCAGTGGGGGTCGAGCACAGAACCCCATTATCCCCCCAGTTTCCATGGATCCAACATGAAGATGATCTTCAGATCTGTTCCATATCTTTCTCTCTACCAGAAGAGAAAATTAATATAAATGTTTCTCCCAAAAGTGTCTTTGAGCACCCAAAAGTACTAGAGTCTTGCCTTCTTCCTCATGTGATTATGAATATGTTGAAAAGTAGTGTGTCCTTTCAAAGTCATCTTGGAGAAGTCAGTCGCCAAGAGAAAAACAGGATTTTCTGGCCAAGTTCAAAGTCCTGAGCAGATCCCATGACTTCCTCCCGTAGGGCTCCATTTATTTTCTCACAGTAAACACAATAGTCCCCAGGTGATCTCTCTGTTTCTTTTTTTTTTTTTTTTTTTTTTTGAGACGGAGTCTGGCTCTGCCGCCCAGGCTGGAGTACAGTGGCCGGATCTTAGCTCACTGCAAGCTCCGCCTCCTAGGTTTACGCCATTCTCCTGCCTCAGCCTCCTCTGTCATAATCTCCTAGGATGAATATATTGTGAGTACTTTCCCACATGACTGGAGCGATCCTGCTAGTCACTGTTCCACTTCTGGGTCTCACTTTGGATTAAATTGGTCTGGTGGTTGAAGTTCTGTGATAACCAAATTCTATTACTAAACCCATTTAAGAAACCCCCATCTATTTTTAGTGTTGATGTAGCCATTTCTAGGTCAGAGGTATAATGTATCTAGCAGAGGGATCCTCCTGGCTGTAACAATATTCCCAAAATTGACCATTGCAGTTAAGGAAGTCAGTATGAATAGAATTATTTTCCCTCTGGCAGTCATATTCTCTTTCACGCTCTTTTTTGCCTTCACTCTTATAAACCCTCAGGGGTTGTCCCTGTTACACCCAGAGACACCCAGAACACAAAATTTAGCCCCTTCTCCAATTCCTTTAATAAATCTACTTGAGGCAGACGTCTGACCAGTTTTTTTTTTCTTTACAGATTTTACTGGAGATTTGTGGTTTTGCAAGAAGGAGTCACACGGCAGATCACACAGCCTTCAACTATATTCCTTTCTCCTTTTTATCCCCACCCGTATGTACCACATTGAAAAGAATGAATTAAATCTTCAGAAAATAATGTTCTCAAAGGAACCATCACGAAAATGCCTCATTTCTCTCATGTCGCTTTTAACTGGAAACCTTCACAAATCAATGGTTCCCATGCTTAATGAAAACAAAGACTTTCAGGCCGGGCGTGGTGGCTCACATCTGTAATCCCAGCATTTTGCAAGGCCAAGGTGGGCGGATCACCTGAGGTCAGGAGTTCAAGACGAACGTGGCCAACATGGTGAAAGCCTGTCTCTACTAAAAATACAAAAAAAAAAAAACAAAAAACAAAAAACAAAAAACAAAAAAACTAGCCAGGTGTGGTGGCGGGCACCTGTAATCCCAGCTATTTGGAAGGTTGAGGCAGGAGAATCACTTGAACCCAGGAGGTCGAGGTTGCAGTGAGCCAAGATTGTGCCACTGTACTCCAGCCTGGGTGACAGAGCAAGACTCTGTCAAAAAAAAAAAAGGCTTTCAAACGAGTCTCTTTCTTTATTTTTTCTCTCTGATCTTTTTAAAGAAAACTCCACTCTTTAATGGCCCAATGTCCAGAGCAGACCCAAACACACTGAGGCTCTGCTTGCACGGGATGGGCCCAAAGTACCACAGCTCTGGCACCCTGGGAATGGTTTCTCCAAAAAATAAAAACTATTGTGTTTTTTAAAATAGACTTCATAACTAGTCGCCGTGGCTCACACCTGTAATCCCAACACTTTGGGAGGCCAAGATGTGTGGATCACAAGGTCAGGATTTCGAGACTATCCTGGCTAACACAGTGAAACCACATCTCTACTAAAAATACAAATAACTAGCCGGGCGTGGTGGTGGGCGCCTGTAGTCCCAGCAACTTGGGAGGCTGAGGCAGGAGAATCACTTGAACCCAGGAGGTGGAAGTTGCAGTGAGCCGAGATCACGCCACTGCATTCCAGCCTGAGCGACAGGGCGAGACTTCGCCTCCAAAAAAAAAAAAAAAAAAATAGACTTTATATTTTAGAGCAGTTTAAAGTTCAAAGTGACAATTGAGAGGAAGGTACAGAGACTTCCCATAGACCCCCTGTGCCTACCCTGACTCATGCACAGACTCTGTCATTATCTGCATCCCCTCCAAACTGGTCCCTTCATTGCAATTGATGAGCCTACACTGACACATCCCCATCACCGAAAGTCCATAGTTTACATGAGATTGGTGAATGGAAGCATTTTTAGCAAAGTATTTTGTGACCCCTGTGATGTGGGCTCTGCCGTAGCTTATGAACTGATGCTCGCCTTCCTCCTCCTATCAGAGGACAGACAACACAAAGGTAAAGACCTCAATTACAAATTCGTTGTACTTCCAACGGCCTGCAGTATTCTGCATAGACACTGCGATGCACTTATCCTGAAGTTCTGGACTGTACAAACTCCTCTGCTGACATGACTCATTATTTTTATTTATTTATTTATTTAATTATTTATTTATTTATTTGAGATAGAGTCTCACTCTGTCGCCAGGCTGGGGTGCAGTGGCACAATCTCGGCTCATTGCAACCTTCGCCTCCCGGGTTCAAGTGATTCTCCTGCCTCAGCCTCCCAAGTAACTGGGACTACAGGCACATGCCACCACGCCTGGCTAATTTTTGTATTTTTAGTAGAGACGGGGTTTCACTGTGTTAGCCAGGATGGTCTCGATCTCTTGAACTCGTGATCCGACCGCCTCAGCCTCCCAAAGTGCTGAAATTATAGGCCTGAGCCACCGCACCTGGCCGACATGACTTTAAATAAGTCATCAGGGGCTGTTGTCATGACATTATGTGGGTGAGCTTTCAGGAGAGGGATTGTCTTGTCCTACAAGGCTAGCCAGTGGGAAACACTGGTATTACTTAAGTAATACCAGATGCAGGCCGTTCAACTCAAACTGCATTGTGATAGCGTCCAAATGCAGGGTAACAAGTTACAAGTGCTGTTCACAAAAAAGAGAGTCTTGTCCCTGCTTCTTTCATTACATCTGGATCCTCAATTTATTTCTAAAATAGACTCAGTTCCAAAGCAAACACACTCCAGTTAATGTGCCCTGAGTTGTGCTTCTTAATCAACCAGGCCTTGACAGCTGAGCTCTGTGGACACTTGAAGACAATAGTTATTGTCGAGTTTGTCACTGTGCAGTTGGAAGAGCCCTTTGTATTTAAATGACTCCAAAGACTGGACTCACTTTAGTTGACTTTCTCAGGAAGCTCATGTGTAGTAAACTGTGAGAATCTGGGGAACAGTTCAGCTTATTATTTCATAACCCCTGACACTCTTGCTAACACGCTGAAGACAGAAAATACTGCTTTTGGGGACATCGAAATCCAAGACAAGAAGGAGGCAACTGGCACTTGTTTTCAGTTTGTGCAAAAGCAGGTTTTCTTTTTGGAATCATGGCTAACTTAAGTGATCGAAAGACTGAAAATTATTCTTTCCACTTGGTTTTCCACAACGCATAAAGCTCATTTCAACACAGTTAAGGAGAGTGCTTCCTTATTTTTGCTTTCTTTCTTAAAAATAAAGCTTGGTCATACAACTTAACTTTGTAAAATACTATTTTAAAAATTATTATCTTTGGCTGGTAGAACTAAGGGTGATATATTTAGGCATTTTCACTTCTCTCTAGTATCTAAGTAGTCTATAATAGGTGTGTGGTGCTTTTATCTTTTTTGTTTGTTTGTTTTTGAGACAGTGTCTCACTCAGTTGCCCAGGCTGGAGTGCAATGGCGCAATCTCGGCTCACTGCAACCTTTGCCTCCTGGGTTCAAGAGATTCTCCCACCCCAGCCTCCCTAGTAGCTAGTACTACAGGCGTGCACCACCACGTCCAGCTAATTTTCGTATGTTTTGGTAGAGACAGGGTTTCACCATGTTGATCAGGCTGGCCTCAAATTCCTGGCCTCAGGTGATCCTCCCACCTCGGCCTCCCAAAGTGCTGGGATTACAAGCATGAGCCACCACGCCCAGCCTCCTTTTATCATTTTTACATCTTGTTTGCAAATATTAATGCATATATATTGGAAAACCCTAGGGTTCTTATAAGACAAATTGAAAACGGTTTTGAACCTCCTTATGGACTAAAGATAGGGACAAGCAGGTTGATTTATTTTAATGATACTACAAACTGTCCTAAAACAATTTGTCCACTCACAATTAGTCTCCAGAGGCTTGAGGCAGCAGTGCACAGGTAAATGTTTAATGACAAGTTTCCTAGGGGGAAAACAAAGAAAAAGCCCTGATTTGTAGCATTTGTCTATTTCAAGCTAACTCATGATGTCACTGAACGCAGAGTTGAGAAGAAATGTGCGTAGTCACCTCTTACACACACATACACACGTATCTGCATGCATACACATGGACACACACACTTGTCACTAGGGATATGTTACAATGAAAGTAAATCATGGACTGATTCTGCAAATATTTATTAGTAAACAGCCACACGCACAGTCACATCACGTTGTCTGGAAGGTAGATAAAGTCCTAGATCTCTGCCCTTTAAGGCAGCCCAACAAGAGATTTCTGGAAAAGACTCCCTTAAAGCATATATTCCCGAATCCTAGCAGCAGGATTCAGTTTACTTTCCCGTGGGTTTCAGGTAACAGAATCAGGGCCAAACAAAATGAGATTCCAAAGAGTGTAAGCTACTAGGATCACTGCATTCCTACAGCCTGCTTGTGCTAGGGCAGAGGGGCCTGTAGACTATTCCTAGCCAGCCCACACATCTTGAACACCATTCATCTCAACAACGAAAAGTATTTTTTAACAACTTTAACGCTAAAGCACAAAGCCTGTACTGCTGATGGAGATAGCCAGGAGATGATGCCTTGAAGGAGTTCAGTCTGGACTGTCGACCAGAGGACTGCAAATGCAAACCAATCATCCAGGGTTGGAGTAGAGGGTGTTTCTGATCAGGTCACATACTAACCACTTCACAGGAGAGATTAAAACTAACATATGTATACCTCACAGGCTGTCCCTGGTGAGAACGTAAGGCCCTAGAACTAAGCCAAGTTGGTGCCATCCTGGTCACACACACTCCCCAGGATCTGCCCTCTGGAGCAGCCTCCCTCCTGTCCCCTTTGGGGCCTGTCCCTGTATGGGAAGGAAGATCCAGGAGCCAGAAGGCCCTCAAGTCCACAGATTGGGCCAGCTGCCTCACTTACCTAGTCTCCTGGTCTCCAGATTTGCCCATACAACAAGTCTCTGTTCTGAGTCTATATCAATGGACTTAGGTAAGTAGCTAAGGATTTGAAAGCATAGAAGGCACACGGCAGCGTTTTTTGGGAGAAGAAAAGGGGGTAGATGATAGAAAATAGCTGAGCTGGCTGGGCACAGTGGCTCACACCTATAATCCCAGTGCTTGGGGAGGCCAAGGCAGGTGGACTGTATAAGGCCAACAGTTCAAGACCAGCCGGGCAACACAGTAAGATCCCCATCTCTTAAAAAAAGTTTGTTTTTAAATAACTGGGCATGGTGGTACATACCTATAGTCACAGCTACTTAAGAGGCTGAGGCAGGACAATCCCGTGAGCTCAGGAAGTTGAGGTTGCAATGCGCTATGATTGCACCACTGCACTCCAGTCTAGGTGGCAGAGCAAGACCTTGTCTCTAAAAGAAAGAAAGAAAGAAACTAGCTGAACAGCCCACAGAACACCTAGGCTTGAACATCAACATTGAAGATACCCAATATTTCCACTAACCCATTGCATGGTACACTGGCCAACCTCCAATACACACTAGCATGGGACATTGAGGCAGTTATCTGGTCTTTTGAGTCTCCATTCCATCATCTATAATACAAGGAGTGTTACACCTTCCTTGGGGAGATGGTGTGATCACTGAGTAGTTAATGAGAAAGAGCCTCCAGTGTGCTGCCAGGTACATTACAGGCCACTCAAATTGTCAATATTATTATTAATCTTGACTAACTGATATCAGGCTAAAAATCAGAGCCAATTTCGTATGACAAGAAACTTTAAGACCACAAAATTACACTCTATTTCCCTAAAATTTCCTCCTTCTCCCTCCCCTGGCCCTATCATTTCTTCCTAGCCCAGTTTGTTGAATCAATTTATCAATTCTCAACTAATGACCTCTTCTTTCTTTTTAACACTATTGATTGCAGACTTGAGGAATATGAGGAAGCTCTGGGCAAGAACTGGGCGAGAGGTCATGGTTATCATCATTTTTACCCACTAGAAAAATAAAGGCTAAAAATAGTTCATTGATTGTTCAGGAAAAAAGGATCTAGATTTGACAGTCTCCAACTGTCATTTTTATTTCTGCTAGACTATCATGCCTCCTACTGTTTTAACCCAGTTTTTAAAATTTATTTTACACACTCCAGCAGCATCCTGCCTGTCATGAGTAGTTTTTATTGCCATGATATATTTCACGCCAAGAGATTTGCTGCCTCTGAGAGCATCCTCAGGGGGTAAAATGATTTAATGGTTAAACCTCTATAAGTAAGTATATCAGCACAAACATATGCAAGAACATATCATTCATAGACACCCTCACGTTAGCAAAGATTTTTCAATTCCTAGAAACCAGCCCAAATCTCAGGACTTTCTTTGTTCTTTCTGTTTGTCTAGTTCCCCCTGATGCCCTGATTATACACCCTGCAAAAGCAACAAGTAGGATCTGGCAGGCTTGTGACCGCAGCACCCTCCTACCCTGACAGCACCAGCCTGCCAAGGGCCTGGGTGACAAGGAGGTGAGCGAGGGCACAGGCAGGGCCAAGACAGCCCGGGGAGAGGAAGGGTGAGCTCATTCCTTCCCTGCTCCCTCCGCCCCTTATGAGAAGGCCTGTGAGACCAGCAGAAGCTCGGGTTTCCAGTCACAAGCTCCCCAGAGGCCTGGCTCTGCAGAATCCACCAGGGCTGTGGTTTCTGCAGATGCAACCTTGCCTTTGCAGCCTTCTCCAGGAACACCTCCTGGCACATGCCAGGGGTCGGCTTTCCACCCCAGGTTTTACCCCAAGACCTCAAAGTAGGGCCTCAGGACCCCAAATTAGGCCATCAAAACCGAGAGGCAGATAATACTCTATTTTCAATTTTGTGTCAGATAAGACGATGCCTATAACCAAATTAAAAGAGAGACAAGAGAGCTCGCTGGGATATTTAAAAGTCAGCTCAGTCGAGGGCAAGTGCACATAGCCCTAATCTATACAATTCTGGGCCAGGATTCAGAGCTGCTACAGCCAGAAGGCATTTATGGTACCTAGAAGCATCTGAGAATCTCCACTCTCTGCCAGGTAGTCAGGAGAGGGAAAGAGAGAGGGCAGGGAGGGACTGTTTGTACTTACTCTAGAACTGGACTTCTCTGCCTAAAGCTCCACCAGGGTGCGTACCCCTTTGATGGCACTGGGCAGGGCAGAGAAGAAAATGCTCTAAATACAGAGTCGCAGAGACCACAGCATCATGCAAGTGATTCTGTTCCTAAGCAAAAGAGATAGTTGTTCATTTTTAGATATAAGGATACCCTCCTTGAGAAGTACACAGTGAAAGACAGTCAACAGAGCTATAAAAATACAAGGAGTAAAATATCTATCTATCTATCTATCATCTATCTATCTTTCTACCTATCTTTAAAACTTGTTTCTTTTTTTGAGATGGAGTTTCACTCTTGTCACCCAGGTGTAGTGCAATGGCACAATCTCAGCTCACTGCAACCTCTGCCTCCTGGGTTCAAGTGATTCTCCTGTCTCAGTCTCCTGAGTAGCTGGGATTACAGACACACACCACCACACACAGCTGATTTTTGTATTTTTAGTAGAGATGGGAGTGTCACCATGTTGGCCAGGCTGGTCTCGAACCCCTGACCTCAGGTGATCCACCAGCCTTGGCCTCCCAAAGTGCTGGGATTACAGGCATGAGCCACTGTGCCCAGTCGAGAAAATCATTTCTATTTTCATCTGAAATAAAATGTCTTGATCAGCTCTTGGGATGGGGAAGGAAGGGTAGGAAGTGGAGTGCAGACAGCATGGGACTGAGAAAGGTGAGGAAATAAGAAAGACACTACAGCAAAAATGAAATAGAGATTTGTGGGAGAGAAGTTTTGAAGCAGGTGGAAAGAGAATGTTCCTCACAGTCTTTGGTGTGGACTGACTTACCTCCAAGATACCTTGGGACAGTCTTCTTGGCCTCCTTCTCTCCTCTCAAAGCCTGGTTTCCTGCTGTCTTCCTGCTCCAGACAAGGGCAGAGGGGCCTGGTTCACTGCTGAGAACACGCCGTGCAGTCAGGTTCCACCAGGTTCCAGTCTGTAGGAGAGAAAATGTCCTCTAACCTAGCTGTACTTCCCTCACAGCCCCAAGACAGTGTTATAAGCCTGTAACTGTATAATAAAAGTATACCAAACCTATGTTTTCTAAAGGTCTTCCATTTGTACTGACTTGTGACGAGTTTTAGCTCAGACCTTGAAGTCTGGTTAAGAACGCTATTAAAGAATAACATAACTCTCATTGAAGATGCTTTTCATTATTGGTTAAATGATGCCCACTAAAAAGATACATAGAAATCCTAACTCCCAATATCTGTGAATGTGACCTTATTTGGAAATAAGATCTTTGCATCTACAATCAAATTAAGGTCAATAGGGGTAATCCAATATAATGGTATCGTTATAAGAGAAAATACCATGTGAAGACGCAGACACACAGAGGGCAGATGGCCACCTAGAGACGAAAGTGGAGATTGGAATCGCCCTGTCACAAGCCAAGGAATACCTGAGCTACCAGAAGCTAGAAAAGGAAACAAAGGATCCTCCTCCAGAGGATTTGGGGGGAGCATAGCTCTGCCAACATCTTTTTCTCTTTTTTGTTTTTTTGAGACGGAGTTTCCCTCTTTCGCCCAGGCTGGAATGCAGTGGCGCGATCTCGGCTCACCGCAAGCTCCGCCTCCCGGGTTCAAGCGATTATCCTGCCTCAGCCTCGCTAGTAGCGGGAATTACAGGCGTGCATCACCACGCCTGGTTAATTTTTTGTATTTTTAGTACAGACAGGGTTTCACCATGTTGGCCAGGCTGATCTCGAACTCCTGACCTGGGGATCTGTCCGCCTCAGCTTCCCAAAGTGCTGGGATTGCAGGCGTGAGCCACCGTGCCCAGCCACGCCCCCCCCCCTTTTTTTTAACAAATATTATTATTTTAAAAATATACCAGACACAACTATTAGTTAAATAACTATTTTTGAACAATTCATTAACTCAACTATTTATTGAATGTCATGAATCATATTAGCAATTCATTATATCGTAAGCTTTTTTTTATTATACTTTAAGTTCTAGGGTATGTGTGCACAACGTGCAGGTTTGTTACATAGGTATACATGTGCCATGTTGTTTTGCTGCACCCATCAACTCATCATTTACATTAGGTATTTCTCCTAACGCTATCCCTCCCTGAGCCTCCCACCCCTTAACGGGCCCCAGTGTATGATGTTCCCCTCCCTGTGTCCATGTGTTCTCATTGTTCAATTCCCACTTATGAGTGAGAACATGTGGTGTTTGGTTTTCTGTCCTTGTGATATTTTGCTGAGAATGATGGTTTCCAGCTTTATCCATGTCCTTGAAAAGGACATAAACTCGTCCTTTTTCATGGCTGCATCGTATTCCATAAAGTGTATATGTGCAACACTTTCTTTATCCAGTCTATCATTGATGGACACTTGGGTTGGTTCCAAGTCTTTGCTATTGTGAATAGTGCTACAATAAATATAGGAGTGCATGTGTCTTTATAGTAGCATGATTTATAATCCTTTGAGTATATACCCAGTAATGGGATTGCTGGGTCAAATGGTGTTTCTAGTTCTAGATCCTTGAGGAATTGACACACTGTCTCCCACAATGGTTGAACTAATTTACACTCCAACCAACAGTGTAAAAGCATTCCTATTTCTCCACATCCTCTCCAGCATCTGTTGTTTCCTGACTTTTTAATGATCACCATTTTAACTGGTGTGAGATGGTATCTCATTGTGTTTTTGATTTGCCTTTCTCTAATGACCAGTGATGATGAGCTTTTTTTCATGTCTGTTGCCCGCATAAATGTTTTCTTTTGAGAAGTGTCTGTTCATACCTTTTGCCCACTTTTTGATGGGGGCTATTTTTTTTAATTGTAAATTTGTTTAAGTTCTTTGTAGATTCTGGATATTAGCGCTTTGTCAGATTGATAGATTGCAAAATTTTTCTCCCATTCTGTAGGTTGCCTCTTCATTCTGGTGATAGTTTCTTTTGCTGTGCAGAAGCTCTTTAGTTTAATTAGATCCCATTTGTCAATTTTGGCTTTTGTTGCCATTGCTTTTGGTGTTTTAGTCATAAAGTCTTTGCCTATGCCTATCTCCTGAATGGTATTGCCTAGATTTTCTTTTAAGGTTTTTATGGTTTTAGGTCTTAAATTTAAGTCTTTAATCCATCTTGAGTTAATTTTTGTATAAGTTGTAAGGAAGGGATCCAGTTTCAGCGTCCTACATATGGCTAGCCAGTTTTCCCTACACCATTTATTAAATAGGGAATCCTTTCCCCATTTCTTGTTTTTGTCAGGTTTGTCAAAGATCAGATGGTTGTAGATGTGTGGTGTTACTCCTCAGGCCTCTGTTCTGTTCCATTGGTCTATATATCTGTTTTGGTACCAGTACCATGCTGTTTTGGTTACTGTGGCCTTGTTATAGTATACTTTGAAGTCAGGTAGGATGATGCCTCCAGCTTTGCTCTTTTTGCTTAGGATTCCCTTGGCCATGCAGGCTCTTTTTAGGTTCCACATGAAATTTAAAGTAGTTTTTTTCAATTCTGTGAAGAAAGTCAGTGGTAGCTTGATGGGGATAGCATCAATGCTAAACATATTTATTATTACTTTTAAAAAGGAGACAAAGATTCTACTTTTGGGAAATTTACAGCCAAAAATTGAAAGTTACCCACCATGAGAGATTCAAGTTTAAAAGTGCAAAATTGTATGTAACTGATCTGCTCATGCTAATTTGTGAAGATCATTCTATAGTCATCTTTCAATCAAAGAGGTGAAATAATTTGTCTTTTTGAATTTCGTTATGAAATTACATGTTTTCATTTAAATAGAAATGTGCTTTTCTTTTTTTTGGTGTTTTTAATTTTTATTTTAGGTTTGGGGGTGCATGTGAGGGGTTGTTGCACAGATAAACATGTGTCACGGGGGGTTGTTGTACATATTATTACATCATCCAGGTATTAAGCTCAGTACCCCATAGTTATTTTTTCTGATCCTCTCCCTTTCCCCAGCCTCCCCCTTCAAGTAGACCCCAGTGTCTGTTGTTCCCTTCTTTGTGTTTATAAGTTCTTATCATGTATATCATTTAGCTCCCACTTAAAAATAAGAACACGTGGTATTTGGTTTTCTGCTACTGCGTTAGCTTGCTAAGGTTGATAGCCTCCGGCTCCATCCATGTTCCCACAAAAGATGTGATCTTGTTCTTTGTTATGGCTGCATAATATTCCATGGTGTATATGTACCACATTTTCTTTATCTAGTCTGTCATTGATGAGCATTTAGGCTGATTCCATGTCTTTGCTGTGGTGAATAGCGCTGCAGTGAACATTCACATGCATGTATCTTTATGGCAGAATACTTTAGATCTCTCTGGGTACACACCCAGTAATGGGATTGCTGGGTTGAATGGTAGTTCTGCTTTTAGCTCTTAGAGCTTTGCCAACTCTGCTTTACCAACATCTTGATTTCAGACTTTTAGTTTCCAGAACAACTGTTTTAAGACATCAAAGTTACGGTACTTTGTTATGTCAGCCCTGAAAAAGCAATATATCCCTTCCATTTCTCACTGGTCCATGAGCCTTATCCCAGTATCACATCCCTTTCCTTTTTCTTCCCCCAAAGGCTACTGTGGGGGTCAAATGCTAACAGATTTTGGTAGGCCTGCCCCTACCAGTTATGTCTGAGTCCTAGAATGAACATGGCCAACACACTTAACCTGGAACTTCCACTATATTGCTGCGAAACACATAATTTTTAAAATGTTACAGGCAGAGAGAAGCCCCCTAAATACCTACCTTCGAAAGTCTCATTTCAACATTTGCTAACAAACTACTACACACTAACGACTACTTTAGATTGGTGTGAGGCTTCAAATGAAAGACATGGTCTCTGCCTTCAAGGAGCTGATGTTCTTGCTGGAGAGAACAGAGTGAAATATGAATTTTTAAAGGGCACTGTGAATAACAGTATGCAATCAAGTGCTGAAATGCAGAATGGAGCTTAGATTTGGAGCAAGTTTCAAGAAAAGGGCTCAGACACGTCAGAAACAATTCATGAAGATGGGGGTTGAGGTGGGAGATGAAGGGAACACTGGGAGTAAAGTGACAACCGGGGTTTGAGGCTGGACTATTGTGTGTAGGACAGTAAAGGACACCTGCCTGCAGGTGAAAGCTGGAGAGTCCCAGGGAATAAAACTGCTCCCAGACTGCAGAGGAACCTCAAAATCAAGCAGGAGGAAAGTCCCTTTGCCTCTAAATTACTGAGAGAAGTTGACTGATGTGCAGGGTAGGATAGGCAGAATGAGAATTAGCCGGTCTGAGCCCCAAGTTGTGATTTAGATTCTGTTTCTATGGGTTTCTAAAATTCCTAGGGACCAGAGCTAAGTATTCACTTGTAAGAGCAATTCTCAAAAGATTAACAGAGCATTGAAATGTCATGGTGACTCTCCGGAACATTTCATCGTTCCTGGTCATAAACATATTCACAGCCTCCACTCCCAGGCTGGGTGGGGAGGAAGGCTAGAAATGTATGAGGTGTCTTAAGTGCACACTCAGAGATACGCTCCACAAATAGCCTGGCAAACATTCCTCTACTAAGGGTTATGAACGCCAGATGCTGTTAGCAGCTCATGAGTGGAGCGACTGAAACACAGACCTTAGCGAGATACACCATAATCTGGATCCTGGAGTTAGGGCTCTTATCCCACTACTCATCCATCTACTAAGTGGGAAACATTCTTCTTTCCAGGAAGAAATCTCTTGTTTCTGTGCTTTGCTCTTTGCTTCTTCGTCTGTGAACATGAGGCCGCTGAGTTTAGGGTGCCGAGCTCTAGAAAGTTGTTGAGATGAATTTTCAGAATGCAGAACCACCCTGAAAGTGGGTACCCAGTGGTCATATATGTCAGCCACCACACCGGGGGGGGGACCTAAGGATGAAATGTTTGCAAGTGTCACCACGATGTTTCAATGTTGTATTAGTCTTTTGAGAGTGAACCCCTGTCTCTGGTCCCCAAGGTTTGTAGAAACTCATAGAAATGTTATGCTTCAAGCTGCAACTTGCAATAATATATTTGTGACAAACTGTCACTCCCCCCTTCCAAAGGCCTAGACCTGTACTCTTGAGCTCCTCCTTCCACTCGGGGTGGCCTGGGCACCCTTCCAGGATTTTCTGTAAGTGTCCGGGCATGTTCGTCACCCAAGTTATTATCTGGAGAAAGTCTGTGCGTGATATTTCAGCACTGTCCTGCTAGGCTTTGAGACCTTACCACCTGCTCTACCTGGTGGGGGACACAGAGCCACCTGGGCTTCCTGAGACAAGAACCTAGGCCCTGTTCCCACTTCATAGCTTGCCCTCAGGTGGAGCTGACCATATCTATGTCATTTCTCCTCCTACAGACACAATGCGTCCTTGAATATAATCATTTCTTTCTTTTTTTTTTTTTTTTTTTTTGAGGCGGAGTCTCGCTCTGTCGCCCGGACTGGAGTGCAGTGGCCGGATCTCAGCTCACTGCAAGCTCTGCCTCCTGGGTTTATGCCATTCTCCTGCCTCAGCCTCCGGAGTAGCTGGGACTGCAGGCGCCCGCCACCTCGCCCGGCTAGTTTTTGTATTTTTAGTAGAGACGGGGTTTCACCGTGTTAGCCAGGATGGTCTCGATCTCCTGACCTCGTGATCTGCCCGTCTCGGCCTCCCAAAGTGCTGGGATTACAGGCTTGAGCCACTGCGCCCGGCATCATTTCTTATTCTAGATCAGGGTCAGCACTTTTTTTTCTGTGAAAGACCAAATAGCAAATATTTTGGACTTTGTGAGCCATATGGTCTCTGTCTCAGCTACTCTATTCTGCCACTGTAGCTCATCATCAGCCATAGATGATGAGTAAACAAATGAGCATGGCAGTGTTCCAATAAAACTTTATTTATAAAATCAGGCAATGAACCAAATTTAGTCTGTGGGCCATAGTTAGGCCAACTTCTGTTATAGATGTACATTTGCATAAGAATATTTTTGAATAGCCTATTATTATTTTTATAAATGGTTTCATAGACATTTTTGTTTCTCACAACCATGGTATGCAGGTATGCAGGTAGGGCCAGTGTTTTGTATACCCATTTTGTATATAAGGAAACTGAGGCTCCCTAATAACTTATCGGGTGCAAACAGTCAGAAAGTCACAGAGTAGAGACCAGACACAGGCCTTTTGTTTCAAAGTCCAATATGTCTTCTACCTTTCCAATATTTCACAGAATGTGACTCTTCCTATATATAAGTTTGGGGAGCCCACATTAAGCAAGGTTAAGGAGGCTTTTTATTCTTATTATGACTCTCTGAGGGAGGATTATAGTATTCTGAGTTTTCAAACGTGTGGGATGCCAGACTCTTTCTTCTTCTTGTCAGAGAAGCTCTTAGGATTGGTGCCTTTTGGATCAGTACAGGGAAACCTTTCACTAAGCATAAACACAAACTACAGAGAAAATGACACTTCAGGAAAGAACGTCAGACAAGATCCCAGACAGGTTAAGGTCCGCATACATACCCAGTAATGGGATTGCTGGGTTGAATGGTAGTTCTGCTTTTAGCTCTTTGAGCTTTGCCAACTCTGCTTTACCAACATCTTGATTTCAGACTTTTAGTCTCCAGAACAACTGTTTTAAGCCACCAAAGTTATGGTACTTAGGCAGCCCACCTAAGTCAGACCGCAGATTTTGATCACACCTTGACCCACCAGAGTTATATCAGAATCAGACAGGGACCGTCACACCCACACCCAAGTTCAATCTGACCAAGGTAACCGAAAGAACCGAAAGAAGTACGGAGGGAAATGGGAAATGTTTTTTGCTCATTCCAGAACATAATTGCGTTTGCTTTTTTTTTCTTCTTTGCCTTCCTAGGAAGAATTGCTGATCTGATTGGTCACAGTCCAAGTTGAAAATTGGGCCTCTTTCCCCTTGCAATCTCTCAAGTACTTGGCACAGGCCCTGGTGAAGATGCAGCATGGGGCTTTGTTTAGCATTCATAGTTTCTCAAGAAGCACTCCTTTTCATGAGGCAAGATGTCAATTAAAATTAGTAAAATATTTCATTGAGCCAATCAAAGAAACGAGTATCTCCTGAGAGAGGTTTTGATGGTGTTTTGAAGGTACTGTGACTGGGAACCCGGGAACATCTGAACCCTTACTGCAAACACCCCATCCTCCAAAAGGATTCTGGAGGAAGTGATACTCAAAGAACAATGCCAGGATAAGAATCAAAATTATCATTCTTAATAATGGCAGAAGTATTCTGAAACTCCCAATGCTGGCTTCTCTGATGAAACCAGGATTGGAGGCTCCAGGTCTAAGTGAGGACTCCACTTACCCTTTATCACTAAACCCAAGAATCAGGACTGGCACACTTGACGTGTTTGTGGGAGCTTGCATTTAACATATGGCTGGGCCCTGCGAGGGATCCTGACTCAGTTTACTAATAGTGCCATGCAGAGTAGAAGAAGACGTATAAGGCAGGAATGGCTTGTGACCATCAGGGAACAGGGAGAAGAAGAAGCACATGGAAGAGGGGACATGGCTTTCATTGTAAAGCCTCGTCACTATGGCCATTTGAACTTGTTGGCTGCACTGTCTGTTGTAAGACAAAGCAGTGTATGATAGTCACTTAAGGCCCTCTGTCTCTTCATCTGTGGCTACCTTGCCAGTGAGTATTCTGGGATATTGAGGACTTTTCTCCCCTTAACCTCCTTTAAATAACACAAGTTGAAAAACAGTAAACAAGTATCTACAATTGCAAGACAGTAAAGAATCATTGTCTTTGAAAGCGCTTGTGGGAGAATCTTATCAGGAGATGAGGCAAAACTGGAATGATGAGGTTCTTGGTAGAATATGGACAAGACAATAGCAGAAATATCCTTTCCCTCCTTTTGTGAATGGATGCTCTTTGTGCTTGGAGAGCCCCATTTCTCCCAAAAGGGCTTACAATTCCCAAAAAAAGCATAGAGTGTATCTGCAAGAATAATACTAAACCTAGATGACAAATCATTTCTCTTCATAAGCGATGTATGTTCTGTGTATTTATCTTAAAGCCTTTTTCATCCAACAAAAGACTAATATCCAGAATCTACAATGAACTCAAACAAACCAACAAGCAAAAAAAAAAAAAAAAAAAAAAAAAAAAAAAAAAAAAAAAAAAAAAAACCAACAATCTCATCAAAAAGTGGGCAAAGGACATTAGTAAACAATTATCAAAAGAAGATATACAAATGGCCAAGAAACACATGAAAATAATTCTCAACATCACTAATTATCAGTGAGATAATTAAAACCACAATGAGATACCACCTTACTCCTTCATGAATGGCGATAATAAAAAAAAAAAATAGATATTGGTGCGGATGTGGTGAAAAGGGAACACTTTATACTGCTGGTGGGAACAAAAAATAGTACAACCATTATGAAAAACAATGTGGAGATTTCTCAAAGAACTGAAAATAGAATTAGCATTTGATCCAGTAATCCCACTATGGGGTATCTAGCCAAAGGAAAATAAGTAATTATATAAAAAAAGACACTTGCACATGCATGTTTATAGCAGCACAATTTGCAATTGCAAAAATATGGAACCAACCTAAATGCCCATCAACCAATGAGTAAATAGGGAAAATGTGGTATGTATCCATCATGGAATACTACTCAGCCATAACAAGGAACAAAATAACGGCATTTGCAGCAACTCAAGAATGGAAAATCAAATATTCCATGTTTTCACTTCTAAGTGGAAGCTAAGCTATGAGGATGCAAAGGCGTAAGAATGATATAATAGACTTTGGGGACTTGAGGGAAAGGGTGGGAGGAGGGTGAGGAATAAAAGACTACACATTGTGTACGGTGTACATGGGTCAGGTGATGAGTGCACCAAAATCTCAGAAATCACCACTAAAGAACTTATCCATGTAACCGAAAACCACCTGTTCCTCCAAAATTATTGAAATAATTTTAAAAATTAAAAAACACTTAAAAAACCTTTCAGGAACAAATTGAAACATATAAGTAAAGAAATACATTTATGCAGATCAACCAACCAATTTATAATAGTGTATCTCTTTCAAGTACTTTCTTATATGAGCAAACATCAGTGTAGGGGTACTGTAGTGAGCTGAATGGTGGCCCCAAAAAAGATACGTCCACATTTTAATCTCCAGAACCTGTGAATGTTACCTATTTGGGTAAAGGGTCTTTGCATGTACAATTAAGTTAAGGACCTTGAGAGGAGGAGATCGTTCTGGATTATCCAGATGTGCCCTAAATTCAATGACAGGTATCCTTAATAGAGACACAAAGAGAAAAAGATGATAGAAAGATAGAGGCAGAGACTGGGGTGATACAGCTACAAGCCAGAGAATGTCAACATTCACCAAAAACTGGAAGAGCCAAGCACAGATTCTTCCCTGGAGCCTTCACAGCTCTGTTGACACTTTAATTTTAAACTTCTAGCTCCAGAACTGTGAGAATAAGTTTCTGTTGTTTTAAGCCACCAACTAGTGGTCATCAGTTACAGCAGCCACATGAAACAAACACAGGTAATCAATTGTTTAAATGGATTTTTTAATAAATTTCAAACACCGCCACACATACAGATGCTCACTTGTATTGAGCTTCTGCAATTCTGTTCCTCCACGTACCAAGATCTCACCGGCCCCATCACACAGACCTGATGTCAATTCCTCTTTTGGTTCTGTAAAAGGCAAGAAGCATCTCTCTTGGTTTCCTGAGGAAGTGTTGTTTGCCTAGCAGGAGGGACTGCAGGCAGAGAGGAAGGGAATGCCCTCATGGGACCAATAAGTCAGCCGAATTAAATAGAGCAGGAGATTATTTTATGTTTGCCATTGCTATAGCTGAATACCTGAGACTGGGTAATTTATAAAGAAAATAAATGTATTGGCCACACCTGTAATCCCAATAGCTTGGGAGGCTAAGGTGGGAAGATCAGATGATCTCAGGAGTTTGAGACCAGCCTGGGCAACATAGCAAGACCCCATCCCTACAAAAAACTTAAAAAATAAGCTGGGGACAGTGGCACACACCTGTGATCCCAGCTACTCAGGAGGCTGAGGCAGGAGGATTTCCTGAGCCCAGAAGTTCAAGGCTACAGTGAGCCATGATTGCACTCCAGCCTGGGTGACACAGTAAGACACTGTCTTGGAAAAAGAAGAAGAAGGGGAGGATGACAATGACAATGATGATGATGATGACAATGATGATGAAGAAGAAGAAGAGGAATAAGAAGAGGAGGAGGAAGAGGAAGAAGAAGGAGGAGGAGAAGGAGAAATAATAGTGGAGGAAGGAGAAGAGGGAAGAGAAAGAGGAAAAGAAGAAGGAAAAGGAGAGGAAGGAGA
>NC_045438.1:147160955-147294933 GCF_002776525.5 Piliocolobus tephrosceles
GAGGGAAGAGAAAGAGGAAAAGAAGAAGGAAAAGGAGAGGAAGGAGACTAGGAAATACAAGAGGAAAAAGGAGAAGAAGAGAAGGAGGAGGAGAAAGAAGCAAAGGAGGAGGAAGAGCAGGAGGAGGAAGAGGAGGAGGAGGAGAAAAGGAAGGAGAAGAGGAAAGAGAAGAGGAAGAGGAAGAAGAAGAAATGAGGAGAAGGAGGAAGAGGAAGAAGAATAAGAAGAAAGAAAAAATAAGTTTCTTTCTAGTCTATTTCTTGCCGTTCTGGAGGCTGGGAAATCCAAAAGCATGGCACTGGCATCTGAAGAGGGCTGTCAGCTGAATCATAATGCAGATGGTAAAGGGCATCGCGTGGTGCAAGGGCAAGAGCATGCATGCCAGCTCAGTTCTCTCTTATTCTTATATAGCCACCAGTCTCATCATGGTTCCCCCACCATGATGATCTTATTGAACTCTTATAACTTTCCCAAAGTTCCACCTCTGAATATCACCAGTATATAAATTTGGGGTTGAAGTTTTTCCACCCATAAAATTTCAGTGACACATTCAAACCATAGGAGAGGTGGTCACAATCTCTCACCAGGGACTTGACTTGTGTTTCACAGAGAAAGAATTAAGGGACTGGACTGCCACCAAACTCAGCACCATCCTTCCATTATGCTCAAAACAGTGGGAACACCTCTACTGACAGCTAGCTTCTGAGCTTCTGGAAGGGGATTCTATCTGGCTAATTTCCTGAAACTGTAATCTAAAGTGCAAGGTTCTCCCGTTCCCCCTTCCCACTTAATCTAGTCCAAGGTTTTAGTTTTGTCTCAGTTTTATCATCTTAGAAAAAGCTGCTGCTGGTTTACCGAGAATTGACTTCTGTCTCCCTTGAGAAGCTACAAGGCGAGGGTGGACCTAGGAGAGGATTGAGGAGGATGATTTGGTTGAGAAAATTATATGGGTTCCTGACTCACATAATTACACAGAGAGTTTTTTAAATTTAATTAATCAGGTCAAAGGCACAATAGGTTTTGGAGAAATGAAATGACCAAAAGACCCTCTCTGCCCCAGACTTTTTTTTTTTTTTTTTTTTTGAGATGGAGCCTCACTCTGTTGCCCAGGCTGAAATGCAGTGGTGTGATCTCCGCTCACTACAAGCTCTGCCTCCCGGGTTCACCCCATTCTCCTGCCTCAGCCTCCCCAGCAGCTGGGACCACAGGTGCCCGCCACCACGCCTGGCTAATTTTTTTGTATTTTTAGTAGAGACGGGGTTTCACCATGTTAGCCAGGATGGTCTCCATCTCCTGACCTCGTGATCCACCTGCCTTGGCCTCCCAAAGTGCTGGGATTATAGGTGTGAGCCCCCACGCCTGGCCGGCATTTAATTTTTCTAATAAGCAGGTATCCAGCAAGAAGCTAGCAGTAAGTAAATTCTAATAAGAAAGCAATAGGCAGTGTTTCCATTAGTCATTCTCAACTTTCAGGGTCTTGGGCTGTATTTTGCTATTTTAAAAAAAAAGGAAGCTAGAAGTCACTGCCAGAACAGATCAGTTCCACCAAAAATGCACCAAAGAGCACTCTTTTCCCTGACCTGGAAATTATGTGGCTATCTCCACCCTTCCAAATTACACTGTTCCGATGTACTTTATTTTCCTACTAAAATACAGAATGAAGATATTAGCTGATAACACTGTCTAGGCTACTTTTGGCTGATGCATGTTTTTGAACAGAACCAAGTATTGGATCATAAGACATTTGGAAATAATGACCAGCATTTCTTTGTCCTTCGCAAAAATGTAGTATCTGCTTCTTCTCTTACCTCATACCAGAGGTGGGCCCCAGAGGCTATAGCACTAGTCTATATATGTAATAGTTTTGTAGAAACCACAGCTGAAGTAGGCGTGCATTAATATTGTATTTGAATCTTGCCCAATATGTGTGTCTCCCTCCCTCTGTGACTTCATAAATATTTTAGAGCCTTAGACAGGGAAAGGAGACACAGTGAAATCAGTTTCTAAGTTAAATGTAATCACAGCCTTGGTATAAAAACAGCAGCCAATGGCCTCAAAGCTGGTCCTGACTAGGTCTAGGTTGGCCTGCTAAGAAATCCACTAACAGACGAGCTCTAGCTGCTGACGAACCCTAGCTGTCCGAACACTTACTTCCCACTGAAAGGAAAGCATCCAACTCCTAAATGGTAGCTTGGAATAAAGGCAATAATTTGTTTCCAGCTGGTACAATTGTTTAATAAAATGCCTGCTGGGTCTCCAGAAGTAATATTCTCCTCTCCTCAGCAACAATGAAAATTACCCTGTCTTGGGGGCCACTAACTCAATCCATACAAAATGTTCTCAATTTGAAGTATATAAGATTTCCAATGAGAGTAATTTGCCATATGGAAGAGTAAAAAAAAGTTTCAGAGATAACGTAGTGAACTGGAGGAGAAAAAAAAAACTTAACAGACAGCTTAGGTCATTTCACTACTGTAATAATTATTCTTCTAATGTTTTAATCAAAGGAAGCAGCCTGTCTCTCTCCCCTCATCTCTATTCACGCCACCACACTTTGTAGGTGTTAATCTCCAAGCTTCAGGCTGTTAAGACAGAGTGGAAATTGGAAGTCTCTGAACTGCAGAAGACTGCAGGGTAACAGTACCTGGTACCGCCCTTAATTATCTCGATTATGTTAACGTACGTTGTTTGTCAACAGCCAGCAAGAGATTGTGAGGCAGTTGGGGAGATTTGTTTTGAGATGGATGTTTGGGCAAAAAAGATTTTTTTCTTTCATTTTTTTAAAATGGATTTGGTATTTGCGAGAGTGAAAGAAACAAAATCACCCATAATCTCAGCTAGTACATATTTTCTCATTTGTCTAATGTAGATTCAGTAGTTTGCATTCTTCTTCCCCACAAGTGATCCAAATATGTATACATATATAAACCAATATAAATGAACACATACCAATATTAGACACACAGGATACAGGGAATGAGAGTAATTTATTTCATAGGTGCAAAATAAATACATAAAAATTAAACTAACGTGGTGATAGCCTATCTCTACCAAAAATACAAAAATTAGCTGGGTGCGGTGGCACACACCTGTGGTTCCAGCTGCTAGGGAAGCTGAGGTGGGAGGATCGCTTGAGCCCAGGAGGTAGATGCTACAGTGAGCCGTGAGTGTGCCACTGTGCTCCAGCCTGAGTGACAGAGTGAGACCCTGTCTAAAAACAAAACAAACAAAAAACAAAAACAAAAAAAATTTTAATTAAGCTAAGATAAAAATCAGTATCACATACTTTTGAATGCAAATGAAAACCATTTTAGGCTATCCATGTAAAAGACAACAATGCTATTCAGTAGTCAGATTCTTCACACTGGTTGATCATTTTCAGAGCATTGTGGTGAAACATACATAATGTGAGTCCTGGTCGGTTTTCTAGCTTCTGGCACCAACAACCCCTGTAAGCCAGCCTAGGCTTTCTAGCTAGAGAACACAGGGCTGAATTTGACCTATGGCCATCGAGTTATTACTAGTTACTGATCAAACACTCGTAGAGTGTGTCCCCATATCAGCAACAGAAGAGGGAAAGAACAGCATGCGCTGTTTTCCCCACAGAATTTCTAGGAAATGTATGCGTCCTTCACTATGTATTCTGAGTTCAAGCTTTTCTCATACTATTTCCTGAGCTGCCTGGGCTGAGCACAGCCTAATCGCTAGTGAGAGAGGACTCAAGGAGTGGCTTCCCGGAATGTCTGGACTCCAGCTTCGACAATCGGAAGGGCAGTCTCCTCAACTGTTGAAATAACGCTAATCACGCTGGTTGATTTTTACCAGTGAGTTCCAAATGCCTCTGGGTTGCGGCTTTCTGGAGAGCCCTAAAATAATAGGAATGCACAAAGTCAACCGTCTGAGTAGAGATGGTAGAGACAGGCATGCTCCCATTCTGCTGAAAGCATCAAAGCCCACAGAGACCCTGTATATATGTGACTTCCTCCTAGAAGAAAAGCACTTAAACAGCAGTGGAAGGGGTGAAAAGAACAAGCTAAGTTTGGTTAACAGCTTGGATTCCAGTCCTGGTTCTTCCATTGACCAGCTGGGTGAGTTGGGTAAGTCACTATTTACTAGCTGAGTGAGTTGGATAAGCCACTATTTACTAGTTAGGTGGGTGGTGTAAGTCACTATTTATTAGCTGTGAGAGTGGGGTAAATCACTTAATATTTCTAAGCCAAGTTCCTTACCTGTAAAATGAAACTCATACAATACCTCCTTCGATGGACTGTTTGTATAAAAACTTAAGCCAAACCAAAGAAAACCCCCAAATTTTTCACTTAAAAAATTGTATAAGCTATCAAATGCTTTATAGATGTGATTTTCTTCCTTTTCCTTTTTCAGGCCAATCCTGGTTTTCGATTCAGTGTTCTTATTTTCACTGAGGTACTGGATACGTCACCCTCACAGAGCTAATTTTATTCCAATGTATACAACACTCAGACTTTCTGTTGAGGAGAGATCTACCTCCTTGGTCATATGTTAGAACTTAATTCCACAGGAAAAGAAAAAGAACTGTCTCTCTGTAGTGAAAGGGAGTTAAAAAAAATGCTAATGGAAAATGAGGCCAAATCAGATATAAATGTGAGCTTTCCTGCCTAGAAAGAGCTGGAGAGGATTTAGTTTGCTGTATCTAACAACGAGAAAGAGAGAGAAGCTGGGATGGTGGAGTCTTTTGCTGCTCCGCTGCGGGAGGACACAGAGAGATCCGGGGGTGCAGAAGCCCCATTCTCCTTGTCCCCCTTGCTCCCTGGCCAGGAGACAGAGCCAAGGGTAGCTAATCTCCTCTCAACTTTTTTTTTTTTTTTTTTTTTTTTTTTGAGATGGAGTCTCCCTCTGTCACCAGGCTGGAGTGCAGTGGCGCAATCTCTGCTCACTGCAACCTCCACCTCCTGGATTCAAGTGATTCTCCTGCCTCAGCCTCTCAAATAGCTGGGATTACAAGCGTGGGCTAACACGCCCAGCTACTTTTTGTATTTTTAGTAGAGACGGGGTTTTGCCATGTTGTCCATGGCTGGTGTTGAACTCCTGACCTCAGGTATCCAGCTGCCTCGGCCTCCCAAAGTGCTGGGATTACAGGCATGAGCCACCACACCCGGCCCTCTCAACTATATTTTAACTGTTGTAGACTTGCCTGATACAGTACAGAACACCCAGTTAAATTTGAATTTCAAATAAATGATGAATCGATTTTTAGAATAAGTATGTCCCAAATATTACTAAATCTAGTCATCCTAAACTTTTGCCTGAGGCAGAGGAATCATAGAATCATAGATTTCTCTTTCTTTCTTTCTCTCTTTCTTTCTTTCTTTTTTCTTTCTTTCTTTTCTTTCTTTCTCTCTTTCTCTTTCTCTATTCTTTTCTTTCCTTCTTTCCTTCCTTCTTTCTTTCTTTCTTTCTCTTTCTTTCTTTCTTTTTCTTTCCTTCCTTCCTTCCTTCCTTCCTTCCTTCCTTCCTTCCTTCCTTCCTTCTTTCTTTTCTTTGAGATGGAGTCTCACCCTATATTGCCGAGGCCAGAGTGCAGTGGCATGACCTAGGCTCACTGCAACCTCTGCCTCCCCAGTTCAAGTGATTCTCCTGCCTCAGCCTCCTGAGTAGCTGGGACAGCAGGCACATGCTGCCACTCCCAGCTAATTTTTTTGTATTTTTAGTAGAGACAGGGTTTTGCCATGTTGACCAGGCTGCTCTCGAACTCCTGACCTCAGGAGATCCACCTGCCTCAGCCTCCCAAACTGAGGTTGCAGGCATGAGCCACCACGCCTGGCGTTTCCTTTTTTAAAAAAGGAGTGATAGAAATCGAACTCATCCTCCTCATTTTATGTATGAGAAAAAGGAGGTGTGGAGAGGTGAAACTCTCGCCCTCAGCAGCAGCAGCAGAACCCAGGCCCAGAGTTCCCCCAAAGAGTCGATTTTCTATCTACAGTGATTTCGTGGCTGATTTTTTTAAAGCTATTTAATACGCAGTACTTTCAATTTTCCTATTTATTCACTTAAACCCAGGGAAACAGAGAGCTGTGATTAGTGGCCACTGTTTTTACACCAAAGCCTTTGTGGGTTTGTGGCCAACAGAAACAGCAAGCATTAAGAGTTTAATTAATGACTATCTCTTGCTACCTCTGCTGACCACAGGATGTAAGAACAGGAGGGGATTTTGTTTGAGGTCAGTTGTTTACTGGGCTTTCCATCATTACCTACCTTGAGATAATTATGCCATCAAGCATTGGGGCAGATTAAAGAGGGATAAGAAAAGAGGGTGACCAGGAAAAACAAAACTCAGAACCAAAATGCCTGCATTTGCTTGGTCACAGTCACATCTTTGTGCTTCGCCTTGGCTGACCTGCAGACCCAAGGGCACCCCTGTCTTGTTCCTCTTACATAAATGGGGTACCTGTGAGTGCATTCATCATCCACCGCAGTAGCTCCCTTTTGTCACTAGGAAGAATTGAGACTGGAAGTTGTTTGGAAGCAGATCTCTAACTCAAGGTCAAAGCATACAACAAAAATAATTGCGCAGCATACTTAAAGCTGGACTCCAAAGAAGGCTGGAACCCTCACTGTGTTTAAGGTGGGGTACAGGGAGGAAAAGATGATATGCAAAGGCTTCAGCTTCATGAATATAAACCAGTCCTTTTTTTTTTTTTTTCTTTTCGTTTCTTTTCAAATATTTTCACCTTGTGCTATGAGACCCCTGGTGCACACAGAATGTTATAAAAGGAATGCTAGGAGATGAGCTTTGTCTCCTCACTCTTTTCTCCCACACTTTGAAGCGGGCCAAAACACTCCGCCTCTGTAATTGGCCAAGACTCAAAGCCTGCAAAGTGTTTTTGGAACTGGTATTTATTGTACCCTCTTCTGCGACTTGCCTTTAACAGCACACAAGGCCCACCAAGGGACTTTCCCCTTCATGTTCAGCAGTTAGCACCGAATCTCCTTGGCAAAGCGCTCAGTGACTGCACAATCTCACACCCGCCAGCACTGGAAAGTTCTGGAAACAAGGACTCTGTGCCAGACATTCCTTTGGAGCTAGCGCTTCACTTCATCCAGTTCCTCATTCTCCTGGCCATCTGACGAATACCATTTTCTTGAACTGGGTTAAACTTTTTGCAGTATTAGTATGCACAAAGCACACCCAGGAACTGATGAGAATGCCAAGTCCTGAGGGTTCTAACACTGGCACTACCTTTTGTAAGGCCTCGCTTTGGTATCCTGCCCCTCACTTCCCAAAGCTCCCTCATACCTGGCCTCACTTTGCTGTTTATGTTTTAAATGTTTGCCTTGTGCCAGGTTTTGTGCTAGGCATTTTCCTAGATTTTATCTCATGTGAGCCTACTGACTGTTCTATGAGTGGATTATGGGAAGGTATCCACCATACAGATGAAAAACTTGAAGATCAGAGAGTGGAATGTTCCAGAGTTTCAAAGTTGACCTTTTTCTGGAGTTCATATAACCTATGTTAAATTCTGTGCTCCAGTTATAATTATTATAATAATTATTATTATTTTGAGATGCCATCTCTCTCTGTCGCCCAGGCTGGAGTGCAATGGCGTGATCTCAGCTCACTGCAGCCTACGCCTCCCAGATTCAAGCAATTCTCCTGCCTCAGCCTTCCGAGTAGCTGGGACTACAGGCGCCCACCACCATGCCTAGCTAATTTTTATATTTTTAATAGAGACAGGGTTTCACCATATTGGGCAGGATGGTCTCAATCTCTTGACCTTGTGATCTGCTCGCCTCAGCCTTCCAAACTGCTGGGATTACAGGTGTGAGCCACTGTGCCCGGCCAAATTATAATTATTTAATTGACTAGACTGAGCCCAACAGAGTACTACAAGATGTGAATAATATCTCGCAGTTTAAAAATAATGACTAGGCCGGGTGTCGTGGCTCACACCTGTAATCCTAGCACTTTGGGAGGGCAAGGAAGGTGGGTCACCTGAGGTCAGGGGTTCAATATCAGACTGGCCAACATAGTGAAACCCTGTCTCTACTAAAAATACAAAAAAATTAGCTGGGCATGGTGGCAGGCGCCTGTAATCCCAGCTACTCAGGAGTCTAAGGAAGGAGAATCGCTTGAACCCAGGAGGCGGAGGTTGCAGTGAGCAGAGATCACGCCACTACACTCCAGCCTGGGCGACAAGAGTGAAACTCTGTCTCAAAATAAATAAATACATAAAAACAATGACTAGTAATACCTGTGCCCATACATGGCCTCTTTATTCCTGGACAAGAGTCTGGCCTGTATCCAGCCCTTCAGTTGGCCAATATAGATTGAAATTAGAGGATGCTGGGTGCTTCTACTATGAGCTCATTGAATACCCTCCAACTTCCCTGTAGTCTTTGTCATGCTTTATTAAAACTGCTGATTGTTAAAACTGTATTTGATATTTTACAGAAGTAACACAATACAAGGTGTAGGGGAAAAAAGGTAATTATCTACAGGATCCCATCTCCTATGGTAACTAGATTAATATTGTGGTAGGTGTCTCTATGCGTATTTCTCCTTGATCTTATAAAAACATACACACTTATGCATATATTTATGAGTTTGCTGGTTTCTTTTCCACTAAAAGAGAATCATATCACTTTTATTACTCTGTAACTTTATTTACTTATTTATTTTTGCTTAATAATGTATCATATTATTAGATGATTTAGTATAGGACAGAAAAAGTAATATATGTTTCTCACTCATTGCAAGGTTTATGGCTGAGACCCCTGTAACAACAACAACAACAACAACAAACAGATTAAGAAGGGAAAAGCATAACACATTTATTGAAATGCATTTGTGCATTGACTTAGGAGCCTTCAGAAAAGAAAACCCAAAGAGCCAGGGAAAACTGTTTTTTATACTTAGATTAGCTGAATGAGCGGTCATGGCTGGATAAAAAGGCGATGTGACCTAACGGTAATAAACTGGGAGAAACTTAGTAAGACCTGTTGGTTCAGATTCTTCTCTGCGTGTTCATTCTTTTCCTTCAGGCACAGGACAGGATACCTCTCACATGACGGTCTTCAGGGGAAAAGGGGGGGAAAAACTCGGACACATCTTCCTGCTTTCGCTGTTTTTGCAAATGCCCAGGTGCCTTATTTCAGGGTAGTATTTCCTGCACCCATCATTAGGATATTCCTGAGTCTAATTTTTCCCTAATTTCTTTATGCATATATAAGGAAGAAGCTGAGGTAAAATTAATGTAGATAGAGAGTTTATTTGGGCAAACCTTTTAGGATTGCAACCTGGGACTGTAGATTCAAGTTGCCCTTACTATACACTCCCATGAGCAGCGGTTGAAATTGACGGTTTTTTTTTTTTTTTTTCCTTTTTCTTTTTTCTTTTTGAGACAGAGTCTCACTCTATTGCCCAGGCTGGAGTGTAGAGGCACGATCTCGGCTCACTGAAACCACCGCCTCCCGGGTTCAAGCGATTCTCCTGCCTTAGCCTACCAAGTAGCTGGGACTACAGGTGCCTGCCACTAAGCCTGGCTAATTTTGGCATTTTTAGTAGAGAAAGGGCGTGTCACCATGTTGACCAGGCTAGTCTCAAATTACTAACCTCAGGTGATCTGCCCACCTTGGCCTCCCGAAGTGCTGGGATTACAGGTGTGAGCCACTGCACCCAGCCCAAAATTGAGTTTTTGTTTGTTTATTTGTTTTTGTTTTTTTTGACAGAGTTTCCCTCTTATTGCCCAGGCTGGAATGCAATCGAGCAATCTCGGCTCACTGCAACCTCCGCCTTCCGGGTTCAAGCGATTCTCCTGCCTCAGCCTTCCGAGTAGCTGGGATTACAGGCAAGTGTCACCATGCCT
This sequence comes from Piliocolobus tephrosceles, assembly GCF_002776525.5. Lineage (NCBI taxonomy): Eukaryota > Metazoa > Chordata > Mammalia > Primates > Cercopithecidae > Piliocolobus > Piliocolobus tephrosceles. Next base: position 147,170,801 of record NC_045438.1, read on the forward strand.
GACTGGTTTTGTATTCTTAGTAGAGATGGGATTTCTCCATGTTGGTCAGGCCTCCCGACCTCAGGTGATCCACCCAGCTCGGCCTCCTAAAGTGCTGGGATTACAGGTGTGAGCCACTGCGCCTGCCTCCAAAAGTGAGTTTTTAAGGGGAAAGAAGATGGCTGGCACGGTGGCTCACACCTGAAATCCCAGCACTTTGGGAGGCTAAGGCAGACGGATCACTTGAGGTCAGGAGTTTGAGACCAGCCTGGCCAACATGGTGAAACCCTGTCTCTACTAAAAATACAAAAACTTAGTCGGGTGTGGTGGCAGGCGCCTGTAATCCCAGCTACTTGGGAGGCTGAGGCACAAGAATCACTGGAACCTGTGAGACGGAGGTTGCAGTGAGCCGATATCGCGCCACTGCACTCCAGCCTGGGCGATAGAGCTAAACTCAGTCTAAAAAAAAAAAAAAAAAAAAAAAAAGCCATAAAGGGAAAGAAGAGACAGTTCCTAGACATTCACCAAAACTTTACGTTAAAATCACATAAGCTGTTGATGGGCTATACATCGTTCTTTGTACCACAGATTCCAGAAACGTAAAGATAATGGTGAGGTAGCTAGTCGTGAACAATATGACTTTAAACAACTGCCCCCAGGTATGGGGTGGGGGGCTTGACTGAAATCCCATACTCAGGTCTCTCTGGGCCTGCATACCTCACATAGCTTAGACTGCTTTGAGCTATTTTCCTTTTCTCATCGCATATATGGGATAATATCATACAAGAAATGCTGAATACATAAACATTCCCATGATGTGGCTGTATCCTAATTCATCTTTTGATCTCTTTGTTTCCAGTTTTTTGCCACTGTGAACAAAGCTGCAATAAACACTGTTGAATATATGTCCTTAAATATCGTTTCTATGGGATAAATTCCCTGGAGTGCTGAGTTAAAGTATATGTGCATTTTATTTTTTATAGACGTGACCAAATTACTTTCCTGAAAGGCTGTAACAACACTTCACATTTCAGCCAGGGAGATGGATACCTGAGCACCCTTCTCGTCCACACTGTGGCTGGCATTTGGTATTTGTTGCTTCTTTGTTTAGTCTGTCTACTGGGTGTAAAGTGGCACCTCATTGTTATTTTAATTGCATTTCCTTCACTACTGGAGTGGTTGAACAACTTTTCATGTTTTTTACCATTCTAAGTTGCTTTATGTTGAATTCCCTGCAATTGTTTGCTTTTCTCTCTCCCTGGAATATAAACTCACCAGGGCAGGTACCAAGTGTGTCTTACTACTCTGGTTATTATTTCTGGTTCCTAAGATAGTTGGCAGCAAATAGCAAATGCTCAATAAAAAGTTTTTGAACAAATGAGTGAATATCCTTCAACACAACAATTCTCCTCCAAGGAGCTACAGCCATGCTCCACATAACATTTCAGTCAACAATGGACTGAAAATGTACTACCGTGGTCCCATAAGATTATAATGCAACTGAAAAATTCCTGCCACCTAGTGACATTGTAGCCATTATAACATCATAGCACAGAATAACTCACATGTTTGTGGCGATGCTGATGTAAACAAGCCTACTGTGCCACCAGTCATGTAAAAGTATAGCACATACAATTATGCACAGTACATAATTGACAATGAAAATAAATGATTATGTTGCGGTTTATGTATTTACTATACTTTTTATTATTATTTTAGAGAGTACTCCTACTTATACAAAAAAAGTTGGCTGGGTGCAGTGGCTTACATCTGTAATCCCAGCACTTTGGGAGGCTGAGGCCAGTGGATTGAGACCATCCTGGCCAACATGGTGAAATCCTGTCTCTACTAAAATACAAAAGATTAGCTGAGTGTGTTGGCACATAACAGTAGTCCCAGCTACTCAGGAGAGTAAGGCAGGGGAATCACTTGAACCCGGAAGGCAGAGGTTGCAGTGAGGTGAGATTGTGCCACTGTGCCCTAGCCTGGCAACAGGGCAAGACTCCATCTCAAAGAAAAAAAAAAAATTACTGTCAAACAGCCTTAGGCACGTCCTTTAGGAGGTATCCTAGAGGAAGTCATTGTTATTACAGTAAATGACAGCTCCCTGTGTGTTACTGCCCCAGAAGACATTCCAGATGGACAAGACGTGGAGGAGGAAGACAGTGATATTGACGGTCCTGACTCTGCCTAGGACTAGGCTCATGTGTATATGTCTTCATTTTTAACAAACAAGACTAAAAAGTAAAAAAAATAAATAAAAAATTTTAAAAATAGAAAAATGCTTCTAGAATAAGGTTATACAGAAAGAAAATATGTTTCTTATAATGTGTTTGTGTTTTAAGCTAAGTGTTACTACAAAAGAGTCAAAAAGTTTAAAAAATTAAAAAGATTATAAACTAAAAACATTACAAGAAGCTAAGGTTAACTTATTATTAAAGAAAGAAGTCCGGGCGCGGTGGCTCACACCTATAATCCCAGCACTTTGGGGGGCCAAGGCAGGCGGATCATCTGAGGTCAAGAGTTCAATACCAGCCTGGCCAACAAGGTGAAACTCCATCTCTACTAAAAATACAAAAAAATTAGCCGGGCGTGGTGGCTTGCACCTATAATCCCAGCTACTCTGGAGGCTGAGGTAGGAGAATCACTTGAACCTGGGAGGCGGAGGTGGCAGTGAACTGAGATGGCGCCATTGCACTCCAGCCTGGGTGACAGAATGAGATTTCATCTCAAAAGTAAAGAAAGAAAGAAAAAACCATCAAAAAGTGGGGAAAGGATATGAACAGACATTTCTCAAAAGAAGACATTCATACAGCCAACAGACACATGAAAAAATGCTCATCATCACTCGCCATCAGAGAAATGCAAATCAAAACCACAATGAGATACCATCTCACACCAGTTAGAATGGCAATCATTAAAAAATCAGGAAACAACAGGTGTTGGAGAGGATGTGGAGAAATAGGAACACTTTTACACTGTTGGTGGGATTGTAAACTAGTTCAACCATTATGGAAAACAGTATGGCGATTCCTCCACGATCTAGAACTAGATGTACCATATGACCCAGCCATCCCACTACTGGGTATATACCCAAAGGATTATAAATTATGCTACTACAAAGACACATGCACATGTATGTTTATTGCGGCACTATTCACAATAGCAAAGACTTGGAATCAACCCAGATGTCCATCAGTGACAGACTGGATTAAGAAAATGTGGCACATATACACCATGGAATACTATGCAGCCATAAAAAAGGATGAGTTTGTGTCCTTTGTAGGGACATGGATGCAGCTGGAAACCATCATTCTTAGCAAACTATCACAAGAAGAGAAAACCAAACACCGCATGTTCTCACTCATAGGTGGGAACTGAACAATGAGCTCCCTTGGACTCGGGAAGGGGAACATCACACAATGGGGCCTATCATGGGGAGGGGGGAGAGGGGAGGGATTGCATTGGGGAGTTATACCTGATATAAATGATGAATTGATGGGTGCTGATGAGTTGATGGGTGCAGCACACCAACATGGCACATATATACATATGTAACAAACCTGCACGTTATGCACATGTACCCTAGAACTTAAAGTATAATAAAAAAAAAAAAAAATAAATAAATAAATAAAAAGAAAGAAAAAAAAAGAAAGGGAGAGAGAGAGAAATTTTTTGTTTTTACAAATTTTGTGTAGCCCAAGTTACAGTGTTTCTAAAGTCTACAGTAGTGTACGGTAATATCCTAGGCCTTCACAGTCACTCATCACTCACCAACTCACCCAGAGCAACTTCCCGTCCTGCAAGCTCCGTTCATGGTAAGTGCCCTGGGCAGGTGTGCCATTTTTTATCTTTTATACCATATTTTTACTGTACTTTTTCTATGTTTAGCTATACAAATACTTCCTATGTGTTACAATTGCTTGGAATTTTCAGTACGGTAACATGCTGTGCAGCCCTGTAGCCTTGGAGCAAGAGACTGTACCATACAACCTAGGTGTGCAGTAGGCTCTGCCAGAGGTTTGTGTAAGTACATTCTATGATGTCTACACAGTGATGAAATTGCCTAATGATGCCTTTCTCAGAAGGTATCCCTGTCATTAAGTGATACAAGGCTGTATATTAAAGAAATAATAATGATTGTATACAAGAATTTATTCACAAGAATGTTCATTATAACATTGTAACCAGAAACAAACTAGAAGTTTTAATAAATGAAGTTATAAAATAAAATAACGATATTTGATGCAAAAAGAAATTAATAATAATGACTGTAATGGCTAACTTTAATTTCATGGATACTTTTAGGGAGTGTGTTAAACGTTTTTAATACATTTTTCTTATTTGATCCTCAAGATATATTAAGTTTTAAAAAGCAATTATAATACTGTATGCACAATATAATCCTAATCACTTCAAGAAACGCTTCAAGAAGCCTAGATAAATAACTGGAAAGATACACACCAAATTGTCCGTGGTGGTTTATTTGTGTGAATAAAAAAGCACAGATCATTTTTATTTTATTTTTTGCTTATACCTACTTGTATTAAGTCTTCTCCACATTTTGTAATAAGAAAAAGAGGCAAGCGCGGTGGCTCACACCTATAATCCCAGTACTTTGGGAGGCCGAGGTGGGTGGATCACTTGAGGTCAGGAGTTTGAGACCAGCCTGGCCAACATGGTGAAACCCCATCTCTACTGAAAATGCAAAAATTAGCCGGGTGTGGGGGCGTGTGCCTGTGATCCCAGCTACTCAGGAGGCTGAGGCATGAGAATTGCTTGAACCCGGGAGGAGGAGGTTGCAGTGAGCCAAGATTGTGCCATTGCACTCCAGCCTGAGCAACAGAGCGAGACTCCATCTTAAAAAGAAAAGAAAAAGAACCTAAGAAAAGCTATCCCTTAATAATATCCTCATATCTTGTGGTTGCTTCCTGTTGTTTTTAATAAATATGTACATATATTACATATATATAAGAATCTATATGTAAGGCTGGGTGCGGTGGCCGACGCCTGTAATCCCAGCACTTTGGGAGGCTGAGACAGGCGGATCACCTGAGGTCGGGAGTTTGAGACCAGCCTGACCAACATGGAGAAACCCTGTCTCTACTAAAAATACAAAATTAACCGGGCGTGGTGGTGTATGCCTGTAATCTCAGCTACTTGGGAGGCTGAGGCAGGAGAATCACTTGACCCCGGGAGGCGGAGGTTGTGGTGAGCCGAGATCACGCCATTGCATTCCAACCTGGGCAACAAGAGCGAAACTCCATCTCAAAAAAAAAAAAAAAAAAAAAAAAAAGAATCTATAAGTACACATTTAGAGACCTCTCTTTCCCTGTCCCCATATATATATATACGTGTGTATATATGTGTGTATGTGAATATACTCATACTTTTTTTTTTAACCAAATAAAGTTCTGCAATAAAGTTGGTAATATCCAATGCAATAGCTCATTGGCCACCTCATTTTTCCTAGATAATATATGTCCTGGGGCTTGTTTCCTCATGAATGAGGTATATTTGTCTCCTCAGTCTTTTAGAGTTGGCCCAAGGGGCCATTAATCATTCTGTCTGGAGCCCAGAGAGAACCCTCAGGAAACAGGGGAAAGTGTAGCGAGCGGGCCAGCCACGGTGGCCATGATGAAGGTGCTGCCCACCGGGCTGGAAGCAGGCGCCGACTCTGTCTGGAGTGGAGAGCGCCATTTCCCCCCTCAGCGGCCTGCGCCTCAGGTGAGGCCCCCACCCACCCCCTCACACCCCTAAAGCAGTTCTTGCCCCAATGTAATATGACGCGGAATGAGGTTTTTTTCTCCGAGGAAATCGAAACTGAAAAAACGCTGCAATCCGGGGAGCGAAATTAAAGGGAGGACCTTGAGCAGTTTCACAAGCAAACACAGGAGCAGCTGAGGAGGCCAGAGCGCAGGAAAGGCTTCCCCTTTGCAGCAACCCCACCCCGCGAGAAAAACCACCTAATCACAAAAACAAAAACTGAACTGTAAAATCCACACATCCGGCTGGGCGCAGTGGCTCACGCCTGTAATCCCAGCACTTTGGGAGGCTGAGGCGGGTGGATCAACTGAGGTCAGGGGTTCGAGACCAGCCTGGCCAACATGGTGAAACCCCATCTCTACTAAAAACACAAAAATTAGCCTGGCATTGTGGCGGGTGCCTGTAGTCCCAGCTACTCGGGAGGCTGAGGCAGGAGAATCGTTTGAATACGGGAGGCAGAGGTTGCAGTGAGCTGTGATCACGCCATTGTACTCCAGCCTGGGCCACAGAGTGAGTCTCCATCTCAAAATAAAATTAATATAATATAATATAATATAATATAATATAATATAATATAATATAATATAATATAATATAACATAATAAAATCCACACATCCTACTGTGGTTCTCCTATGTTTTACCCCCAAATTCTCTTTCTGTGTGACAGCAACCTCAACAGAAGTGGTCACAAGCAAGTCGCCTCCCTCCCACTCCTCAGAAAACTCGTGGGCTGATTTCATTGAGATTGATTTAATCTCTTTGTAAGGCACTCATCGACATCAAGCAAAATCCATGGCCAGGCCAGGAACTTGAGGCACAGTGTGAATGCCACAAGATCAATCTCCAGAGAATCAACCTAGAAGCCTGAGTGTAAATATGGAAAAGGCCCTGGACCCTTGGTAGAGGGAGCCCAGCACCCCTGCCTGCTCTGCTCCTTTTTGGCAGCCCAGTGCCAGGGCACCACCAGGCCCCTGCTGTAAGCCAAGTTCAGGAAGCAATGAAAATGGGTTTGGCCTTGGGAGTATATATACCGTTTGCTATTAATAGTGCTAAAATTAAATTTCCCTTTCTCAAGAGACCTAGGTATGGGAATTCGGTTTGCCATAACTGTGTATACCTCCCTTGGCGGGTGCTAGGCCCTCATTTGTTCTCAATTGCTTCCTCTTTTTATCAGTGCAGCCCTTCTGCTCATCCTTCCTTCAAAAAGACCATCGGCCGGGCGCAGTGGCTAACATGTGTAATCCCAACACTTTGGGAGGCCGAAGCAGGTGGATCACTTGAGGCCAGGAGTTCAAGACCAGCCTGGTCAACATGGTGAAACCCATCTCTACTAAAAATACAAAAATTAGCTGGGCGTGGTGGTGCACGTCTGTAATCCCAGCTACTTGGGAAACTGATGCAGGAGAATCACTTGAACCCGGGAGGCGGAAGTTGTAGTGAGCTGAGATCATGCCACTGCACTGCAGCCTGGGTGACAAAGTGAGACTCTGTCTCAAAAATAAGTAAATAAATAAATAAATAAACGAAATGAAAATAAAAAGATCCCATCCATTTTCTTGTGTTTATTTGCCAAAGAAAGCTGCTGTAGGGGAGAAAACATTTCTTCTTTCTAGGTTCATGGTTGAGATCCCTAAAACAAAAGACAGATTACTAAGATAAAAGCATAACCAAATGTATTCAATAGTATACATTTTACATGACACAGGAGCCTTCAGAAATGGAAACTCGAAGAAACAGAGAAACCTGTGCATTTTTACGTTTGATGAAGAACAGACAATTGTGTAGAAGTGAGATTGGACAAAAAGGGGGTACGATCTAATGGAAATCAACTGGGGTGAACCTAGCAAGCTCTGTTTGTTCAGTTTCTTCTCTGTGGTTTTGTGTCTTCAGAGATAAGGACACTCCTTTCCTCTGGGTATAGGAAGGGTACCTCTTACATGAGAGTCTTCTGACCCACTTCAGGTGAAGGTCAGAGAATTCTTTTGTGGCCTGCTTCAGGGGAGGAGGGCAGGAGAGGGTCAGAGAGACCTTCCTGATTCTGCTGCTTTCTCAAATGCCAAGGTGTCGTATTTTGGGGTAGCATATTCTGAACCTCACCATTGCCACCTGTCCTCCACCCTGGCACGGTGTTGCAAAAACACAAAAGATCCATCCCCACCACAAAGGAGAAGTGACACAGGAGTCAGTGATGGAAGCAGGAAGACAGATGCAGAAACGGCCAGCTAGCCCTGGAAAGCCTCCCAGACACCCAGAAGCAGGAATATCTGTCACGTCAGCTGGACCCAGCACACGCTTCTCAGTTGTTGCTACTGAAAATACAGAGACAAGGTGCTGGAGCCTGCTCATCTCCGCCCCTGAAAGCAGATGATTCGTTTTCAGGAAGTGTGGGAGTCAGTTGTATGCTCACTGGAGTCTTAAAAGCAACCCTAGAGGGAGTATTGTGGAAATCAGCTGATATTGCTACGAATAGGACTCTTTGTTTGTTTGTTTGTTTGTTTGAGAGCCTCTTGCTAATCTGGCCACAATAGTGAATCCAATAGTGCTGAGTAGGAGTGTGGCCTGGGTTCCCCTCCCAGCCTTGCACTCACCAGCTGTAAGACACTAGGGAGGTTCCTTAACACCTCTTTGGCTGTGTTTCTTTCTCTGCAGGATGATAGTACCTAAAGGAGAACTAAATGAGTTAATCTACTTAAAAGAAATGTGCCTGGCACAATGTATTTCCCATTATTACCTGCTTTTAATACACTAGGATGCAAAAGAGATTGAGAAGCACTGATTTTTTTTTTTTTTTAATATACTTTAAGTTCTGGGTTACATGTGCAGAATGTGCAGTTTTGTTACATAGGTATACATGTGCCTGGTGGTTTGCTGCACCCATCAACCCATCACCTATATTAGGTATTTCTCCTAATGTTATCCCTCCCCTAGACCCCCACCACCCAGCAGGCCCCAGTATGTGATGTTCCCCTGCCTGTGTCCATGTGGTCTTATTGTTCAAATCCCACTTATGAGTGAGAACATGTGGTGTTTGGTTTTCTGATCTTGTGATAGTTTGCTGAGAATGATGGTTTCCAGCTTCATCCATGTCCCTGCAAAGGACATGAACTCATCCTTTTTTATGGCTGCATAGTATTCCATGGTATATATGTGCCACATTTTCTTAATCCAGTCTATCATTGATGGACATTTGGGTTGGTTCCAAGTCTTTGCTATTGTGAATAGTGCCACAATAAACATACATGTGCATGTGTCTTTATCTTAGAATGATTTATAATCCTTTGGGTATATGCTCTATAATGGGATTGCTGTATCAAATGGTATTTTCAGTTCTAGATCCTTGAGGAATCACCACTCTGTTTCCACAATGGTTGAACTAATTTACACTCCCACCAACAGTGTAAAAGCCTTCCTGTTTTTTCACAACCTCTCCAGCATCTGTTGTTTCCTGACTTTTTAATGATAGCCATTCTAACTGGCATGAGATGGTATCTCATTGTGGTTTTGATTTGCATTTCTCTGATGACCAGTGATGATGAGCATTTTTTCATGTGTCTGTTGGCTGCATAAATGTATTCTTTTGAGAAGTGTCTGTTCATATCCTTTGCCCATTTTTTGATGGTTTTTTTTTTTTTTCTTATAAATTTGTTTAAGTTCTTTGTAGATTCTGGATGTTAGCCCTTTGTCAGATGGATAGATTGCAAAAATTTTCTCCCATTCTGTAGGTTGCCTGTTCAGTCTGATGATGGTTTATTTTGCTGTGCAGAAGCTCTTTAGTTTAATTAGATCCCATTTGTCAAGTTTGGCTTTTGTTTTTGGTGTTTTAGACATGAAGTCTTTGCCCACGCTTATGTCCTGAACGGTATTGCCCAGGTTTTCTTCTAGGATTTTTATGGTCCTAGGTCTTACATTTAAGTCTTTGATCCATCTTGAGTTGATTTTTGTAAAAGGTTTAAGGAAAGGGTCCAGTTTCAATTTTTTGCATATGGCTAGCCAGTTTTCCCAACACCATTTATTAAATAGGGAATCTTTTCCCATTGCTTGTGTGTGTCAGGTTTGTCAAAGATCAGATGGTTGTAGCTGTGTGGTGTTATTTCTGAGGCCTCCATTCTGTTCTATTTGTCTATATATCTGTTTGGGTACCAGTACCATGCTGTTTTGGTTACTGTGGCCTTGTTGTAGTATAGTTTGAAGTCAGGTAGTGTGATGCCTCCAGCTTTGTTCTTGCCCAGGATTGTCTTGGCTCTGTGGGCTCTTTTTTCTTCCATATAAAGTTTAAAGTAGTTTTTTCCACTTCTGTGAAGAATGTCAGTGGTAGCTTGATGGGGATAGCATTAAATCTATAAATTACTTTGGGCAGTATGGCCATTTTCACAATATTGATTCTTCCTATCCATGAGCATGGAATTTTTTTCCATTTGTTTGTGTCCTCTCTTATTTCCTTGAGCAGTGGTTTGTAGTTATCCTTGAAGAGGTCTGAGAAGCACTGATTTTTAAAAAACAAAACCAAACCCCAAACCCCTGTATGCTTAACAAAGTAGCTTCAGATGGATGTGGCAAACTGAAGACATTTAGCTGCTAGAACTTTTCAAATTGAGCCACAAAAATGAGCAGAAACACAAAAACAAGGATTCACCAAATAAGTGTAAAAGAAATCAGGTTGAGAGAAGAGGTAAATTTAAAAACGCATCTTGGGTATAGCAGCTTCATCTGCTGATTCCACCCCAATGCACGTAAGTAAGGATGGAAACACAAGAAATCCTAGTTACCTGATAGACCATTTATTTATTTATTTATTTTTGATGGAGTCTCACCCTGTCATCCAGGATGGAATGCAGTGGTGCAATCTTGGCTCTCTGAAACCTCTGCCTCCAAGCAATTCTGCCTTAGCCTCCTGAGTACCTGGGATTACAAGCACGCACCACCACGCCCAGCTAATTACGCACCACCATGCCCAGCTAATTTTTGTATTTTCTGTAGAGATGGGGATTCACCATGTTGGCCAGGCTGGTCTTGAACTCCTGACCTCAAGTGATCCACTCTCCTCAGCCTCCTAAGTGCTAGGGTTACAGGCGCGAGCCACTGCGCCAGACCCTGATAGACCTTTGAAGTTCATTTGAGAAGCTGAAGTCCTTCAGAGCAATTATTCGGATGTTTTTGCTGTTTTTAGACAAAACTCTGAGAACATTCATGTGCAGATGCAGAAAGCTCATAGCTTCTCAAAGGTGCAAAGCTACTGTCAGAGCCAAACGTTACTGGGAAGAAAGGGAAATCGATAAATACCCAGGTTTTTCCCATATGAAAAAAAGTTCTCTTTTGTCCAAGGCTTCATTTTCTGAAGTCGTCCCAGGCAAATATTCTAATTGGGCTTTCTGTTTCCAGCTTTGGTTCCTAGTGCACTGGGCCCCCTGCCTTCTTTTGGACTCCATGACTTAAGATATTTATTGTTTCAGGGACAGACTGTGCCAGGAGCATTTTAGTCTCAGACAGAAAACAAAAATAGATGCACTTCAAAAATGATCCAAGTGTTGTTATGTTTCTGACTTTTTTTTTTTAACCCCTCAACCATTTTAAAAGTATTCCTGCTGTTTGAAATAATCACCTGAATCTCCCGAGAAGCTTTAAACCGTGTTAGACAATTAAACAGATTCCTGGCATCGCTGAGGCCATCTGTGTGTCTGGGTAGCCTATAAGCAACACAGTGAAGCCAGAGGTAGTGTTTGGAGAGAGCTCGACAGGAGAAAGTATATCTTTTTGCCCCCTAGAAGAGACCGCATCTCAAAGTTGCTTTGATAATATCCCCACGACTTCTTGTCAGCGTGATGCTTCCAGCACAGTTTTGTTGAAAAATGCCTTTTGTGCTGACAAGACCACGTGGGCTTTGACCCCAACCTTGTTTTCTCACAGTTAATAAATTACAAGAAAACAGAGCTGGAGGATACTCCAAAGAAATAAACTTTCTTTTCCATGATTATCTATGGTATAACATCCCTGAGAACATGGACGGGGGTTACTACTGTAATGTGATGATCTGTGTACCCAGGAGCCGTGCGGCTCTGAGCACAGACATCTGTCTGGACAGGTAACTTTGGGTCACTGAAAGGTCAACTATAAAGCAGTGCTCAAATGGGTGACAGTAAGAACTCTTCTGTCTGGAAAACACACTGTAATTGTATCTTTTGTGTCCACAAAAACCATTTCTGCATCTAGAAGCAAAGGTGGGCTTTCTATGCCAATATCAGAAGGACACAATGAAATGGTGGAAATGTAGGCACCATATACATACACACATACACACACACACACATATGTATATATAAATTTTTTTAAGTAGACTGGTTTCAGAAATTAGTTGGACAGCTCTCACAAATATATAAAATTTTAAGCACGTCTGTTTTTAAAATTGTGGTAAAATACACATAACATAAAATGTACGACCTTAACCATTCTTAAGTGTACAGTTCAATACTATCAAGTATCTTCACACTATTGTGCAAACAATCTCTACAACTTTTTCATCTTGCAGAGTAAAAACGATGCCCATGAAATGACCCTCCATTAACAAGTTTTGTTGTTGTTGTTGTTTTGAGACAGAGTCTTCATCTGTTGCCCAGGCTGGAATGCAGTAGCACGATCTCGGTTCATCTCAACTTCTGCCTCCTGGGTTCAAACGATTCTCATGCCTCACCTCCTGAGTAGCTGGGACTACAGGCATCTGCAACCATGCCCAGTTATTTTATTTTATTTTATTTTTTGTATTTTTAATAGAGATAAGATTCCATCATATTGGCCAGGCTGGTCTCAAACTCCTGGCCTCAAGTGATCTGCTCACCTCAGCCTCCCAAAGTGCTGGGATTACAGGCAACAAGTTGCTTCTTAAAGTAAGTTTGTGTATTACTCAATGAAAATTAAAAAGTACTTTAAAAAATTAAGCAAAATGTAATGACCTTAGCTATTCTTTAAAGAAGGCTTTTGAATTGGAAAATTTTTCAAGTCAATCTGACAATTGCTAGCGATTTGACAATTGCTTTGGACAGAATAAAAAAGGCCCATAGTCAACAATAGAATAAAGTCTGTGACTTTAGTACATAAAACACACATGGTAAGGTCCAGTACATTGCAAGAGCTGGGCCACACATTTCCCTGAAGGCCCTCTGACAGCTGATGTGAAGGGAGAAAGACAAGCAACTACAGAGGGTCAAAAGTGAATTGGCTACTGCTCTCTGGAGACCGAGAGAAAAATGAGTTTCAGGAAAGGCAGTGACTGAAGGGTATTGGCAAGAAGTGAGCACACCTGGATTAAGACAAAAAGAGCTGGGGGTGAATGGGAATGGTATGGACTCAGGACAGGAGTCTAAGGGAAATTAGAGTGCCTTTCTAGAACTCACAGATGGAAAGAGTGTATGCAACTTCCTTGACCCAGGTTGGGGGGCAGGGATGAAGACAAGACAAAAGATCTTAATGATAGATTCTACAGCAGCAAGTCACTCTAGATTCTAAAACTCTGATTCTAAATTGGAGCTAGGTCATGAGAGAATGATGGATCAAAGAGGCACAGTTCATCTCCAGAAAGAACTTTCCTGATATCTAAGCTAGTGAGAAGAAGAAGCAAACTCACCTTCAAATCTATATCTAAGCTAAGTGCCTGAAATCTACATCCAAAAGGATAAGTTATATTTCCATAGTCTTCATTCCATAATACACATGGCACTTTAAAGTCTCCAAGATTATATTCTAAGGAGGAAAATCCTTTGGATGCTGGCACTAGAATCTACTAGAAGAAAATAGAGAGAATGTCTGCTAAATTCAGGCATAAACAGAGATGAAAATCTGTCTCTTAGGATTGATGGCATGGATGGTGTGGAAGAGAAACTTTTCATGGGTTCTCATAAGATGCTTTTAGATCCATGGAAGAGAAACAGTCAAATGTGGATGTTCCTGACAGCAGCTCACAGCTTTACTTGGAAGAATTTTAGCAGTGTTTCCTGAAATTTGGAGAGTTTTCAAGCATATTCTATGGCATTTTTATAAAGCTATATCCTATAGAGCTAGAATATTACTGTTTCTCAGACTTTTTTTAAAAAATATTTTTCCTTTTTTTAGGCAGGGTCTCACTCCTTTGCCTAGGCTGGAGTGCAGTGGCATGATCTTGGCTCACTGCAACCTCTGCCTCCTGCGTTCAAGTGATCCTCCCACCTCAGCCTCCTGAGTATCTGGGACTACAGGCACGCACCAGCACGCCTGGCTAATTTTTATTTTTTTTTGGTAGAGGCAGGGATTTCGCCATGTTGCCCAGGCTGGTCTTGAACTCCTGGGCTCAAGTGATCCACCCATCTCAGCCTCCCAAAGTGCTGGGATTACAGGTATGAGCCACCATGCCCGGCCTCTTTCTTATATTGCCATTGTACTTGGGTTGTAATAGGTGCCATGGTGGAGTGGAGGAAGAACTGGTGTTAGGTTCCAGGACAAGTTTCATTATTTATTAGCTATGCAACACTGGGCAAATCACTTGAACACTCCGAGCTTTCGTTTTCCATCTGTATCAAGAGGAAGGTCATACTGTCTTTTAAAAATCATCAGAAGGAATGTGAATCAAACTGGATGCAAGAAAGTACTTGATAGATTTAAGAATATAGTGTGGAACTTCCAGCAACATGGCAAATGAACCTGATGTGGGCTGGCTTCTTCCAGTTCCAAAGACGCCCACATAGGGGATAAAATATAACATTTAAAAATATAGAGGGAGAGCTCAGTTTGAAAGAAAATAAGGGAAACCACAGGTGCCAGAAATGAAAGAAACCAAAGCCAGAAGAGTGAGCAGAAGCGAGTGGAGAAGCTGCCCCTTGGGTTTTCACTGGGTTTCCAGAGTTCTTAGATGCAAAGCAATGAGTTTCTAGTGCTTGTAGAGGCCAAGCCTTTGCCTATGGAAGGTGATGGAAGGGTGACAAGGAGCTGTATTGGTTTGCGAGGGCTGCCATAAAAAAACCCCACAGACTGGGTGGCTCAGATGACAGAAATTTATTTTCTCACAGTTTGGGAGGCTGAAAGTCCAAGATCAATGTGTGGGCTGGTTTGGTTTCTCCTGCGGCTTCAGTCCTTGGCTTGCCACAGGAACAGTGGTCTTAACAGTTGCCAGGCCCAGAATGAAGCACTTTACTTACACGCATTCTCATCTAGTCCTTGCAACATATCCACCTCCTCTAGGTGTCCTCACAAAACACAGCCTTTCCTGTGCACGTGCACAACCCTGGAGGCTCTTTTTCTTCAGTTAAGGACATCAGTCATATTGAATTAGGGCCTGCCTTTATTCCCTATTTCCAAATACAGCCACACATTCTGAGGTCGTCAGGGTTAGGGCTCCCATATACAAATTTTGGTAAGGATACAATCCAATCCACATCAGAGGCCAACAAAAACCCTAAACATGAGCCTAGAGAGGCAGCACCAAAGCATAAGAAATCTTACCACTTATCAAGTGTTAGGTGGGATGGCCAGGCACAGTGGCTCACGCCTATAATCCTAGCACTTTGGGAAGCTGAGGCGGGCAGATGGCTTGAGCTCAGGAGTTCAGGAGCAGCCTGGGCAACATAGTGAGACCCTGTTTCTAGAAAAAAAATTAGCCAAGCATGGTGGTGAGCACCTGTAATCCTAGCTGCTTTTGAGGCCAAGGTGAGAGTAACACTTGAGCCCAGGAGTTCAAGACTGCAGTGAGCTGTGATCACACCACCGCACTACAATTGTCTCTAGAAGATATTTAGACAGATTTAGAGATCATCCCATCCAAAAAAAAAAAAAAAGATAATAGAGTAATTGAATGCAATAGACTGATGGTTTCCAAAGTGTGTTCCCTGGACCAGCAATCAGCATCATCTGGGCAATTGTTAAAAATGCACATTCTCAGGCCCTGTCCCAGACCTCCTGACTCAGAAACCCTGGGAGTGAAGCCCAGTGGGGCTTGTGTTTTAAGAGGTCCTCCAGGCGATTGTGATGGCTGCAGAAATGTGAGAAGCATTGCAATAAAGGAATTCGCTTCCCAGCAACTGCAGATCCTGACACCTCCAAATGATAGTTCCTCCCTCCTCCCCGGAAGCCACCAGCTTAGATGCTCATGCCATCAAGCACACTATCCCCTCCCCTTCCCCACTGGCATGACGTTCAAATCCCCTGGTCACCTTCCTAATTCCCAGCTAGGCTTTCCCCTTGGCTCACTGGCCCTCTCTGCTCTCCCCCCAGGGCCTGGCACATTGCCAGTGCCCAATGCAATCCTGAATGAAAGCATAAAGTAGGGCTGTGTGTGTTGTTGAGGTACATTCTAAAAAAAACCTTCTCACCCTACATTTGCTATTTCAAATGAGGGTGGTGGGCTGCTACGCCCAACATGGCTAAATCTAGAAAGCATAACTGTGAGAAAAAGAAAGCAACTTCGCAGGCATTCCTTGGCTCATCAAAGGCTGTCTTCTCCCTGTGTCTCCACATCATCTTCCCTCTGTACATCTCTGTCTCTTTATGGGGCATTCTTTCTATAAGGATACCAGTCATAGGGACCCCCCCACCTCCAGTATGACCACATCGTAACCTACCTGATTACATTTGCAATGGTCCTTTTTCCAAATAAGCTTATATTTTGAGGCCATGGGGGTTAGGATTTCAACATATGAATTTGTGAACATATGGGTCCAACATATGAATTTGTGGTTGGGGGAGAGAATGATACTATTCAACCCATAAAAGATACATACAGTATCATAGGTAAAATTTCAAATTATATACAAATTCTTAAGACATATAAATGCATAGTGAAAGTACAAAAACGTGAATGGGAAGAAAAAGACCAACTTTAGCATACAGCTTCCCTCCAAGGAGGGAGAAAAGGAGGGAAATGGTGTCAAGAAGAGATCTGGAAAGGAGATTCAACCGTATTTTTTTACATTCAGTTCTTTTACAATACGAAGCAAATACAGCTAAATGTCAACATTTGTTAGGTGCCCATGGTGAGTACTATTTTATTCTCTGCTTTTTTCAGTTTGTTTATTTATCTGAGAAAATAGCACTAGGGAAGAAATGCTCCTTGCTGTAATGAATACTCCACATTAGGACATGCTCAAATACAAGGTGACATTAATTTTGTTGAGGTAAAGACATCAAAGAGTGCCAAGAGGCAGGTGGCAGTAAGAAAGGACCACTACAAAGCGTTGAAACCAAGAGTCAGGCCAGACTGCGCGGGGATGGATGTGTCCCTCGTCAGGCCGCCAGTCACAGGAATTGGGAAATCAGGCAGGCTAATACAGGCAAAGAGGACGACAATGTTGTGAAAGAAGGGGATGCTGCCAAGGTCAGCGGAAAGGCAGGCGTGATGTAGGTGAGACCCGGGTGAGCTAGGTGTGGAAATGCAGTCCAAATAGACAGGCATCCAAGGTTCAAACTTGCTCCAGGAATAAGCCAAGAGTAGTTGCCAGAATAGGAATTCCATTGTCAAGCAGGACTGGGTTAGGAATTTTGCCTTAGAATTCTAGGGAGGAGGTTGAATTCCTACAACTTCACAACTGATACTTGGAAAATGAATGACTGCAATTTAGCAAAGGTCCCAAACCAACTGGGCCCTGGGTGTTCACAGTTTTCCCTGCAGCCAAGGGCAACTACCTGGAGAAGGCAGAGGGGGAGCAGGGAGGTGGGATTAGTCCTGAGTCATCTCTGCCTAGTTGGAGAGGCCTTAACAGTTGCCGGGCCCAGAACGAAGCACTTTACTTACATGCATTATCTCACGTAGTCCTTGCAACAACCCAGTGACATCAGTACTATAACCCCCATGTTAAAGATAAAGAAACAGGTGTAAAAAGGTAAGATAACTTGCCAATAACACAAAGCCCGTAGATGGAAAAACCGAGATCAAATCTCAAGACTGTTTGATTCCAGGCCCCACAATCTCAGTCCCTGTGTTTTATGGTCCCTTTACAGTCACATAGAAAGTATTTGTTGATCACACCTTAAACAATGCGGAAATACATATATTGAGTGTCAACCTGCTTCTGTTTCAGGGGCCAGAGATACAGCATTGAACAAGTCTGATAAGGTCTCCATCTTCATGTGTTCTAGGAAGCAGCTCACCATTCGCATCCTAAATACTGTAGCAAATGTAGGAGTAGAGGATTTTTAGAACATGCTCCCATAAGCTTAGCTTGACACTTTTTTAAAAAAGTGTGTGCGGGGGCCGGGCATGGTGGCCCATGCCTGTAATCCGAGTACTTTGGAGGCCGAGGCAGGAGGCTTGCTTGAGCCCAGGGGTTCAAGACCAGCCTGATAACACAGTGAAACCCTAACTCTATAAAAAATAACAAAAGTTACCCAGGCATGGTGGCACGTGCCTGTAATCCCAGCTACTTTAGGAGGCAAGGTGGGAGGATGGCTTGAGCCCAGGAGTTTGAGGCTGCAGTAAGATGTGATCACATCACTGCACTCCAGCCTGGGTGACAGAGTAAGGCCCTGTCTTAAAAAAAAAATAAAAAGTGTGTGTGGAGATTGCAGGGGAAGAAGGTGTAATCAAAAGGTTGTACCTGCAGGAGGCCCTGCGACATGGAAAGGCCAAGATTTCTAAAAGACACTTCTAATCATTTTTGATATGACAAAAGTGTAACGATGACCTTTGAGCTAAAAGGAAAATAAGGAGGCTCGTTCCGATGGAAGGCCCACCGACAGCGAGACCATGGCCCGGCCGAGGCAGACGGTTGGTTATTATTCTAGCCCAGGGAGAAAAAAGTCAATTCAAAAATTGCTTGTTCATGTCATGGTAAATCCTTAATGCTTTTAATGAAAATTCTTCTCCTTCATGAAATATTTTCTATTTTAAAGAAGAACAGCAAATTAATACAGCGTTTCCAATAGCCTCTAAGTCAGGTTTAATTGGGGCAATTCCCTCCAGTGATTTGAACGAAAGATGACATTCGTCTTCATTGCCTGGGTGGAATGTTAAACTGGAAGCAGGGATGAAATGTCAAGGTAAAATAATGCTAATAATTATTCTGAATGTTACATTCTCCTTGACCTTGGAATGTAAAGGGCCAAAATGAAGGCTTTTTGTCAAAAGTCAAGAAGTCATCTAGAGACGCTGCTGACATTTATGATTAATGTAATCTGGGATTATTAGGAGAGAAATGAAGAATATGATTAGCTTCCAGTATCTTGGTAATTCATTTTTATATTATGATAGAAACCATATAGTATATGGACATAAAAAGAGATGACATGCTGTGGATAATCCTAATCTCTAGAAATTTAAAGAGGAAACCTCTAAAGATAAGTAAAGACTTTTTAATTAAAGCAGCAGTGACCAAATAATTAAATTGATAGCTCTGCAGTAAAAGAGGGTAGAAAATGACCTCAGTCTAAGGAAAGATAATGATTTCTTATGCATAGCACACATGTGCACACAAAAGAAATCAAGACTCTATCTGCTGGGTCCCGTCGCTTCAGAGAATTTTCTGGTTCATTTGCAGTGACAAGAGAGACTGAGTGCAGCTCAGGGAAGGCTCCCCGGCACCGTGCCCTGAGCTGGCAACTCAGGCTGCCCCTGAAAAATGACTGTGGCTGACAGCAAAGCACCTCTGTAAAGCGGAAAGATGGCTTTCGGAATTTGTTGGGGAAAAATGCAGCTTCTGTTTTAAATAAAGCTTTTGGTCCAAAGCCCAAGCTGGGAAAAGTGCAAAGGTGAAAGGACCCTGCTCTTTGTGACCCAGTTTCCCTGATCCGCAGCCACACCCTCTGCACATTCATCTCAATGCTCTCCCCTCCTCCCACTCAGCCTGGAAGCTGAAAGGCAGCGGGGAGGGGGCAGGGGCATTGATTCTTAGAAAGAAACAAAATAGGAAGACTTGCATACAAATGAAAATGAAAGCAAAAGGGGGAAACAGGCTTTTGAGAGAGTAGGAAATAGAAAATATTTAACTCACCTATTTAAAAATTGAAAACCGGAACTAGGAAGCTTTACACCACACAATCAAGCGATATATACAATTCTCATGTATGCCCAAACAGCAAACAGTAGGTACCATATAGATGATACATTACATGTACAGTAATTACGTCCTCAGGTTTTTCCCCAACAGGGACAGATGAGAGACAGCAAGGGAGCAGATAAAAAAGAGGTGAGAAAAGGTGAGGAGATAGGCCGGGCACTGTGGCTCACGCCTATTATCCCAGCACTCTGGGAGGCTGAGGCAGGTGGATCACTTGAAGTCAGGAGTTCAAGACCAGTCTGGTCAACGTGGTGAAACTGTCTCTACTAAAAATATACAATTAGCCGGGCATGGTGGCGGGCGCCTGTAATCCCAGCTACTTGGGAGGCTGAGGCATGAGAATTGCCTGAACCCGGGAGGCAGAGGTTGCAGTGAGCCGAGATCGTGCCACCACACTCCAGTCTGAGCAACAGAGTGAGACTCTGTCTCAAAAAATAAAAAAAAAAAATGAAAAGAAAAGATGAGGAGGGACAATAAGGGGAAAAGGCAGTGTGGAAAGGGGAGTGGGGAGAAGGAGAAAGCACAGAGAAGAGAGACCCCCATGGAGGGGCTTTTGTACATCCTGGTATACATCGGAAGTGCTTTTGATAGCTTTTGATTTGCTCTCTGGTAACTGAGGACAGATTCTCTGGTTTGAAGCCTTGCTCTCTGTGTCTGCATGTTGGTGCATACATCTGCACGTTCCCTGCCAAGAGAAAAGCTCGCTGTTCTTCGGGTCTCTACTGTCTGCAGAAAGCTGCAGTCATTTAGCATTGCAATAACCCAGAGGAAGATAAGAGAGGCACTATTTGAGGGGAGTCACAAGAGCATTTTTTATGTTGCATGTTGTGTTTGTGAAAACAAATGAAAGTAATATACTTGCAAAATCCCAATAAGGTTGAGAAAATGTTTGGAAATCTTGCTAAATCAATACAGCCCACATGGGGACTTCAGAAAACTTTAAAGCATCTGGAATCTAAGATGTGGCAGTAATCCCAATTTGTCCTACTCATTCGGACCCCCCAGATGTTGCTGTCTTAGATAAACACACTTCTGAACGGACAACACCAAACCTTAAAAGGCATAGCCACAGTCAACACTGAAAAGAGGTGAATGGTGTATGCACCACATTTTTTTTTTTTTTTTTGTCAGACTCATCATTGACAGGCACACGTAGGTTGATTCTGTGTCTTTGCTACTGTGAATCATGCTGCGATGAACAAACGAGTGCATGTGTCCTTTTGGTAGAACAGTTTATATTCCTTTTGGTATATATGCAATAATGAGATTTCTGGGTCGAGTGGTAGCTCATGTCCTTTGTAGCAACATGAATGCTGCTGGAGACCATTATCCCAAGCAAACTAACCCCAAAACAGAAAGCCACAGACTGCATGTTCTCACGTATAAGTGGGAGCTAAACAACAGGTACAGATGGACACAAAGATGAGAACATCGATGCTGGGGACTCCTAGTTGGGGACAGAGGTAGGGGACAAGGGCTGAAAAACTACCTACTGGGTATTATGCCCACTACCTGGGTGACGGGATCATTCATACCCCAAACCTCCAGGTCACACAACATACCCATGTAACAAACCTGTATATGTATCCCCTGAACCTAAAATCAAAGTTGAAGAAAATATATATAATATATATAAAATCCATGTAATTAAGTATATGTCTATATCATCCTTGAGGAGAAATAGAAGATGGACCTAAAGGAGGAGAAGCCAGAACTTCATCCCCATGTGGATGGGGAGCTCTGATCCTCTCCAACTCCCCAAGAATTCTGAAAAATCATCACATTGTGTGAATTCCAATTCAGTTTGACTATATGATTTTTACGATCGCCAAGGCTTATGTGGTAATTAACTACTAAACTAAAAGATTTCCTCCATTTAACATCAATAGAAAATCCATCTCCATTTCAAAAAGAAGAAAAATCAATGCTCTGATATCTGTAAACACTGGCATTCCTTAAAACAGTTTGTAGGCTGAGCACTGTGGCTCATGCCTGTAATTCCAGCAATTAGAGAGGCCGAGGCAAGAGGATTGCTTGAGTTCAGGAATTCAAGACCAGCCTGGGTGACATAGTAAGACCTTGTCTGTACCAGAAAAAAAAAAAATTATCTGGGCATTATGGCACATGCCTGTGGTCCCAGCTACTTGGGAGGCTGAGGCAGGAGGATGGCTTGAACCCAGGAGTTCGAGGCTGCAGTGAGCCATGATTGCACCATTGCACTCTAGCCTGGGTGACAAAGCCAAACTCTATCTCAAAAACATAAAATAACAGATTGTAAATCGTATAAAATCTTACAGGTAAACATCTCAATACTTAAAAGGGATATTCTGTTTACAATTTAAAATTATACTCTCCAGCCTGATAAACTCTCTTAATCATTGATTTGGCCCTGAAAGAATCTCAGTTGTTTCCAAACATCAAGTTAACTTTCAAGGACAAAGATTTGTCAGTTTTACTATTTTAAAAAATCTGATCACGCTGTAATCCCACTACTTTGGGAGACTGAGGCAGGCAGATCACGAGGTAAGGAGTTCGAGACCAGCCTGGCCAACACAGTGAAACCCCATCTCCACTAAAAAAAAAAAAAAAAAAAAAAAAGCTAGGTGTGGTGACAGACACCTGTAATCCCAGCTACTCAGGAAGCTGAGGCAGGAGAATCACTTGAACCCGGGAAAGGTGGGGGTTGCAGTGAGCTGAGATCACACCACTGCACTCCAGCCCAGGTGACAATGTGAGACTCCGTCTCAAAAAGAAAAAAAAAAAAAACAGACAAGTTCTGACAGCATTTTTAAAAAACAGTCAAAACTGGCTTCAACTACAGAAACATTTGAGCAACATTGTTTTAATAAGATTATAGTCTCAGAAAATGATGAGGTGGCAGAGGTTCTTGGGATATAATTTCTAACATGCATATTTTTAAAAAATCAGACTCGTGATGCATTGGATGATGGCAGAGCAAGGCAGAGATTATATGTATATATTTCATGCACTAGAGACATTGTCAAAATTCTAACGCAATGCTCCTAGAATCTCATTATTCTTGAGGTTATCAGTCAAACGAAATGCAATTATAATACACGCAAACTAGCCACAATATAACCAACCACTCTGTTTGGTTTCACTTTTATATAACATAGAGAAAGTGATAGTATTTCTTTGGTTCGTTTTCTAAACTTCTGCTGCTTAAAAAATGACACCAATTTGGATACATTAATATATATTAATGCAAGATCCCATTAAAAAGTCATAGAGAAAGATCAATTACTTTTGTTTCTGACAACACATCTTTTCCTAGCTAGCCCATAATAGCTTCAACCACATCAGAAAAAAAGCAAGATAATAGTTCCAGTCTATACTGCTGAGTCTCCTATGGTTCACTAAATATATTCTGCAAATTGCAAAAGGTGGTTTATAAAAGCCAACAGTGAAACATAAAATATTGGGTGTGGTGATAAATATTCTGCAAGAAAACTTACTGTTAGAATTAAATACATTGCATCAGCATCAGTACCAATTACCCAGTTACACAATACACTTTGAAACACTGTTGGCCAGTAATACCACTTACTGCAGTGTGAGGGCTGCAGAATAAAGTTCAGCTATGTCCAACATTGAAAAAACCAATCAAGAGACAAAGGGGAATAGAAAATGTCTTGATTCTCCTCAATGAATATCTAACCTGAAGGCATTTTAAAAAAAATACCTTTATTGAGGTCAGGCTCAGTAGCTCACACGTAATCCCAGTACTTTGGGAGGTCGAGGCTGGTAGATCACTTGAGCCCAGGAGTTCGAGACCAGCCTGGTCAACATGGCAAACCCCTATCTCTACTAAAAACACAAAAAAATTAACTGGGTGTGGTGATGCATACCTGCAATCCCAGCTACTTGGGAGGCTGAGACATGAGAATCACTGGAACCCAGGAGGCGGAGGTTGCAGTGATCTGAGATTGTGCCACTGCATTCCAGCCTGAGCAACAGAGCAAGACTCTGTCTCAATAAATAAATATATATATAAATAAATAAAATAATAATAAAACATAGCTTTACTGAAGTATAATGTACACAAAATTCACCCAGGATAAGTGAGAATTCAATTATTTTTGGTAAATTTATGTAGTTGTGTAATTATTACACCACCACCATGACCCAATTCTAGAACATTTCCAAGAAGTTTTGCAGTGCCTAGTTGCAGTCAATCTTCATTCCCTATCCCAGTTGCAGGCAAACATTGGCATGTTTTCTATCTCTATGGAATTGCCTTTTCTGGACATCTCACATAAATTGAATCATGTCTTTCCTGATTGCCTTTTTTTACTTAGCATAATGTTTTCAAGGTTCATGTAATGTGTATTGATAGTTCATTTTTCAAATTGCTGAATTTACAGCTACTCAGGAGCTGAGGCAGGAGAATGGCGTCAGCCTGGGAGGTGGAGCTTGCAGTGAGCCGAGATCGTGCCACCGCACTCCAGCCTGGGCGACAGAATGAGACCCCAACTCAAAAAAAAATAAAATAAAATAAAATAAAATAAAATAAAATAAAATAAAATAAAATAAATTGCTGAATTAAAAAATATGAATAAATAAGATTTCATTGTATGGATATATTACATTTTGTCTAGCCATCCATTTTATCTGTCCCAGCTGATGGACATTTGGGATGTTTTCAGTTTGGAGTTATTATAAATAATGATGTTATGAACATTCACATTCAAGTCTTTGTGTGAACACACATTTTCATTTCTCTTGGGTAAATAAATACACTAGGGTGGAATCACTGAGTTGTATGTCAAGCCTATGTTTAATCTTTAAAGAAAATGTCAAATTATTTTCTCAAGTGGCTGTACCATTTTACATACCCGCCACTGTATCAAGGTTCCAGTGTCTACGCATCCTCACCGACACTTGGTATTGTCAAACTTTCTAATTATAGCCATTCTAGTGGGCGCATAGTGGTAACTTACTGTGGCTTTAATTTGCGTTTCCCAAAGGGAAATGTAAGTACTGGTGTTGAATACCTTTCCAAGTACTTGTTAGCTATTAGTATATCTTCTTTAGTGAAATGGTCATTTAAATTGTCTGCCAACTTTCTAGGGTTGTTGTCTTCTTATTGTGTTGTAAGAGAGTTTTAAAAAAATATTGTAGATAAAAGCCCTCTATCAGATATACAAATAAATGCAAATATAGGATTTGCAGTGAGAGAGAGAGACACTGAGTGTAAATTATCAAATCGGATTTGCAAATATTTTCTGATTCTGTGGTTTGTCTTTTTATTTTCTTAATTGGGTCTTTTGAAGAGCAAAGGTTTTTAATTTTGATGAAGCCCAAATTATTATTTTTTAAAATTGATTATGACTTTGTGTCCCTTTAAGAAACCATTGGCTAACCCAAGGTTACAAACATTTTTTTCTTTGTTTTTGTTTCAACATTTTAGAATGCTAGCTCTTGCATTTAAGTCTATGATCCATTTGGAGTTGATTTTTGTATATGGTGTAAGGTTTAGGTGGAGGTTTCCAGTTGTTTTCTTCCTATGAAGGAAATTGACAATTATTCCAGCACCATTTGTTGAAAAGATTGTTCTTCTCTCACTGAACTGGCTTTGCACTATGATCAAAAATCAGTAGATCATAAATGTAAGAATTTATTTCTGTACTCTAAATTTTGTTCCATTAATCTATACGTTTATCCTATGCCAATCCTACAGTCTTAGCTGTTGTGCCTTTATAGTAGAAAAGAAAATTGGGTAGTGTAAGTTATTCAACTTGACTCTTCTTTTAAAACATTGTTTTGACAATTTTACGTCCTTTGCATCTTCATATACAATTTAAGATCCGTTTGCCAATTCCTACAAAAAAAAAAAAAAAAAAAAAAAAAGCCTGATGAGACTTTGACAGGAGGGTGTTGAATCTACAGATCAATTTAGGGAGCATTGTCATCTTAACAATTGAGTGTTCCCATAAATGAGCATGGAATGTGTCTCCATTTATTTAGATCTTAAATTTCTGTCAATAATGTTTTTAATTTTCAGTGTAAAAGACATGCTTTTTTTGTTAATTTTTTTCTAAGTAACCTCTTCTTTTGGAAACTACTATGAATAGAATTGCTTCCCAGTTCCATTTTTGGATTTTTGTTGCTATTATAGAAAAACAATTGATTTATGTATAGTGATATTTTATCTAGGAATATTGCTAAACATTATTAGTTCTGGTAGCTCTTTACCAGAGATTCTTTCTGGTAGATTCTTTAGTAGAGTTTTCTACATGTAGGATTATGTTGTCTGCAAACAAAGGCAGACAATGTAAGTATAAGTGTATTTCTTAAGTATAGAAAAGTATACTTTACAATCTAGATGTCTTTAATTTCTTTTTACTTTATTTAACTAGCTAAAATTCCAGTGTGATGTAGTCTAGGAATGGTGAAAGCATTCAGTTCACTATTAAGTATTATGTTAGTTTCAGATTTTTCATATATGCCCTTTATCGAGTTGAAGAATCCCCTTTTTATTCCTTGTTTACTGTGAGCTTTTATAATGAATGGGTGTTGGATTTTGTCAAATGTTTTTTTTTTCTCTGTATTTCATAAGATTATCATTAATTAAGCATGTAGGTTTGGTCTTTATTATAAATATGCTATGTTACATTAATTTATTTTTGGATGTTAAACCAACCTTGTTTTCCTGTAATAAATCCCATTTGGTCATGATGTATTATGTTTCTTTATAAATTCCATTTCTTTATAGATTCAGCTAAGTTCAGGTTGCTAAATTTTTGAAAGACTTTTGCATATATATTCATGAAGAATATTGGCCTGTTGTTTTCTTTTCTTGTTCTTACTTAGCTTTGGTATCAGGTAATACCAGCTTCAGAATGAGTTAGGAAGTGTTCTTCTCCTCTATTTTCTGAAAGAATTTGTCTAAAATTTGTATTATTTCTTGTTTAAATCAATGGTAGAATTTGCCAGTAAATACATTTGGGATTGGGATTTTCTTTGCAGAAAGGTTTTTAGCTACTACAGGTTGAGCAATCCTAATCTGAAAATCCAAAATCTGAAATGCTCCAAAATCGGAAACATCTTGAGCACCAACATGATGTCACCAGTGGAAAATTTCATGCCTGAACTCATGTGATGAGTCACATATATTATTTAAAATACTGTATAAAATTACCTCCAAGCTATGTGTATAAGGTGTATATGAAACATGATGAATTTCATGTTTGGACTTGGGTCCCATTCCCAGGATATCTCATTATGTATGTGCAAATATTCCAAAATGAAAAAAAACTCAAATCTGAAACACTTCTGGTTCCAAGTATTTTGAATAAGGAATACTCAACCTGTATTTCAATCTTTTTGCTTGTTATACTTCTATTCAAATGTCCTATTTTTATTTGGGTTAATTTTGAAATTAATGCCTCTATAGTAGTTTGCCCTTCTCATCTAAGTTGTCTAATTTATTGGCATAAAATTATAGCACATCCCTTATAAGTCTTTTCTTTTCTGCAAGGTAAGTAGTAATATATCTGCTTTCATTCCTGATTTTGATGATTTGTGTCTTTTCTATTTTTATCTTAGCCAGTTCAGCTGAAGGTTTATTAATTTTCTTGATTTATTCAAATAACTAGCTTTGGTTTCATTGGCCTTCTCTACTGGGTTTTTACTTCCTATTTCATGATTTCTTACCGTATCTTTCTTATTTCCTTCTTTCTGCTTGCTTTGGGCTTAATTTCCTCTTCTTTATGTCGTTTATAGTGAAAAGTTTAGATGATTGATTTGAAGTCTCTTATAGGTGTTTAAAGCTCTAGCAATATTTTTTAAGTTTCATTTTTAATTGACAAATAATAATGGTATATACTTTGGGTGTGCAATGTAATGTTTTGATATATGTTTATATTGTGATTAAATCAAGTTAATTAACATATCTGTCACCTCACATACTTTTTTTAGGTGAAAACATTTAAAATCTACTCTTTTAGTAATTTTGAAGTTTTGATGCATTTTTTGTTTATTTGTTTGTTTTATTTTGTTTTTGAGATGGAGTTTTTGCTCTTGTTGCCCAGGCTGGAGTGCAATTGCACGATCTCGGTTCACCACAACCTCCACCTCCTGGGTTCAAGCGATTCTCCTGCCTCAGCCTCCAGAGTAGCTGGGATTACAGACATGCACCACTACACCTGGCCAATTTTGTATTTTTAGTAGAGATGAGGTTTCTTCATGTTGGTCAGGCTGGTCTCAAACTCCCGATCTCAGGTGATCTGCTCCCCTCGGCCTCCCTAAGTGCTGGGATTACAGGCATGAGCCACCGCACCCAGCCATGATGCATTATTTTTGGTTATAGTCACCATTCTGTGCAACAGATCACTAAAGCTTATTCCTCTTGTCTAACTGAGACGTTGCACCCTTTGACCAACATCTCCTCTTTCCCCATTCACTCCCCTCCCCTAACTTGTAGTAACCACCATTCTACTCTTTACTTCTATGAGTTCACCTTTTTTTAGATTCTACATGTGAGATCATATAGTATTTGCCTTTGTGTACCTTGTTTATTTAACTTAGCATAATATCCTCCAGGTTCACCCACATTGTTGCAAATGACTGAATTTTCTTCTTCTTTAGGGCTGAATATATTCAATTTGTATACATATCACCTTTTAAAAATCTATTTATCTGATGATGGACACCAAGGTTGCTTCCATATCTTAGCTATTCTGAATAATGCTGCAATTAGTATGAGAATCTCTTTGGCATATTGATTTTAATTCCTTTGGATATATACTTACAAGTAGAATTGCTGGGTCTCTAGTAATGATTTCTACTGAAAGTATGTTTTTTCTGATATTAATATAGCCTCTGCCTTTTGATTGAAGTATTTAGTCTGTTTCATTTAATATAATTTTTGACTTGGGTGGATTTACATTGGCCATTTTGCTATTTGTTTTCAATAGATCTCAAGTATTTTTTGTTCTTTTGATCCTCCTTTACTACTTTCATTTGTGTTAAATAAATATTTTCTGGTGTGCCATTTTAATTCCTTTTTTATTTCTTAATTCAATTTTTTAAAGTTATTTTCTTAATGATGTTTTAGAAATTATTATATGCATCTTAACTTATAACAATCTATTTTAGGTTAACTCTAACTTAATTCTGGTAAAATATACAAACTTTGCTTCAGTATAGCTCAATTTTCTCCCTCCTCTTTTATGCTATAATTGTCACATATTACATATATACATCATAAACCCAATAATGCAATGTTATAATTATGCAATTTTAAATATCTTTTAAAGAATTAAGAGAAGAAATGAGAAAAATAAATTTATACTGTCTTATACTTACTCACATATTTGCTATTTCTAACCCTTAGTTTTATTTTCTCCCTACATATTCTCTACCTCAACCTTCTCTTCTACTTCCCTCAAAGTGGACCAGCTGCAGGAAGATGCAGGGACAACCACAGAAAACATCCTGACGTTAAAGGCTATTGAGAAGTCAGATTTCTGGTATGAATTCCAAAAGGAAGAAAGTCTTTCAAAAATGTTTCAAGTACACCTTTCAAAATAGCCACTTCCTATATATTATTTTCCTGCATAAAATTAAAGAGCATTGCAGCCTATCATTCACATCCTTTTGTTTCTTGGGTAACACGCTTGAGTAGTTGCTGTTTTCCTTCTTCCAGCATATATTCTTGGCAGCCTCATTTGCTGTGCGTTTCTAACGTGCAGGTGTTTCCCTTTACCTCTCAGTGAGCTGGTTCAGTTCCTAGATCTGATTAGTTAGAATATTCTCCCTAGATATTTTTGAATGAGAGAGTTAGCAGAAGGATATCTTTCTGGAGTACGTCGACTAAACCAGACTTAAATCTATTATAAACACCGCCCTGGAAAACATCCTTCTGCATTCAAATTATTTCAACTCTGGGATAATTACTTTAACTCTTAGACTTCTAAGTTTGCATTCCAAAAAGAATTGTAAAATAATTATTCCTGGGCCTGATAAAACTTGACTAAACATTTCATTAAGATATTAATTATGGTTTCAGGACATCGCTAAGAAAATATTCCAACATGTCATAGCTGTTTAAGCACATATATAAACCCATGTATGTAATTGTTTTACCAACATAAAAACGTGTGTGCTTTCTATGTTTTTCTGTTGTTGCTAATTACTGCTGGTTGTTTGGAGTTTAAAAAATACTCTCCATACAGCTTCCCACTAGTTAAAAATAGGAATCTAATGTTTATAGGTATATCCTTGACAGTAGGGTCTGCATAATTCACAGTTAGAAAGAAAGAAGAGAGAGAAAGAAAAAAGGAAGGAAGGAAGGAAGGAAGGAAGGAAGGAAGGAAGGAAGGAAGGAAGGAAGGAAGGAAGAAAGGAAGGAGGAAAGGAGGGAGGAAGGAAAGGAGGGAGGGAGGGAGAAAGGGGAAGGGAAGGGAAGGGAAGGAGGAAGGGTGAAGGAGGAAGGGAGGGAAGGGAAGGAGGGAAGGGAGGAAGGAAGGAAAGAAGGAAGGAAGGAAGGAAAAGGAAAAGGGAAGAAGGAAGGAAGGGAGAGAATATTAGCTAAGAAATGCTAATGAGACTTGGGAAGATACATCCTGTGCCTGCAACCTCTGCTTGATCTAATTACTACCTGAGAAAGTGAAAAAAACAGAGCCCAGAAGTGAAGGAAGTATAGAGGATGGGGTTCAGAGGAAAGTCTAAAGAAATTGTATATTAGTCACCAAGGTGCTTTAATTAAAAAAGGTAAAAAGGACATTCTTCTCCCTCTAAACAAAAGGCCCATTGAAATGGAAACTAATGATATCTTCAAGAAAATAGAAAGGGCTTGATGCGGAAAATAGTTAACATCCTACACAGTAATATTTTGTTATTGGCAAACAGAAAGCAATAGTTCAAAATTTGTCAAGCTTATCAGTTCCACCTAATTAGGGCCATATCCAGAGGGCATAGTAAAAAAAAAACTCTAATAACTCACTTCTGAGCTCCTGGCCCCTAGTGGAATCTAATATCCTTCTTGAAATGTGCTTGGTGGTCTCCGCTCATCTGGTCCATCGGAAAGGCCACCACATGGAAACACTCTGCTCTGTTGAGGCCCAGAATGGAATCATTTAGAGATTACCTTCTTGTCGCCCAGGACAGACACTTGTCTCCAGCCAGAATATCACCAGAGGATGCATGAAATTTGTATGTGATATCCTTTGAGGGAAAATGAGGTCTATCGAATCTGGAGGAGGAGAATTTAAGAATTTCTATTTCAATTACTGCTGCCATGTCCCCACTCCATTTGTTTCAAAATGAAGTCCAACATTTTCCTAGAAAACCTCCCCTTTCAACATAGAAGATGTTTCAGTATGAAAGTTATGTGTTCAGCAGGGTGCTTGGATGTGGGTCAAGAGAGATTCTCTAAAGCTAAAATTAGAACAGTGGAAATAATAGGTGAATGCAAATTCAAACACCCGAGTCCTATTTCTCTTCATCCTTTAGCCCCACCTCCAAATTCTCTCTTTTTCTCTGGAAGCCACTTCTTATTCCCTTTCAGTTATGGTCAGGAGGAGAGATGCCCTATGAAGGGATGGTTGTCCTCAGCCTGGAATCATAAAGTCTAGAAACTCAGGGCTAAGAGCAATCAAAGAGATCATTTCACTCCCTTTAGTTATACACAGAAAGGAAATTGAGTCCCCAAAAGACTAAGTGATATTTCTCTACCAAAGTTACACCATTAAGAGTTTCAAAACTAGCTAAGTTACAAAACTTAATGCTCACTTCCGTGCTTTTCACACTATCCTGTGACATCTTCCTTTATCGATACCTGGAGTTTCCACGGTTACACATGAATTTAGCTCAGATCTGCACATACTCTGCAGGTACTCTCTCATCTCAAAGAAATGATTTCTTAATGAGGAAGTACCTCAGAGCCAAATTATGGAAGGCCTGAATGCAACCTTATGGAATTTGAGTTTTTCCTTTAGGTCAAGATTTTTCATGTGAAAATGTTTAAGGATCTGAAAGTATAAGTAAAGAGAGAGAGAGAGACACACACAGAGAGAGAATGAGTTTGCAAACACACATATTCCTGAGAAGAGCTTTTTAAAAAAATTCTCATACCACTGTTGTAGGTAAGGAAGAATTAAAAAACTTTTTTTTTTTTTTTTTTGAGACAGAGACTTGCTCTGTCACCTAGGTTGGAGTGCAATGTTGCTATATTGGCTCACTGCAACCTCTGCCTCCTGGGCTCAAGTGATTCTCCGGCCTCAGCCTCCTGAGTAGCTGGGACTATAGGCATGTGCCACCACGCCCAGCTAATTTTTTTGTATTTTTAGTAGAGATGGGGTTTTGCCATGTTGGCCAGGCTGGTCTCAAACTCCTGACCTCAGGTGACCCACCTGCTTCGGCCTCCCAAAGTGCTGGGATTACAGGTGTGACCCATCATGCCTGACCCAAAAACATTTTTAAGGGGGAGAATGTCATGACCCCAGAATCTTTTCTCTTGGATTACAAAGAAGTTATAAATTCTAAATTATTACTTTTAACAACTATCCTTACTTACTTTTAAAGAAATTAAGATTTTTTTCTATTGCTTTTACCATCTCAAAGAAATAAATATTACCTTCCTAGGTGTTAGAAACCCATTGTGATCAAATACCTCTAGGAACATAACTCACATCTTTCCCGACTGGAGTCATACTGTCACGATGAGGAATCCTGTCCCTAGGCCCAGTTGTGCTGCAGAACTTATTCTGAGCAGGGAAGGCAGGGCAGGAAGGAGCATTATTCTCCCTAACTGAGGATCCATCTGATGATTTGGGAAATCACACCCAGGCTCTGGTTTGCTACTTCCTCTTCACCTCTTGATGATGTAATGTATGACAGGATGGTGTTCTGTTCCTAGTCCATTTGCGGGGCTACCCCTCAGCAAAACTGTCACATAGGAAAAGTTTGCCTTCGTTAGTCTCTGCTATCTTCTGGCTTTGGACATCTAAAAATTAAGTCTGACAGACAAGAAGCTTGTGGTTTTCAAATCATGTTGCCCATCTCATTTGAAATCTTCCTTTTCACCCAGACCTTTCCTCCCACGTTACTGACATCTCCAGCTCCTCCTCTCTGTCACTTCCATGCTGAGAAGCAGATCTCACAATCAGATCTGGGATATTTGTGCATTTGGAAATTTAAATCAATGAGTTACCTCTCCCAAAGGTGCTAAAACTGTAGAATATATCTCTAGTACTGGAATAAAAGGCTTTGTCAGCGGGTAATGTTGTCAATAAACAATTTGGAGAGGTGGAGGAGAAAAGCCTCTTTATCTATACGTAACCAGAAACTGGACTACTGGGAATTTTCCTGGAACACAAAACAATGTTTGGAAAGAAGGTGGACAATCTTGACTCCAAAATGGTTAGCCAGTCATCACCACAGAATCTCCCCAAATATGTACTTTAAATCTGTTCACAATTCCTCTCTAAGTACCAGTGTGTATTTATGACGAATCAATTTCCTTAGCAAAAAAAAGAAAAGAAAAGAAAAGAAAAAGGCTAAAGAAGCAAACTTCGGTTTCTACATGCAAAATGTTTATTTTTAAAAATGCAGATGTTGCTTGGCTCACAGTTCCAACTAGGCACGTAAAAGATCACTTTACACCAGGACTCCTACAAGGAACTCTGAGGAGTCAGGAATCACAGGCTCATTTTTCATACAGGCTACGGAATTGTTTTAAATCCCTTCCACACAATTTGTAGAAGTCCTGCTAATGCAAACCATACGGTTTTGAATTCAGTAAACAGCAAACATAAAATGACGAAGGCTTTTTAAAAAATATCGTTTCTTCACCAATCTTGAGAGCAGGAATCAGAACACCATGTTGAACGCTGGAGGAACCCAAAGCCAATGTCCCAAATCCTTCCTGTTAGTCACTGGTGTATATTGGCCTTTCACCTTGATTGTTTGAAAAAAGTGGCAGCATTCTACCATCTCCAGTTTAAATCTGATATGGTTAGTCCCACTCTGCTTCATCCTGGCCAGAAGAGCTCTGCCAAGTTTTCTGTTTTTCTAAAAGCTAAATAAGTATGGCTTACAGAAATTCCGTCTGACAGTCAGGGAGTTTGTGGACTTCAAATCACATTGTATGTCTTGCTGTAGAATTCTAATATTGTAATCAAGACATAATGTTTCTGTGAAATCTAATTTTGACCAACTAGTTACAAGCAATGGGCATTATCAAACAGGAATTCCGTAATTCGAATAGGCCATGTGTCCATTTTCTGCATTTCAAAAACCTCGATGGGATTTGAGATTTTCCCATTTTCTTCTGCATCCATGGATCCATTGTGTGACATACAAAGTCCCTCTTCTAGCTTTAAATCCCGTTGTCTTCACAAAGGAATCCTTACGCCTGCCCCAGCACCAGGGAAGTAGAAAGTCATTGGAAAGAGACCTTCGGTGCTTTGAGGTTTAAGAAAGC
This sequence comes from Piliocolobus tephrosceles, assembly GCF_002776525.5. Taxonomy (NCBI): domain Eukaryota; kingdom Metazoa; phylum Chordata; class Mammalia; order Primates; family Cercopithecidae; genus Piliocolobus; species Piliocolobus tephrosceles. The sequence goes on from NC_045438.1 coordinate 147,205,003, forward strand.
AGAGTAAACATGTTTTTATACCTCTTTCTTTTGAAAATAATCTTTCCAACATGCCTAAATATGGAAAGATAGCAAAGATATGGAAACACAAAGCCGATCTTTGATGAAGCCAGAAGATATCAGTAACTGCACCAACAATGTATGAAGATAGAAAGCAAAGGGAAGAATGGTAAACGCTTCACAGAGGAGGGAGGGCTCAAACTTAAGTCTTGGTAGGGATGATGCTGCTGAAAAATAAGCTGGGTTGCTGCCTCAGAAATTCAGAAAGGCACAGGTATTGGTGGCATCCATTGCAGCACAATGAAGGTACATGTGAGACAGGAGATAAGCATGGGGAAATTGTTTAGAATTCTGTATGGAAAACAAGCTGGCCCTGCTCTCCTCCTCTACCCTTACTGAGGAAAATCTCCAAAATGGAGAAAACTGTTAACAAATAACTTCCCCCTCCCACTAGCAGCAAGCCCCCCCTCTCAAAGAAACTCAGAGGAAATAAAAACAATGCAAAGAGAAAAAGAAAACCTCAAGCTATTACATTTATGAAATAAAAATGAGATGCTGAAGTGGCTACATTGGCTGGGGTATATACACTGGGGTTTGTCGTTGTGTACCAGGAAAATTTAGGACATGGACACACACCAGGAGTTTAGGAGTGGACGTTTAATAGTTAGAAGAGAAACAGAAACAGCTTCCTCTATAGATGAAGGGGCCTCCTAGCAGAAAGGACCTGGTGGCGAGTGCATCACATTTTATAGTCCAGTTTGAGGAGGTAGTGTCTGATTTACACAGGGCTCACAGATTGATTCGATCAGGTATGACGTTTACACAGCGCTAAGGCAGGCGGGTTGCCCCACTCTAATCTTCTTATGCAAATAGACTTTTTTATTTTATTTATTTATTTATTTATTTTTGAGATGGAGTCTCGCTCTGTCGCCCAGGCTGGATGGAGTGCAGTGGCGCGATCTCCGCTTACTGCAAGCTCCACCTCCCGGGTTCATGCCATTCTCCTGCCTCAGCCTCCCGAGTAGCTGGGACTACAGACACCTGCCACCACACCCGGCTAATTTTTTTTTTTGTATTTTTAGTAGAGACGGGGTTTCACCATGTTAACCAGGATGGTCTCGATCTCCTGACTTCGTGATCCACCTGCCTTGGTCTCCTAAAGTGCTGGGATTACAGGCCTGAGCCACCACGCCTGGCTTATGCAAATAGACTTTCCAGTTGATCAGCCCCATCTTGTCTGCTTCTTACTGTACACGTGGCCAGCCCAGAAGAGAAGATGGAGCAGCCATCTTGAACATGTCTAGTCCCTAGTTCCTGCTGGCATTTGCCCATGCAAGCTCCCAGCTTTTGTTAGAAAATGATTTGGGGCTGCTTTTTATTAAAAAGAAAAGCCTTACTGGGACTCCCATGCCCTTGCTATCTGCCTAAGTGATCTCTTCTTAACTGCTATATCAATGCTACTTTAAAATAATAAGACTGCTTAACAGTCAAGAGCTTCTGAAAGTTAAAAATAAGAGACTCAAACTTACAAATTCAATAAAGCAATTGGAAGATAATGCAGAATTTTAAAAAATATATATTACAGAGGACAATCGGAGACAAAAGGCAAGAAAACGAAGGGCTATATAAGAATGTCCAACGTCCAAATAATAGGAGTTGCAGAAAAATAAAATAGAAAACATTAAGAACATTATAATAGTAATCAAAGAAAAAATTCTAGAACTGAAGTAAACAAAGCTGAAGCGCCAAATTTAAAATGTCCATTGAGTGAATCCTAAAAGGAAAGTGGACAAGACACGTTATCTTATTTCAGAACATTTGAAACAAAGAACAGACCCTAAACACTTCTAGATAGGAAAACTAGGCTACATGCAAAGGAGCTGGGATCAGAATAGCACTGGGTATCTCCCCAGCAACATTAGAAGCTAGAAGATTGCAGATACATGCAGGTGGGAACCATTAGGTGGATAATTCTTCAAACACAGCAACATGTTCCAAAAAGACTATGCAGCTACAAAATGTGATAAATATCTACCACAAATTTATATAACATAGTAATAAAACAGAATGTAACATAATACATGGACTTAAGTTTTTAAAAAGTGCTATAACTAAGTTGGGAGGGGAAGATAGGGGAGGGGAAGGAAGGTGTAATAAAGTGCATACATATCAAAATAGGAATTTAGGAATTTAAAATCGAATGGTTATCACATAGCTTTATAGGTTATAGCAGATATGATCTAAGGTGACCCCTGATGTGCCATGCCCTTGTGTACTCCCCTCCCTTTAAGTTGGGCGGCACCTCTGACATGCTTCTAGCTGTGAAAGGATTTAGTAGATCCAATTAAGTTTCCAAATTAGAGGATTTCAAGGTAAACCAAATGGAGTATCTTTGGTGGGCCTGGCTCAATCAGGTGAACACTTTGAAAGACAGATTTCCTGCTGGCCTTGAAGAAATCAACTGCCTGTGACAGAGCCACGAGGCAGGGAACATCAGGTGGCCTTGAAGAGCTGAGAGTAGTCCACACCCCCAGCCAGCAAGAACACAGGGGCCATAGGACTATTTTAGTTGTGGTTGTTATAAGGCATTTGTTATTATAATATTATTTGACTTTGTAAACTATATCCATGTACAATTTTGAAAAAAAAATTAACTTTTCCAGAAGTTAACCTGAGGAAGATTTAAAGATGATCCAACTTGTTTCAGATGAAATGGGATAATACATGTAAAAATGCTTAAAAAATAAAACGTTCTATACAAAGGTAGGGCCTTGTAATTAAGTTTTAAAATCTCAGTCTCTTATGGACTGAATGTTTGTGTCCCCCAGAATTCATATGCTGAAGCCTTAACCCCCCATGTGACTGTATTTGGAGATGGGATCACTTAGAAGTAATTAATCTTAACTGAGGTCATATGGGTGGGGCCTTGATTTAATAGCATTAGCGTCCTTATAAGAATTCACACCAGGAGCTCATTCTTGCTCTGTCTCTAAATACATTCACCAAGGAAAGGCCATGCTACGGTCTGAATGTTTGTCCTCTAGAAAACTCAGGTTAAAACTTAATCCCCATTGTGGCAGTATTGAACAGTGGGGCCCTTAAGAAGTGATTGGATCATAACGGCTGTGTTCTCATTACGAGGCTGCGTTCTCATGAATGGATTAATCCATTCATGGATTAATGGGTTAATGGATGAATGGGTTATCATGGGAGTGGGACTGGTGGCTTCATAAGAGGAAGAGAGGACTGAGCCAGCATACTCAGCCCCCTCATCCTGTGATGCCCTCCACCACCTCAGGGCTCTGCAGAGTCTCCACTAACATGAAGGCGTTTATCAGATGGGTCCTTTGACCTTAGACTGCACAGTCTCCAGAACTGTAAGAAATATATTTTGTTTCTCTACAGATTACCCAGTTTGAAGCATTCTGTTACAAGCAACAGAAAACAAAGAAAGACGGGTCATATGAGCACATATGGAGAGGGTGGCCATCTGCAAGCCAGAAGGAGAGCCCTCACCAGAAACCAATCATCCAGAACCTTGATCTTGGACTTCTGGCCTCCAGAACAGCGAGGAAATAAAATGTCTGTTGTTTCAGCCACCGAGTCTGTGATATTTTGTTACGGCAGCCCCAAGCTGACTAGCATACAGTCTAATGCTCCAGTGTGTTTTGTAGCTAAATATAATGATTTCAAGTTCTTTCTAATTATTTAAATTTAAGGAGTGTTTTTAAAATAGAAAATAGATTTGCTTCATGGAAGGGAGTAAATTAAATAAGAACTCCCTTAATATAGTACATAAGTACAACTTAAAATTGCTACTGTTAAGTGAACGCATCTATATCAAGAAAATAGCAAAAATAGGGAAAATACCACAACAAACCAATTATCTGACAAGGATGTGCACTAATAGTTTCATATGAGGATGCTTATTATAGCATTATTTATCATAGTGAAAAACTGGAAACAAGCTAAAGGTCCAATAATTAGAAGGTTAGTTAGATAAATTATGTCACAGCCATACAGTGAAATATTATGCAGGTATTTAAATAAAATATTATGCAGTAATTTAAAATCAGTTTTAAAGGAATAATTAACACCTTAAGAAAATATTGGCTGGGTGTGGTGGCTTATGCATGTAATCCCAGCACTTTGGGAGGCTGAGGTGGGAGGATCATGAGGTCAGCAGTTCGAGACCAACCTGGCCAAGATGGTGAAACCCCATTTCTACTAAAAATACAAAAATTACCCAGGGGTGGTGGCATGCACCTGTAATCCCAGCTACTTGGGAGGCTGGGGTAGGAGAATAGCTTGAACACGGGAGATGGAGGTTGCAGTGAGCCGAGATCCTGCCACAGCACTCCAGCCTGAGACAGAGCAAGACTCCATCTCAAAAAAAAAAAAAAAAAATTAACAATATTGTTAAGGAGAAAATGTTACAAAACACCATGAGCAATGCAATCTAAATTGGGAATGCAAGTGTGTCTACGAATGAAATACGTCAAAATGCCAAGACTTATCACTAGCAGGTCAGATTAAAAGTAGTTTGGCCGGGCACAGTGGCTCACACCTATAATCCCAGCACTTTGGGAGGCTGAAGCAGGTGGATCGTGGGGTCAGGAGTTCAAGATCAGCCTAACCAAGATGGTGAAACCCCATCTCTACTAAAAATACAAAACAAAATAGCTGGGTGTGGTGGTGGACACCTATAATCCCAGCTACTTGGGAGGCTGAGGCAGAGAATTGTTTGACCCAGGAGACGGAGGTTGCAGTGAGCCAAGATCATGCCACTGCAGTCCAGCCTGGGCAATAGAGCGAGACTTTGTCTCAAAAAAAAAAAAAAAAAGTAGTTTTCTTTCCTTTGGGAAGCATTTCTCCGCTTTCTAAATATTCAAAAATAAACATTTCATATTTTATAATATATACGTGTATATGTTTTTCTCTGGAGATCAGATTGGGATAATTTTGTTTTCATTAATTATCAGAGAATTAAACAAGTTTAGTTCCTCTATTTTAATGCAGCAGACAAATGCCAATTTCACAGCTCTAGCTAGTACACTCTTTTCTTCCAGTAGATGAGAAAGGCCAATGGGTTCTAAATCTTTTTTTTTTTTTTTTTTTTTTTTTGAGATGGAGTCTTGCTCTGTTGCCAGGCTGGAGTGCAGTGGTGCAAACTTGGCTCACTGCATCCTCTGCCCCACAGGTTCTCCTGCCTCAGCCTCCCAAGTAGCTGGGATTACAGGTGTGCGCCACCATGCCCAGCTAATTTTTGTATTTTGAGTAGAGCTAGGGTTTCACCATGTTGGCCAGGATAGTCTCAATCTCTTGACCTCATGATCCGCTCACCTCGGCCTCCCAAAGGGCTGGGATTACAGGCATGAGCCACCATGCCCGGCTGGGCTCTGAATCTTGCTGGCACAAACAGTGCAATGGAAAGGGTCTAAATCTATCTGGGGACTTTGCAGGCTCTGCCATACTGGGGCACACATGCTGCCCACCCTGCTGTGCATTGCGTTAAGAATATAGCAAATTCTTCCGGTGGAAACTTCCTCTGTTCTTCCAGGAACCCTCAGGGGTTTGGGCAATGCCTCCTCCTCAGGCATTAAGTGGAATTCCCAAAGGAGAAGAGAAAGTATCCACGTGCCACCCCAGCTCTCCCAGCCGTCCAGTCTCACTCTCCCACTCTCTTTCTTTTTTCTTATAGCAAAGGACTCACTGCACTGAAAGAGGGAGACAGCCCATTCTCCAAGGAGCAGGTAAACTGCCTCGAAGTCTAGAGCCAAGAGTTGTGTGAGCAGAGCCTTCTTCAAGGAAGCAGACATGCCCAGGAGTTGGCAAAAATGTGGAACTGTAGTAGTAATAATCTATTTGTTTTAAAATTTCCCTTGCCAGTGGTAACTGAAATTACATGAGTAACCACAGATTTGACTCATTAATTTACAAAATTGCTATAAAAATATGAACCATTTAGCCTCATGAAGAAAGGACGTATTTACAACTGTAGACAACAACTGATAAGCCTGCAGTCAGCAGGAAGTGGTGTATTTATCACACCAATAAGAAAAGTGGGGGTGCTATCATCAGTGTTACCCTAAAGCTTCTGCATAAAACATCAAATGAGTAATGTCTGTTTCTAGACCCTCTTACTTACCGGTACCTCCCTTCCACTTCCATCTGAGATTTTCTCTTTCCACTCCACCCAAAGACCAGGAACCTCACAATGGAACTGCCTGGCAAATAGCTCAGGCAATCCAGATGTGGAAACGGTCAGTTTCCTTCACCTTAGGTACCTCCAGGAGTCATTCAGATAACCCAGATGACCAAGATGGTCTTCCCTCTCCCCCCACCATTTTCTCCTCAACTCTCTGTCTTCCTCTCCCACCCTCAATTACCCCCTCCCAAAGCAATAACCTTAACTAAACTTGTAACGGAGCACCTGTCCTCAGGTGTGGGATGGAATACCTGTCACACGGCAGTAAAAGGGATATGGGGGATTCTTCAACAAGATCTCTGAACTCACACCACCCTAAGTTTCAGCAGCATATATTACTGCAGTGATTCTCAAGGGGGAGAGAAGGAGGGTGCCCCCTCTCAGAAGAAGGCATCAGAAGACAGGGACCAGACATGTGCAGTTGGCCAAAGCACATTGAATTGACAAAAACTAAACTTTATTAACAAAAACTAAAAAAAGTAAGTCCAATGAAATCAGCTTGTCTGATGGGGCTATGCAGAGAATAAAGTTGGGTCAAGAAGCACAGCAGCATTGCAACTCAAACTGAATGAAAGAAAATCTAAAAAGAACTCATAGGGAATAAATTAAAACAGTGGACTGCAGCCTTCTCTACTCAGCAAGCAATCATTTCATCAGCAATGCTGCATCTTCATGCAAAACCTCCTAAAATATCACTGGGTATAACAACATGAGGTGACAACCTCACAACTCCCTAGTTCTTAAGAATTCTTGAGACATCTTCCCTCCAGGGATTCAGCAGGGCTGGGTTTAAGTTTTTGAGCATGGTAAAAATAGATCACATGGTTTTTATGGATTGAACTATGCCTGGCCCAAAAGGTAAGTTGAAGTCCTAACCCTCAGTAACTCAAAATACGATCTTATTTGAAAATAGGGTCAGGCCTGGCATGGTGGCTCGTGCCTGTAATCCTAGCAGTTTGGGAGGCTAAGGCAGGCAGATCACTTGAGGTCAGGAGTTCAAGACCAGCCTGACCAACACGGCGAAACCCTGTCTCTACTAAAAAGACAAAAACTAGCCGGGCGTGATAGCACATGCTTATAATCCCAGTTACTCAGGAGGCTGAGGCAGGAGAATCTCTTGAACCTGGGGGACAGAGGTTGTGGTCAGCCAATATCACGCCACTGCACTGCAGCCTGGATAACAGAGAGAGACCCTGTCTCAAAAAAAAAAAAAAAAAAAAAGAAAGAAAGAAAAGAAAAGAAAAAAAATAAGAAAGAAAGAAAAGAAAACAGTGTCATTGCAGGTATGTTATTTAAATTAGGATGAGGTCATACCGGAGTATCATGGATCTTTAATCTAACAAGACCAAAGAGGAGAAGGAACACAGACACATAGACACATGAGGGGAGAACGCCTCATGACATCGGAGGCAGAGGCTGAAGAGATGTATCTCCAAGCCAAGGAAGACCAGGGTCTACCAGAAGCCAACAAAGAATCCTCCCCTAGAGCCTTCGGAAAGAGAGCATGGCCCTGCTGACACCTTAATTTCAGACTTCTAGATTCCAGAACTGTAAGAGAATAGATTTCTCTTGTTTTAAGCCACCTGGTTTGTATTGTGGCAGCCCTAGGAAACGTATGGGAACCCTTGCTCCAACATTGTAGTCAATGCCATCAATCCCATCATACAATCCATCTGGTTGAGAATTATGAGGAATCACAGCAGTCGGTGAGTTTCTCGTGCATAAAGTACAAATGAGGCAAATGTTTCATTTCCAGATATGAGGGTAGCGAGATTCCTGCTGGTGAAAATGTTCAAACATAGACGATGTTCACTTAGCAGAAAGGCTGGAACGAATGTAAGCTTTCTATATGAAGAGCTGGCTTCTAGAAACACCTGGAGGAGGTCTCACCAAGTCTATGTCTCAGCCCAGAAGCTCCCTTGTGAGGGGTGTGCAGAATCCACCTGGATTCAGACTAAGTCATTTTGGCCATGTTTTGAAGAAAAATACGAGTGTTTGGTAAATTATGCCTAAAAAGCTGGCATATGCCTTGCTCATTTATATCCTTTCTACCTGGAAAACATTCTAGGCCCCCAGACATAGACTTTTGCCAACACTTTCAAAATTAAGGATGATGTATTGAGCAGCTACTATGTTCCAGATTCTATGTTAGGGTGGTTTTTGTGTATGTGTGTGTGCAGTTAAATTTAATCATGTTAAATTTAATCTAGTTAAATTTAATCATGTACATTTACTTCCTGATGTGCTGCACTACATGAGTAAGGCACTATGATAACAACCTTCTAGAAAAACAGTGCAACTTCGCTATGAAGACCATCTTTCCTAGGGAGATAAATCACGTTCAAGGTTTGTGAATCGCTTCAACCCATACGATGCTCACTTGCAGACACTAGCCAATCTGGGATCTTTGTCCTAATCACTGCAGCAGTGGGCCAGGGAGAAGTTCCAATACCAGAAACTGGAGTGGAAGTGGCAGACCACATCTGGGGACCTGCAGTGGTGGGAGACGCAGGGTATGATTATTCAATATCTCTCATTCAGACTTCCCAGCAAGTGCCATGCCAACAGATGGGGTGCTGAATGCACAGTGGTCCAATTAGGGGCATGGGCTATTTTTCCAAAAGGCAATGCAATTATTATCCATTTGAATTATGACTGCTTGGCTTGCGTTAGGACATCTTAAGAGTGCATTACAAAATCGGAATCTGTGTGATTTTTAAATACAATTTATAGAATGTATAAAGACTCGCGCTCTAGCTAGCACCTATGTTCCCACCTTCCCAGTTTAAGAAGCTGGCATGTTATTATCTCCTCTGATATAAGTGGCAGATTCTAAGAAGTATGAAAGACAACTCTGATCTCAGAGTCTCTAAATACAAGACGTAGTCAGTTAAAACTGGCCATGAACTGTGTAAACTTCAGAACAAAATGTGTCTGAGGTCCCATTCCTCTTGTCATAGGACACCCACCTACCCTCAAAAGTTCGCAAGTCAGCTCATTTTTAAACATAATATTTCTGACTATGTGCCAGAGTACCTCATGTTATCCTAGGAGTGAGACTCCTCTGTCCACACAAATCCAGTCTTCCCATCTCTGACTTACTGCCAATGGGCTCTTCCATTGCATAGTCCACCCCATTCTCTAAGCTCAGGACTGTCATGGTGCAGCAGTAATACTGGGGGAGATGGTGAGAAACTGGAGTCCCAGAAACCCCAACCCCATGGAATGTCTCTGATGGAAGATGACCCTGTGAATGCCCAAAACAGAACTACTCATGAACATTGACAAACACTAGCCAGACTGGCCAGACACATGTAACCTAAGAGAAACCTTCCAGATTTCTCTCCTGGAACCTCTTCAAAATCTCTCCACCAGCATGCTACTGGGACGAACTTTTCCCCATAGTAACTCCAACCGGCCAATGCCAGAACCAGTAAAAATCTCTGACAGCATTCAGTGGATCCATTTTCTCAGGAGAGTCACATCTTTCACATATCTTGCTGTCTGTCTCAGCATTTTAGAAGATAATGATAAGTCCTAACTCTTGCTTTCGGCAAAAGGACTCCATTCTTGTGATAAACTGGCTAAGAAAAGGACTCCATGTTTGAAGTTTAGTCCTCAATGATAATTATCATTAATGCAACCATCTATTGATTGGTTGTGGACACTTAACGTACTTTTAATTAATATTGCCATTAATTAATGTTAAAAGCATTTAACTTGCATCTATCAACTGACAACGGATAAACACAGCGAAGTATATCCATACAATGGACTATTATTAAACCACCAAAAGGAATGAAGTACTGATACATTAAAACAGTATCTACATGGATACCTTGAAAATATTATGCTAAGTGAAAGAAGCCAGATGCAAAGGAACATATGTTACATGATTCTATAACTATGAAATATCCAAATTAGGCAAATCCAGAGACTCGAAGCAGATTAGTGGTTGGGGCTGGGGATAGAAGGAAAGGAGAGTGGCTGCTTAATAGATGTACGTTTCCTTTCGGGATAATGAAAAGTTCTGAAACCAGATAGTGTCAATGGTTGTACAACATTGTAAACATATTTAATATCACGAAATCGCACATCTTAAGATGGTTAACATGGTAAACTTTATGTTATATGCGTTTTATCACAATTTTTTAAAGGAAGGATCTAACCTCCGGGTGTCCGTTTCCTCAACTGCATTCTTGAATCTATCTTCTCTGATATATTATAGGAAATATATAATAAACTACTTGATGACAATCTTTGCAGATGGAAATGTGTATGTAAGTGGAATATAAGAACCACTGTGCTAAGCGCACACTCAGTGACCGAAACCACCCAGGCCACCAGGACACTGGGACAAGATATTAAAGGTGGCAGCTGCACCCCCGCCACAGATCACACAATCCCGTCAATTTTCTCGTTCTCTCTCCACCCCCACCGCCAAAGCAGCTCCTAAGATAAATTGCTAGCCACAATTTACAATTGGAATACTATTTAGAGACAGAAACAGGCAGTTATGCTTGTGTCCCTAATGTATTCTAGGTACTTGATATGCTGAGAGCACAGAACAATTTTTTCACACGGTTGAACTCCTTAGGGCCTGTCTTCTAGACCATTTCATTGGTTTAAAATACACCGTTGCTCAAGCATTGTGAAGTTGGCCTGTGTGCCTGGTGGGGAAAGAAGGGCAATTTGGTTCACCATGCAGAAATTTTTCTTTTATTTAAATCGTTTAGATTTCAGACTACATCTTTTATTTCTTCCAGCAACATCAAGCGTTAGCAAGTCACTTGCCTCTCTGTTTCTCAGAATGAAGACTAGAAATCTTAATTCAAAACATTAACTCAGTGGGCCGGTCTGGCAGAGTAATAGATCTTCGGAACTGCGGTGGCAAAGCCTGCCTGGGCTTCCTCAAGTCACAATAAAGTACTATAATTCTTTTATTGAACCAAGAGCATTTAAGTCACAAATATATCCATGCAGAAAGCAACTGTGGCAGCTCCTCAAATTAATGACTGAAGGAACCATTCAGAACCAGCACTGATGGGCCCTGTGCTAAAGGTGAAAATAACAGGGTAGATTAGAAAAAATTGCTCAGACCCAGAGCAATCAATGACACCTCGGAATTGTTTATTTGAGCTGTGATTGCTCTTATTTCACATGCAAAGCACACTGCATTAGCAACCAGATGGTATCTTCCTTTTCCTTGGTGGACTTCCTAGGTTTTCAAATCTCCTTGCCTGAATTAGTTCACTTTCTCTAGCCAGCACAATAAGGCTTCAGCTAGCTGACATGCCTGAAAACAAAGAAAAATGAATCCCAACAGATAAGCACAACTATTTATTGAACTTAGAAGAAAAGAGAAATAGAAAGAATGGTTTGGACATCAATAGAGTCAATACCTTCCAATATCATTATTAATCCCTGAAAACTCATAAAATCCTAAGTCTGGGAGGGATACCAGAGGTCAACTATTCAACATGCTGGATTAATTATCTATTGCTACATAACAAATTACCCCAATACTTTGTGGCTTGAAACAGCATTTATCATCTCACAGTTTCTGTAGGTCAGGAATCTGGGTGGGGCTTAGCTGGGTCCACTGCTTTAAGGTCTCTCACAGGCTGTTATCTTGGTGAGATCACAGGGGCTGCAGTCATCTGAAGGCTTGACTGGGGAAGGATCTGCTCCCCAGCTCACTCAAGAGATTATTGACAGGAGTCAGATCCTCCTAGGCTGTTGGATTGAGGGTCTCAGTTCCTCATGAGTTGATGGCCAGAGACCTCCCTCTGTTCCTTGTCATAAGAGCCTCTCCAAATGGCACCTTATAATATGGTGGCTGGCTTTGTTACAGAAAAGGGGTCCTGATCTAGACCCCAAGAGAGGGTTCTTGGATCTCACACAAGAAAGAATTCAGGGCAAGTCCACAGTGCAAAGCAAAAGCAAGTTATTAAGAAAGTAAAGTAGGGCTGGGCATGGTGGCTCACACCTGTAATCCCAGCACTTTGGGAGGCTGAGGCAAGCAGATCACAAGGTCGGGAGATCGAGACCATCCTGGCTAACATAGTGAAACCCCGTCTCTACTAAAAAATACAAAAAATTAGCTGGGCATGGTGGCGGGCACTTGTAGTCCCAGCTACTTGGGAGGCTGAGGCAGGAGAATGACATTAACCCAGGAGGCAGAGCTTGCAGTGAGCTGAGATTGCGCCACTGCACTCCAGCCTGGGCTACAGGGCAAGACTCTGTCTCAAAAAAAAAAAAAAAAAAGGAAGTAAAGTAGTGGCCAGGGATGGTGGCGCACACCTGTAATCCTGGCACTTTGGAAGGCTGAGGCGGGTAGATCACTTGAGATCAGGAGTTTAAAACCAGCCTAGCCAACATGGTGAAACCCTGTCTCTACTAAAAATAAAATAAATAAATAATTAGCCAGGCGTGGTGGCAGGCACCTGTAATCTCAGTTACTTGGGAGGCTGAGGCAGGAGAATCTCTTGAACCCGCGAGACAGAGGTTGCAGTGAGCTGAGATCATGCCACTGCACTCCAACGTGGGCAACAGAGCAAGACTCCATCTCAAAATAAAATAGAATAAAATAAAAAAGTATTGAAAGAACAGCTATTCCATAAACAGAGCAGGTGTTCCCAAAAGTAAGAGGAGGAATGCCTCCACCCTAGGTACAATGTTCATGTATATAGGATGAAAAAAGATAATGAGGAGATGTGCTCTGCTACAAGAGTTTGTGATAAAGGATTAATTTTCTTAATTACTCATTTTGTAAGAATTAATATTATTATCTTTAAAGCAAAATTAGAATGCCTTCGTTCTCAAGATATCAGGATATTAGGACACTCCCAAGTCTGGGTCTGTTTAGTGAACATTATCAATCTGTTCCCTTAACTGTAAACATCTAGAGGCTCCAAATGCCTGACTTTTTGGGAATGCAGCCCAGCATTTTCCAGCCTCATTTTCCTAGCCCTCACTCAAAATGGAGTTACTCTGGTTTGAACACTTCTGACAGCGTCATCAAGTAAGCAAAGGAAAGGACAAGAGAGAGAATGAGAGCAAAACAGAAGTTACACTCGTATGCAAATTAGGCTCAGATGTCATATCCCATCACTGTCTATTCACTTGGAGAAGGTCATTAGATGCAACCCACACTTAAGAGGAAAGGATCCCATAAGGGCATGAATACTAGGAAGTGGGGTCATTAGGTGCCATCTCAGAAGCTGCCTACCACCTGTGCCACTTGTGCCCAGTAGACACTTCTGCCTTCTCCACAGCATCCTCACCAGTTTCTGCTTTCACTTCTCCTGCCATGGGGAGACTCACTGCCTCCTGAGGCATCCAGTTCATTCCATTTCAGAACCCTAACTACTTAAGTAGTTCTAATAGTTAACCCACTGTCTGGTCCCTTGAGATTCTGTTAAATATACAGAAACTCTTAAGAGAACATTGAGTTCAGGATATTTATAAAGGAGATGTTTAGAAATGGGAATTTTGCTCATGAGATGAGGTCCAGGAAGAGAAACAGAACATAGCTATTGCAAGGAGAAGTTCTCATACAATCACCTGAGGCAATATCAACATCACAAATATCACAGGCCACGTATGTAAGGGGAAGGCAAGTACCACACCCATCCCCCTAATCAGCCCCATCCTGGGTTTCCCAAACCCCTTCTGCGGTGCATACAGGAAATTCTTAAAATGACTCTGGTCTGTGCTGTCCTTAAGAAGGTTCAAAGGAAGGCTGACAAGGACAGTTGGGCTCTGATACATCCCAGAGGTATCTGTAAAAGGGGGAGGGAGCAGTGACACAGCTCTTGTGATAAGTGGAGAAAGGCCTTCCAATCAATCAGGAAAGAGAAGAGCCAAAGGACCAGAACCCTGAGGACACGGTCACATAATAAGCTTCCAAGGTCTTGATTTCCCAAGAGACTGGGTTGTGACTGGTTGGGAGGGGTTAGATAAGCATGAAAGTGGGGTGGAGATAGGCAGTGGGAAGGGCCAGAGGGGCCAGAGGCCTGTGTTCCACCCAGATTCTATTCATTCCATTTCAGTGGTCACATTAATATTCCTTGTCACACCACACACTTCTGAAGGACAGAGTACATGTGGGAGATGCGGGTGGGGTGGAGAGGGAGGAGTCATGTGGCACATATCATCAGCTTGTTCCTCACTCCATCACCTCTGGGTTTTCTAAACTTCTGTGAACTGCATCCTGAGGCCTAAAAGAGTGAACAGTAGAATCATTCACTAGCTTGGAGTATGTGTGGCTAAAATCTGACTAAACTAACCAACTTCATCTGATGAATTAGAAAAAAAATTGATTCAAATAGGCATGGGTTTCAAATGGAAAACTGTAGCAGGGGTACCCTGCTCATTTAAAGGTGATCTCTAAGCCATACAATGGGAAGATCGTTGATTGTGGATGTGTTCACTTGTTTCTGTCATTCACTTATTAACTTCCTTCTCTGCCATTTATATTTATATTCACAGAAATGAACCATGACCTCCTCTTTCTGGGCAGTTTTCCTGAGCTTCCAGGGTGATGGTTAGGACCCAACCAGTGAAATTTCAACTTTTGTCTTTGGCTGAATCATGAGGATAAGAAACCAAAAATGCAAGGGCTATACACCAGCTCCTTAAACTCCAGCACTTTTCTAACATGTCCTTGGAGCAAATTCAGCATACTCTCAGTTAGCCTCAAATGCTGAGTCACTAGTAGATGATGAACACAAATCCCAACCAATATTATCAACACCAGTGGAGGATTGATGAGAATATATAGGGGTGTATTTCTCCAAGGTGTTCTACCGGGAACCAGTAAGCAAACCATCAGCCCTTTAGAGATATATACGTTATAGTGTGTACAGGGTATAACAACGCTGCGCTCAGACACCCAAAGTGAACTTTGGCAAATCTGATGTAGTTTGGGAGTACAGGAATATTTGCATGACAAACCTAAATTAACAAATGAGCTGTAGGATAAAGGTTTCCAGAACCTAAGGGGTCTCCAGGCCAGCCAACTGATATCTCCAGTCAAAATGACCAATCTACACTCATGCTTTCCACTCAGTATTTCAGATCTGCAATATAGGTCAAAAAGTCAAGAATGGGGAATGATATGTTTCAAGATGTACTTTCAAGGAAATCAAGGTGCCTTCAACCAGTTTGATTTAAAATGGAGTCAATCCTCATTCATATATGATGTCATTTCTTTTATGAGTCCCATACCCTGGTTCACAAGGAACTAAGCTAATGATAAAAAAAGCATTTTGTCCTTTTGAAAGATGTATACTTTAAAGAAAAACCTACTAGCAAATGAAGAGAAGGGAGCCATGGAATGGCTTCTTCCCCAGTCTCTTGTCATTAGGACTGACACTCTGCAAAATCTCAAAAGTGATATCTCATCACTTTTAGAAGAAAATGCATGGTGGGCTTCTCCAACTGTGGGCTGCAGAAATCCTCCTCATAGTTTGTCTGCTGGTCTTTTGTGAGATTTGAGATTACAATAAAACCAATCCATGCTTCTATTTCTGGCCTGACTTAATAACTTACTAATTGTAATTGACTAAACACCAGGCATCAACTCACACATGTCAAGACTCATTTTTATCACCATTTTGGATCTATTGTGTTCTACAGAGAAGCATGCAGGGAAGAGTCCAATGGGTCACCAAAACATGGCGGACCTGAGATCAATATCACGATCCAAAATATGAAGCCAGATGGCCTGAGAGCCGGGGGAAAGGAGCAGAGAGCTGCAAGTCAAGCAGACCCTGCAGGATGAGTGAATAAGGTCACTGAGCCTGGACCACTGTGATTGCACACTCTTAGTGATGTGTGAGTGAGCACAGCTCTTCTGAACAGCCACAGTTGGGGCACTGAATTATTGGATTTTAAAATAGGGCTGATCTCACACCTAGGCCCACTGCCCAAACTAGGTATCTTTATTTCTGGACACCTCTGGTCTCTTTAATCTCTACAATTGGAGTTCATTGCTTTGGGGGATGAGAGAGGGAGAGGCATGAGGCTGTCATCTAAAAATATGAATTTATCTAGATTTAAGTATGATGAAGATATAAAGGGGCAACATAGCCTACAGCAGCTTGTCTAGTCCATGAGCACACCAACAAACAGGATGGTCCTGAGAAACTGGGACAGAGAGTTGGCCAATGAACTTTTGAATTTAAATGTCTTGGCCAATGAACTTTTGAATTTAAAACATGGATTACAAATAGAACTCAGGGTTTCTGATTTATAATTCAGTGCTCTTTCCAAGACTACCCAACTATCTTGGCATGCAAATTGTTAGGATGCAATGCCTCTTTCCATTGCCTTCTCACACATGTGAGACTGTGTCATTTAGAAGCATCCACAAAACTAAGCCCAAGAAACAGAGCAGACAACTATGCTCTTTTATTGAGCAGAGTACCATGTTTCAAGGACTATTCCAAGAACTAGAGAAAGAAAGGCAACTAAATGGTTATTCCTGCCCTCAAGGAACTTGCTCTGAGGAGCGACACATTTACCCCTTTAATCCAGACACTGCATGGAGATACTATTTTTAAATTGTGGTAAAATACACGTTAACATAAAATTGACCACCTTCACCAATTTTCAAGTGTACAGTTAAGTGGCATTACATGTGTTCACATTGTTGTACAACCATCACCACCATCCGTCCATAAAACTCTTTTCATCTTGCAAAACTGAAATTCTGCATGGAGATATGTTTGTAATACTCCACAGGGACCAATTTTTCCTTGGCTTGTCTTGAACTGCTGTGGGGTTAATCCCTCAACTACAGGAAGTCTAGTTATTTATGGACTTTGGTATCTCCTCACCCTGGTCACCCCTCCCAGCTCACATGAAGGGCATCGGGCCCAGCCAACAACCTTTGCCTCAAATCTTTGAGCATCAGGGGAGACTGATAGCAGAGTCTGTCCCGATCCCTGGGAGTTTGCTTGGACAGATTTCTTCTCTCAACACTGTATTTATTACTGGGGCGTGAAGCACAAATCTGCAGATGCCTTTTCTACTTGCCTGCTGTTAAGAGCCTGCTCAATAATTTAGCTCTTTCTCCCTTAAAGACATTTGGTTTTGGGTTTTTATTGGTGATTGCAGAAGACAATGTGAGATGAGCCCTGCGGTATCCTGGATTCCTCCCGCCCTCTCTCCTGCCTCTCTTCTGGTTGGCTCTTATAAGGTTGGTTTGCAGCTGCAGGAGCAGTGGCTCTTTAACTCTTGGGCAGCCATAACTGTCCCTGCTCTTTCACATACATAGGACTGTTCTGTCTCCTCATTAGATTATCACAGCAAATTGATGGTTACTTGAAAAAAACAAAAAACAAAACAAAAAAACTGTCACAATAGGAGACCAAACACTGGCAACAGATAAAACAAAAGGAGGCACTGAGCTCTTTAATTAAGGTTCATGAAGGCATGTGAATCTTAGCTTCTAGTTACCCTGCTGTGCCTCTGCCTGATTAGCTACAATGCATCTGCTTGGTTTCCTGGTATCCATCTGTACTGCTAGGGAGAAATTTATTCGGGTTGCCCTGATTCTCAATAAGATGACTCAAATGCATCAGCTGTAGATGGACTAATGGTTATGCATGTTGACAGAGTGTCTCCTGTGCTCCTTGCTGTGTTGATATGCAGAATCACACCACCTTACAAGTACCTGGGATTAACCCATCTTCACACAGACGGCCCTAATGAAATGCCTCTCCCAGGAAACCCAAAGAGTTTTAACATGACTAATTTCACTGTTGTCGTGTTTAAAGCTGGAAATAGACCTTATCACGCCCTCTTCACAAACTCCACCTTTCTGTTCTGCAGCAGCTAATGCTGCAGAATTCCTCCTTTTGTAGGTTAAAAGGACTGTGAGTATTGGGATGTTTCTGCACATGACAATGTAAGAGGTGTTTTCATTTCAATGCTGGATGAATATGTTTGTGCATACAAAGATTCTTTCTCAACAAGAAAAGGGCAGCCAAGAACAAAGCCAGCACTATTCAGAGTTATTTGGGCAGAGAATACTAAAGTTATGTTGACCCTGAATAATTTCAGGTGCTTCAAAGGACTTATTCACCTCCTTTATAAAACTGAGGATTTCTTTTAAAAGTAGCACTAACTATATGAGCTCTAAAATTCTTTCCTTATATACCATTCTGTGATTCAATAATATGATTCATCCCGTAAGCTCAGTTTCATAGAATTTGAAACAGCTGAGCTGACCTCGCTACCTACACTTAGATATTTAGGACTTAAAACTATTCTCCTAAAACTGATGAAATCTGAATATAGTCTGGACTTTAGTCAATTTTAATTTCTTAGATTTGACAAATGTACTGTGGTAATGTAAGATGTTAATATCAGTAGAAACTAGGATATAAGGAAACTGTATTATTTTTGAAATTTTCTGCAATCTAAAATTATTTCAAAATAAAACATTAAAATTTTTTTTTAGCCGGGCACGGTGGCTCACACCTGTAATCCCAGGACTTTGGGAGTCCAAGGTGGGCGGATCAACTGAGGGCAGGAATTCTAGACCAGCCTGACCATCATGGCGAAACCCCATCTTTACTAAAAATACAAAAATTAGCTGGGTGTGGTGGTGGGCACCTGTAATCCCAACTACTCGGGAGGCTGAGACAGGAGAATCGCTTGAACCCTGGAGATGGAGGTTGCAGTGAGCCGAGATCGCACCATTGCACTCCAGCCTGGGCCACAGAGCGAGACTCCATCTCAAAAAAAAAAAAAAAAAAAAAAAATTAATACCTTTTTTCTCACTTGGGTTTAAATAAAAGCAACATTTAGTTGAAACTGGGTATTATAAAATAACATTTTGCCAGCCCCTCCATCTCAGAGAAGACAAGAGAATAAAGAGACATGGTTTTTCTGTAGCTATGAATTTAATGCTAATTTAGGTGATTCAGTCACTTCTTGAGCACTTCTTTCTTCTTCCATTGTAGCAGGAAGGACTTCAGACTTCCTACTTCAATGGAAGAAGTTCTCCAAAGAATTTCAGATTGCCTGCTTTGAGCTTTGAGAGTAATACTTGGTGTAAAATACTGAGGATAAGATAAACTGTAGGAGGAATTTCCTTTATAAAATGACCAGTCCAGGAAGCCAAAGTGCAAAGCTTTATAAATACTAAAGCTTATTGGGAAGCAGGAATCAAGCATTGTTTTGTCATTGCACACAGCATTTCCTACTACTTGTTCACACTATTATAAATTAATCTTAAATCTGATGTCATTATCATTAGTCTAGCCCTCTCCCTTTTTCTCCACTTAAATACCTTACAGAACTCACAGCAGGTTGGGCTCGGTGGCTGATGCCTGTAATCCCAGCACTTTGGGAGGCCAAGGTGAGCAGATTGCCTGAGCTCAGGAGTTCGCAACCAGCCTGGGCAACACGGTGAAACTTGTCTCTACTAAAATACAAAAAAAAAATATTAGCTGGGTGTGGCAGCGTGCACCTGTAGTCCAGCTACTCAGAGGCTGAGGCAGGAGAATTGCTTGAACCTGGGAGGCGGAGGTTGCAGTGAGCCAAGATCAAGATCACACCACTGCACTCCAGCCTGGGCATGACTCCATCTCAAAAAAAAAAAAAAAAAAAAGAACTCACAGCAGTAGCTCCATAGGGGACTTAGAGGTGGCCTAATCCATTCTTCCCTGAGGCCCAGAGGTAGGTTTCAAACTAAACCAGGACACACAGGCAGAAGTACTTTGAATAAAGTGCCTCATAATTATAAGATACAATTACTATTGATATCATGACCAGCCACTAGGCCAAGTTCACCCAGCTGCTTAGACCATGGAAGATTCTAAACTCCAAAGGGCCTGGCATGGGTCTTTGTAATTTAATTATGGACAGTACTGATTTCCACATGAGGAAATGTTTAATAAATAATCAACCGATTGCAGTGCAGACTCTTTAATCCCAAACCAGTACAGAGGCTTGTTTTCCTCTTTGGAAAGTCAAGCCTGAAAAGAGAGGGTTTGTTTACGAGGTTGAAAAGGGAGCAGAGAGAAGCCTATATTTATTCCTGGGGGAGAAAAATGTGACTGTTATAAGCTGCTGTGCTACATCAATTTAAAAGTAATTTTTCTGAATTAAGAGAAATAGAGTGGGGAAAACGCTTCTTTTCGGAAATTTAATTCCCAACTGAGTATATGCTGATACCCTTTGCAAGTACACAAGCAATACGCTGTTTCATGCAGCAACAACATCAAACAGGACAGGAAAAAAAGTCATTCTTTAGATATTTTCCTCCAGACTTAAACTTCTCCCCCATCCTCCACTTCTCTTGATCTCACCAAAACCCAAGCCAACTCCTTTAAAAACAGATCGGGATAAAATAATCAAGTTCCTTGCTGAATATCAACACAATCCATGAATTTTTGTTGGCAATGAATGGGAATGAAGGAGAACATTTCATTTCATATTTAAAATGTTAAATTGGGTGCTTATAATTCCCCTGATTTAGCTTTTTTAATTTAAAAATTCAAGCTTTATTCAACATTTGCATATTCATGCCTCTATAATGTGCACTGATTGCATTAACGGCGGAGAAAAAGCATGTAAGTGCAGCACAAATATAGTTACTCATCAAGTGCACCATCTATGTATGCATAGATAAATATTTCCAAACAAATTAACATACACCCCAGCGCAGGTGCTCTGGCCTCACAGCTCCCTCCAGCTATTTCAGTCTTACTTTTCCTTCCATCAAGCTTCTAGAGCCAGAGCATCAGTTTAGAAATTGGATAATTTAGTGACTGGTAGATTTAGTGGGGCCCTTTGCCAAAGTCACTGGTCAGAACGACTAAGTCTTTCATCAGCAATAGCTAGAAGAAGAAAAAAACATTCAACTGTACCCTTTATTAAAAACCAAAAGTAGGCTGGGCACGATGGCTCATGCCTGTAATCCCAGCACTTTGGGAGGCCGAGGCGGGAGGATCACCTGAGGTCAGGAGTTTGAGACCAGTCTGGCCAATATAGTGAAACCCTGTCTCTACTAAAAATACAAAAATTAACTGAGTGTGGAGGCGCATGCCTGTAATCCCAGCTACTCGGGAGGCTGAGGCAGGAGAATCACTTGAACCTGGAAGGTGGAGGTTGCAGTGAGCCAAGATCATGCCACTGTACTCCAGCCTTGGCAACAGAGCAAGATTCTATCTCAAAAAAAAAAAGCAAAAACAAAAAAACAAAACCAAAAAAAAGTAGGCCAGGCACAGTGGCTCACGCGTGTAATCCCAGCACTTTAGGAGGCTGAGGCAGGACGACTGCTTTGAACTCAGGAGTTTAAGACCAGTCTGGGCAACATAGCAAGACCTTGTCTCTACTAGCTCCACTAAAACCCCCCCAAAATTAGACAGGCATGGTTGTGTGTGCCTCTGGTCCTAGCTACTCAAGAGGCTGAGGTGGGAGGATTGCTTGAGCCCAGGAGGTCAAAGCTATGGTGAGCCATGATTGTGCCACTTCACTCCAGCCTAGACAGAGCTAGACCCTATCTTAAACACATAAACACACACAAAAGTAGAGTTTCCATAATTCAACAAAAACCTCCAATAGTTGATAGATAGTTGTTATAGGGAGGGAGGGGCAGTTCCCATCCCGGAGAAGTAAATCCTACTGACTAGGGTGGCAGACACTGTGAATACCCACCAATAGCCAGTACCCTCTGGTTTTTAGTTTACAGAATCATGACTTTGTTTGGAGCTATAATGTGCCCAGGTCTTCAGAACAGGCCATGTTTGGTTGGCATGAGTTAGCAAATTACTCCTGGGTCAAATCCAGCCCACCTCCTGGTATTATAAACAAAGTTTTATTGGAACACAGATGTGCCCATTCATTTACTCATTTTCTATGGCTGCTTTTGCACTCCAAGGGCATATTTTAGTAGTTGTGACAGAGACCATATGGCCTGCAAAACCTACAATATTTACTGTTTGGTCCTTTACAGAAAATACTCGCCAAGTCCCAGTCCAAGCGAATGCCAGCCATTTTCCCAGCCTCCCTTGCAGCTAGGAAGATGTTGAATTGTATACAGTAGGCAAGGAAGAGGGTGTGGTAAAGGGCTATTCTTGGATAACAGAACAGATGGTAGAAACATTGACTGAAATAGCGGCTATAGAGGAGCACCACATTTGAGGGGTGGAATAAACAGAGGAAGATGTAAGTTCAGGTCATTAGAATGTATGATTTGGTTTGCTGGCCATTTTGGTGCCCCCCCCCCCAAAAAAAAAGAGAGAGAAAGAAACAACATATGATTTGAGGTACCTTTAGGATGTCAAGTAAGCACATTGATATACAAACGTAGCACTCAGAAACTCAGAATAGGGCCTAGACTGAAGATCTCTAAGGTCAATTGCTTATTTAACTTAAAAAAAAAAAAAAACTTTTTTGCATTTGATCCCCTGCAAACCAGTAATTCCAATTAAATCCTCTTGACTACTGCCTCTTACTTAAAACTCTCTTGGTTTCTATGACACTAGTCTCTTCTGGTTCTCTTCCCACCTGTCTGACTACCCCTTCTATTTGCTTACATTTTATTCTTCGATACCCAAATTGGGGAATTCCTTCAGGTTTATCATCAGGTTTCTGTGCTTCCCTTGATACTCTCTCCCTGAACATTCTCATCAGTCTCACGACTTTCAGCCAGATGACTCCTGAATGAACATCTCTAGCCTACAGTTTTCTCTACTTCTTGACTCACTGTTCCCCTCCCACTGCAGATCCCCAAATGGGTGTCATGTTGGCAATTTAAACTCTATGTACTTAAAATACTTGTTTATCTCCCCGCCAGCAGAGAGAGAACACTGGCCATGATGTCAGAATCTCTGGTTTGGATTACTGGCTTTGAATCATACTAGGTGTCTGAACTTTCAAAAATGTCTAATTTGTTTCAATTTCATCATTTCTGTGTGCCTCAAAAGAGGGACAAAGTCCTGTTCATGGGTGTACAAAATGAAGGAGCTGCTGATTTGGAGCGAACAGTGAGGAAAACCTGGAAAGGAATAGGAAAAGATAGTATTTGATCTTGAAAAGTGTGGGAAACTTCAAAAGTCTGCATGTCATTGTCTTAGAGTCTATCTGATATAAATTCTAGTATATGCTTAGATGGAGCACACTGTGACTTCCAGCCCCATTGGAAAGCCAGAAAGATGGGAACACCATTTTTACTTTTGCCCCTTGCTCCTGGCTACGTTTCCTACTTCGTTATTTCTAACCTCTGCTGTCTTTCATGGCCTGTGCTACTTGGTGCATATATAACTCACGTTATCTCCTGGCTATTCCTGAACTCTGAGCTTGAAATCATCACAAATTTATCCTCAGGTTTGCATCTGCTTTTTAAGGGGCTTTAATCTCTCTGGCTTAAAAAACAAAACAAGGCCCAGCACAGTGGCTCACGCCATAATCCTAGCATTTTGGGAGGCCAAGACAGGCAGATGGCTTGAGTCCATGAGTTCAAGACCAACCTGGGCAACACAGCGAGACCCTGTCTCTACAAAAAATAGAAAAACTAGCTGGGTGTGGTGGTGCATGCCATGAATCTCAGGAAGCTGAGGCAGGAGGACCACCTGAGCCTGGGAGGTCAACGCTGCAGTGTTCACACCGCTGTGCTCCAGCCTGGGTGATAGAGTGAAACCCTGTCTCAACAAACAAACAACTGCAAATGAGCTTTGCAAAGAGGCAGACATTTAGGGTGGGTTTAAATCAAATAAAGCAGAGAATGTAAGTGCAACAGCCACAGATTTCAGGGGTGTTCCCTCGAGGCAGCCAGACAGAAAGCCACTCATAGCCCTTCCCTGCTGAGGCTGACCTCCTCCTGCTGGTCACCCTGGGATGCCATGCTGCAAATGAAGGCCAGTGGGCTTCTCTTGCCCCACTGTTTTCTATACTAGATTTCCATATTGTGTTTGCTGACAAGATCAACTTCCAGCCTTCATATTCGACCTGAGAGAAGTCCTTTACCAAAAAATGCATTTTCTGACTTGATAAGCAGCCAAAGGGCAGATTCAGAATGCTTTATGAATCTCCCTTTTCAAATATTTTCAAGGAGGTGATCATTTCAGAGATCTGCTCGTGGTGCATTTATTCCTGCTCCTCACGTACATGAGAAAGTGAACCAGATACGGGAGAGAAAAAAATAAATGAACAATTGCCAAATCAGCATAGCTCCAAGACACAGAAAGTAAAGATGGAATTCCTTGTGGCTGTCTCTTGACTTCTGCTTTAGGACTGCGAGCTGCCCAGGGAGACTGAGTTAACACAAAAGCCAACTCCTCTATGAGAGTCTAGGGCAGAGTTCTCTCTTTGTAGTGACGACTAGGTAGTTCTGCCAGTGAGAGTGGGGCCCCAGGCCTGGGATTTGAACAGGAAGTGAGGCCAGTCCTAAATGAAATCAAACTGTGAATAAAGGAGGATTAAAATAAAAATTGACAGCATAGTTCACAGAGCCAGTGCCGTGGCGCAGCTGCCTGGAAGTCGCTGCCATCATACGCTTTGGACAGGAGACATGAAACACTGCCTGGATAGCTATTGGCTGAGGAGGTTGTGAGAAGTACATTTGTCTGCATGTTATGGTGTCACCTGCCTGTGACACGGGGAAGGTAAGAGGGGCTGGTGGGAATGCTGACAGGTTGATAGATTTCTTTGGAAACAGCCTGTAAATGCTGCTAGGAGAGCAGGAAGCTTCATGTTCTCATTCAATAGCTCTTCTCTCCATGCTTTCTAACCCAAAGATTCGACTCTAGAATAACTCTTTCAGAGAGGACACTGGATTAGGGATCAGGAACCCTAGCTCCAGCCCTGCCCCTGCTCACTTGGATAACCTTGCACAAAATGCTTAACTTCTCCGGGTTCATATGCTTAAAAGGGTGTTTTCAGCTTTGGGAGGGAGAGTTGGGGGGCCGTGAGAGATTGGGGAGGAGAGAAAGGGAGGGATGAGACTTGGTGCCTGGGTTTCTGGGCCTTGGCTGTGACAGATCTGGGGCCTGGAGGACACAGAAATGTAGAACAGAACCAATACTACTCCAAAAAGGTTTTAGCCCATTTTCACCACGTTGGCTGAAACACTACCATAAGTAGTGGCGGGTTGACTAGCTGCCCCCAAAAGGATACGTCCAAGTCCTGACCACCAGAACTTGTGAATACGATCTTATTTGGAAAAAGGATTTTTTCAGATGGTCAGTGTGTCCTAAATCCAATGACAAGTGTCCTTATAAAAGAAAGGCAGAGGGAGATTGGAGAGACTTAGACACACCGAGAGGAAAGTGATATGAAGACAGAGGCAAAAACTGCAGTGCTGCAGCCCCAGGCCAAAAAAATGCCTGCAGTCACCAGACGCTGGGAGAGTCTTGGAAGATTCTCCCCGTAGAGACTTCAGATGGCACAGCTCTGCCAACACCTTGATTTCACACTTCTGGCCTCTAGAACTGAGAAGAATCAATTGTTTTGTTGTTTAAGCCCCACAGTTGGGGGTGATGTGTACAGCAGCCCTAGGAAACTACTAGGGGACAGCCCAGCATCTCTTTAAAAATACTTCCACCTTCCCCATGGGGTTTTAAAAATATTCATTTAAACCAGCTTCAATCCCCAATTTAAACATGAAGCAGGAACATCTCTCTCTAAACGTACTGAACACTGGGGTATTCCCAGAAAGAAGCGATCTCGCCACTTGAGCTCAACTCAGACAAATGCTGAAGTGGCAGACATGCTTGATGCTGCTCGGTGCTGGTGCTGGGAGGAGACAGCTTTTCCGCCACCACTTCCTGTTGGAAGGCAGGAGATAGGCTGGCAGGACAGTAAAGATCAATAGGGAGTTGCTAGCATGAGGTCATTGTTGGTGTAAGCGTGTCTTCATTCAAGAGGGTGGTCCTCAGCTAGCACAGGCCCATGTACACTCTGGTATAGAGCAAGACTACCCGCCATGGTGCCTCCAAAAGGATGCTGTCAGCTTCTGCGCAGGCCGGGGACACGGACCATCTTCTACATGGGTGCAAGATGCACCCTCAGGCCTCATTCATCCTTTGATTCAAGAATAGAACAAAAGTTTTCTGAGCTCCGATGGTTGGCTCTGCCTGATTGGCACTCACCAGCACACACTCTCACTCAGATGCCCTTGTGACCCAGGATGCAATTTACAAAAGCAATGGCAGAAAAGTGGCAGGAAGCAGAGACGTGGTGAGGCTCTAGCATATCCTGAAGTTCACAATTTGACCAGCAATCAAGGAGAGAGACTGCAGTACGAAATATAGCCGCTTGCATTTGGCAAGGAAGCTGAGGTGATCACCGATTTAAAATATCCACTAGGCCTTCAATACTGAATTCACCTACCTCAGTATGCTAGGACCAAGAGAACTTTCTACATATAACTGAATTCAGGTAGAACTTCCTTTTTTAAGTTCCTGGGAAAGAATATTGAGAGCAATCAACTATGCTTCACAATGTACTGGTTTAAGAATAGGGAGCTAGACACTCCTGTAATCCCAGCACTTAGGGAGGCCAGGGCAGGCAGATTACCTGAGGTCAGGAGTTCGAGACCAGCCTGACCAACATGGTGAAACCTCATCTCTACTAAAAATAAAAAATTAGCTGGATTTGGTGGCACACGCCTGTAATCCCAGCTACTCGAGAAGCTGAGGCAGGAGAATCTCTTGAACCTGGGAAGCCAAG
This sequence comes from Piliocolobus tephrosceles, assembly GCF_002776525.5. Classification (NCBI taxonomy): domain Eukaryota; kingdom Metazoa; phylum Chordata; class Mammalia; order Primates; family Cercopithecidae; genus Piliocolobus; species Piliocolobus tephrosceles. The sequence continues at coordinate 147,231,902 of NC_045438.1, forward strand.
GTTGCAGTGAGCCAATATCATGCCACTGCACTCCAGCCTGGGAGGTTGCAGTGAGCTGAGATTGTGCCACTGCACTCCAGCCTGAGTGAGAGAGTGAGACTCTGTCTCAAAAAAAAAAAAAAAAATAGGGAGCTAGAGAAATACTCTTGGAGGCATTTTCCCTGACCATAGAACAAATAATTACCATCTTAACTGCACATTTCAGTTTTGATGAGATAAATATTTTTATTTTTTATTTTTAACTGTGGTCAAACACACATAAAGTTTACCTTTTGTTTTGGAGACAGGTCTTGCTCTACTACCCAGGCTGCAGTGCAGTGGCACAATCACAGCTCACTGCAAAAATTTACCATTTTTAAGTGTACAATTTAGTAGTGTTAAGTAACCATTTTAAACTATAGGGTTCAGTACCATTTTAGTAGTTTAATAGTTACCAACAAAGTAACCATGTTTAAGTGCGCAATTCAGTAGGGTTAAGTACATTCACATTGCTGTATAGCCAATCCCCAGAACTTTCTCATCTTGCAAAACTGAAACTCTACATCCGTTTAAACAATAGCTCTCTATTCCCCTCTCCCCTCAGCTTCTGGCAACTCTAATTCCACTTCTGTATCTATGAATTCGACTACTCTGGATATCTTACAAAAGTGAAATCATGCCATATTAGTCTGGTGATGGGCTTATTTCACTTCACATAATGTCTTCAAGTTTCATGCATGTTGTAGTGTGTGTCCACATTTCCTTCCTTCCTTATTATTATTTCTTCACTCCATATTATTCATTCCCTTCCCTTTCAAGGCTGAATAATACCCCATTTATGTATATGACACATTTTGTTTACCTGTTTATCCCTTGGACATTTGGGTTGTTTCCGCCTTTTGGCTACTGTGAATAATGTTGCTGTAAACATGGATGTACAAACGATCAGTTAAATGTTTAATTTTTCTTAGGCCGGGCGCGGTGGCTCAAGCCTGTAATCCCAGCACTTTGGGAGGCCGAGACGGGCGGATCACGAGGTCAGGAGATCGAGACCATCCTGGCTAACACGGTGAAACCCCGTCTCTACTAAAAAATACAAAAAACTAGCCGGGCGAGGTGGCGGGCGCCTGTAGTCCCAGCTACTCCGGAGGCTGAGGCAGGAGAATGGCGAGAACCCAGGAGGCGGAGCTTGCAGTGATCTGAGATCCGGCCACTGCACTCCAGCCTGGGCGACAGAGCAAGACTCCATCTCAAAAAAAAAAAAAAAAAAAAATTTTCTTTAGTGGGTAAAATTCTCCTTACACTTCTTTTTGCATATTCAGAATCAAAATATACCATCTAATTGTTAGTTAGCAATAATCTTGAAGAGATTCCTGGAGGTTTAAATTGTGGGGTTCTTCTCATGGGGTCCCTTTCAGCCAAAGATTCTCTCGAAGGACCCACTGCACATTGACAAACAATTTCTAGCAGTTGTATTCTTGTTTGATCATGAAGAATACATGTGGCCTCTGCCTCTTTGCCAAAGGTTGCTCTTATTCACACATCTGAAATGGAATTGATTTCTGTCTTCTACTTACACACCCTTATAACTACTGTCGTAAATACTACAGTATGTCTAAGTAATTTAAGACATCGTTTCCTGGAATTTTTGACTCCTTGGGTCATCCTAGTGAATTCTGAACGGACTTCTGTAAGAGGAAAGCTATACTCCTCATCCTTGAATTCCCACGGGTTCCTCTACTACTTCAGCCTCGCCTGAAATAGAGATTTGAGGACCCTCATTTCCCCAGAACATGTTCTTTTTTAAAAAAATAATAATTTATTTATTTACTTTTTCAACTTTTACTAAGATTCAGTAGGTACATGTGCAGGTTTGTTACCTGGGTTTGTTTCATGATGCTGAGGTTTGGGGTATGAATGATCCCTTCACCACAGTAGCAAGCATAGTATCCCAACAGTGAGTTTTTGAACCCTTGCTCCTCTTCCTCCCACCCCTCTCTAGTAGTCCCCAGAGTCTACTGTTCGCATCTTTATGTCCATGTGTACCCAATGTTTAGCTCCCACTTATAAGTGGGAACATGTCGTATTTGATTTTCTGTTCCTGTGTTAATTCACTTAAGATAATGGCCTCTGGCTGCATCCCTGTTGCTGCCAAGGACACGATTTCATCCTTTTTTATTGCTGCACAGTATTCTGTGGTGTATATGTACCACATTTTCTTTATGTAATTCACTGTTGATGGGCACCTAGGTTGACTCCATATCTTTGCACTTTGTGAATAGTGCTGTGATGAACATACAAGTGCATGTGTCTTTTTGGTGCAACCATTAATTTCCTTTGGGTGTATACCAGGTAATGGGATGGTTGGGTCAAATGGTAGTGTTTTAAGTTCTTTGAGATATCTCCAAATTGTTGTCCACAGTGGTTGAACTCATTTAGATTTCCACCAACAGTAGGTAAGTGTTCCCTTTTCTCTGTAGCCTCACCAACATCTGTTGTTTACTTTTTAGTAATAGCCATTCTGACTGGTATGAGATGGTATCTCATTGTGGTTTTGATTTGCATTTCCCTGATGATTCACGATGATGAGTATTTTTTCATATATTTCTTGGCCACTTGTATGTCTTGTGAGAAGTATCTGTTCATGTCTTCAAACACGTTCTGCTAATCTCATCAGCATAAGCTCAATGCTTACACATTGTGTTGATTTCTAAAGATGGTCCATTTCTGTTGAAGGGCTAATGCCCATTTTTAATGCCAGGCAGGTGGCCCCAGGCCAGGTAGCCCTTGAGGTAAACCACTCTACTACAGAGACCAGGGAGGACACAGAGGCCACCATGTGAATCTAAGGACCAGTCCTCTTCTCTTTCACTACAGTCCTACCTTGGGTCTTCCCAGATGTTACATTAAAAAAGAGCAAGGGGGTTGACGGGAACTCTCAAAGGCTGATCACTTATGTGTCATCAAAGAGGCTCCCACTCCACCAATTACTCACTGTGGCTTGTTATAAAACCTTGCTGTGCCACAGCTTCCTAATCTGTCCTAAGAGGTTCATCGTTATACCCATAAAATTGTGTTATGATTGTTTAATGAACTGACATTTTTAAATGCTTAAGAGTACCTTGCACATACTTAGCTCTCTGTTAGCTCTTATATCATTATGAACAGATCACTAGTTTGGAATGGATTAGAGCCATTTTTGTATTCCTTCCTCTCTCACTCCCTCTCCTTCCCCCCAGTAACCCAATGAGGTGGGAGTCTTCTAGGGAAATGCAAATCATTGAACAGGAAAATAAAGGAGGACCTGTATTTTCTCTGTAAGTGAATGTGCAACCCGCACCATGCCAGCTTTGGTTGAGAGGTAGGAACCAGACTGAAAACACTGAGGACTTATGGAGACCCTGAAAGAATGTACTGCATAAGAAGAGGCTGCTTTTTAAAGTTTTTACTGAGTGTTGATGAGATCTGTGAAATGAATGCCACCCTGAGGTGGGAAGGCTGCTTGTGAAAGCAGCTATGGGTTAGGAAGAATGAAGCGAGCTACGACAGCCTTTGTGACTGGGTCTTTCATCGGGATCCTGGTCCCACATCAGTGTGACAAGCAGGCTCCTGAAGAAATAAATGACATGCTAGTCCCTGTGTCCATAGGCCACTTGTCTGCAGTGCCTGGTCATCGATTCTGAATCCTTTCCTGTTATTCCTTCCTGCCAGATCCTCCCACTAATTCTCAGTGGGTACCCTGACCTGGGCCTGCCTTATCTTTTCTGTAAACAGCCTTTAAAGGTAATGAAAGAAAGATGTTGACTTTTATGGCTCATAAAGCTGCTTGCAGATATCCAATTTAGCACAACCTACTTCCATTAATGGTATAGTTTAACACTTCCTTCACACTGCAGGGATCTTAAATTTTCAGTGGCCAACGATGAACCTAAAATGAACCGAAAGAGGCTGCATTGTGAAGAGGCTGGCTTATAAATTAGAGGTTTGTCCCACGTAGGAAACCTGACACCTTTTGAAAATGACAAGGATAGTCTTTTGAGTGTCACCACAGAACAACAGCAGAAATTTATGATGTTTTTGGAGGGTGTAATCAAACTGTAAGCCTGACATCAAATCCCTCTTGGTTTCTCTTTTTTCTCATCTGTAAAATAAGAGGGTTGGAACAGTTGATTTTCATGTCCCTTTTGGCTCTCACATATTGTGATTCTAATACTGGAGTGCCTGTGGCTAGGTGATATGGGATTACAAAGTCTTCCACAAATTCAAAGTGGGGAGCTGGCCCCAACACTTGCTGGCTACTTTTAGACATGATGCAACTGGCCTTTACGGATGATGCTGACTCATTCCAACCCCAGACAGGCCCTGCCTCCTTTGAGGACTTTTCTGCCCAGGCCACCCTCAGCTCCCACGACCCTTGCACACCTCCCGCCTCTTCATCTTCCTTCCTGGAGCAGCCTTTGTCACTCCCCGAAGCCCACCTTACGAACCACATCTGCCCACGTTTCTGGAGCGAAAAAGGAATTACTCCCGTTGCCAAGGAGGCAGCAGTATGGGGGAAACACTGGTGGCCCCTCTTTGGACACCCTACTCACCCCTCCAGAACACAAGAGCAGCCACTTTTCTGGCTATAGCAGACTATGGCACTAGTTGGGGGGGCCATTTTGGTTCCGGCCTGGCAAGGAAGCTGGCTCCCAAGGCCTCCCCAGTCTGGCGAGGACGGCAGTGTGCATACCTCTCCTTCCACACCACATACTTCTCGCTTGGTGCAGGGCATGGGGTCTGTCTTTTAAAAGCAGCCTTAGGAGCCCTCCAACTCTCACTCCCACAGGCTGGGGTGACTGAGACTCTGAGCTGGCTCAGAACCTTTGCTGCAGTCCCAGCTGTTCAGGAGGTGAGAACCAGCCTCCATCTTTGAGACTTAGGGGGGAGCAAGTCCATTGAAACTTAGGTTTTAGGTTTGCGTTTGGGATGTGGAAGCCACATCCTCCACAGTTTCTCAGAAAAAGTTTGCTTTGGGTAATGAGGCTGTGCCTCGTTTGGCATCTTGTGTTTGTTTCACCTAGTTAAACATTGGAGTAGTTGAGGGGTGCGAGGTGGATACTCCAGGCACTCTTAAGGACCTGCCAGGTACCAAGTACTCAGCTTATCCAGACTTTCAGATTCATGTTCTTTTTCCTCATTGGAAGTGGCTCTCTAGGCCCGTTTTTTCCATGAACTAAAGAGATCCTTCCTTCTCATCTCTGGAGCACAGGTTCCAAATTAAACTCTTTAATGAGGCCTCCAGAAATGATTTCAAGTCAACAGAGATCACACCTCGAATTTCATTATACTTATAAGTGCTATGCGATGTATTAATTTTAAACACATTTAAATCCCCTGGTTATTTCTCATGTTCACCGTCTCTAAATATGTTAAAATGTAGATAGTTATGAATGAGATATTTGCCAACACCTTTCCTTCCCCTTACAAATACTCCTTACATCTAGTACCCTCCTACCCTGGGTTAGCTGACAGTTTCAATTTTGCATAATTTTATTAATTACTCAGCAAAACCTCCGTTAAACACTTACAATGGGCAGGTGTGAGAGAGACAAAGCTAACACATCTAAGCCCTTGAGGATTTCAAATTCTGTTATGGGAAAAGTTCCAACGGGAAATATTGTCCCAGAGGTGTGAACAGAGGTGTGAATACAGAAGAACAACTCTGCTCCGAGAAAGAGTCGGTGAGGCCTTACAGAAGATGTGTGAGCAGGGTTTTGAAGGATGAATATGAGTACGCTACATAGATAAGAGAGAAAGGTGCTGGGAGTGGTGGCTTACGCCTGTAATCCCTGCACTTTGGGAGGCTGAGACAGGCGGATCACAAGGTCAGGAGATCGAGACCATCCTGACTAACACGGTGAAACCCTGTCTCTACTAAAAATACAAAAAAATTAGCCAGTCATGGTAGCGGGCACCTGTAGTCCCAGCTACTCGGGAGGCTGAGGCAGGAGAATGGCCTGAACCCAGGAGGCGGAGCTTGCAGTGAGCCAAGATCGCACCACTGCACTCCAGCCTGGGTGACAGAGCAAAGACTCCGTCCCAAAAAAAAAAAAAAAAGAGGGAAAGGTATTCCAAGCAGAACACATTGTACATGCAAAGGCATAGAGTCATCAGTTGACCAAGCAAGGCCCAGAAAATAATGGAAATCTCAGAAGAGCTGAAATGAGTTGCAATGGAGATGACTAGCAAGCATTAGTTTGGTAGGGCAGGTTGTCAGCACAGAGAGACAACTTTTTACACTATGCTTATATGCTTAGGAGTTTAGATGTTATATGGTCAGCAACCAGTACCCAATAGAAGTTTATAAAATCACCTTTAGCTTTCAGGATGGTTTGGTGGTGGTGGTTTTTTTTTTTTTTTTTTTTTTTGAGACAGGGCTTTGTGACCCAGGCTGGAGTGCAGTGGCATGATCATAGAAGATTTTTTAAAATAGAAATAAACTTGGAATACATTTCTGGCATGGATATTGTGTTTAGATTTTGCACAATGCCCAGGATAATGCTGGACACACAGAAGACAATAAATAAGATCCTACTGAGTAAGAGTTCAAGGAAAGTCAGAAAAGAGGAATCATGGAGAGATGATAAGGCCATATTTATCACTTTTCTAAATCTTAGCTGCCATTGCTCATTCTACTAAAGACTAGAGGCTCTGCAATGCTACAAACAGAACTCAATTTTATCAAAAAGAACAACTCTGTGCTTACAGGTGCTGTCAGTACCTTAGCTGTTGCTGTGAAAACTGTGCATATATTACTCGGCACTGTGTGTCCCTACTGCTCTGCAGGGTTGACCATTGTATTAGTCCATTCTCACATTGCTAAAAAGAACTACCTAAGACTGGGTAATTTATAAAGAAAAGAGGTTTACTTACTGACTTATAGTTCCACAGTAAGCATGGCTGGGGAAGCCTCAGGAAACTTACCATCATGGCAGAACAGGAAGCAGGCACGTCTTACATGGCTGGTGAAGGAAGAAGAGAGAGAAGGGGGAGCCACAACATGCTTTTAAATAACCAGATCTCATAAGAACTCCCTATCACGAGAACAGCAAGGGGGAAATCCACCCCCATGATTAGTCACCTCCCACTGGGTCCCTCCTCCAACACAAGAGATTAAAATTTGACATGAGATTTGGGCAGGGACACAAATCCAAACCATATCAACTATGATACAACTTGCTCTCACCTTATAGCTGAGGAAATGGGGCATAAACCACATTCATTCATTCACTTCATACTTAGTGAGCACCTGTCATCATTACCCCATCTTACCATGGCTGACAAAATTATTATCCTGTGTCTAGAAATAAATGTGGAGGTGAAGTCATCAGATTAAAATATTTTGAGAAATAGGTACAGATGGTTGAGCATTTCTGTAACACTTTCTCAAACTTCTTTCATCTTCCTCCTACTTCTCCTTCCTCCTCCTCCTCCTTCTTTAACTAATATAATTAAAGGAACCACTTAAGGTGAGGCTTGGTTTCAAATTCCAGCTCTGTCACTTTCTAGCTATGGCAGTCATTTTCCTCCTCTTAGTCTTAGTTGCTTTTCTGTAAAATAGGCTTGTAAGGATTAAATAAGATAATGTGCAGAAAGGGCCTAGAATAGCACCTGGTGCAAAGTCAATCCTTAATACACGGTGCCTATTATTGTAACAAACTCTTTTTGATACCGTTGGATGAATTCCAAGAAGGACCAACTTACATGTAAAGGGGATTAGGGTGACATTTTGGAGAATTGTCCAGGAAACTCCCACCTTATATTTGGTGTCACTTGGATTCTGACAGCCAAATCTATGTTCCCAATTTCAAAATCTTCTTTCGGCCAGGTGTGGTGGCTCACACCTATAATCCTAGCACTTTGGGAGGCCAAGGTGGGTAGATTGCTTGAGCCCAGGAAGTTGAGACCAGCCTGGGCAACATGGCAAAACCCTGTCTCTATAAATTTTTTTTTTTAATTAGCCAGGTGTGGTGGTGCATGCCTGTAGTCCCAGCTACTTGGGAGGCTGAGGTAGGAGGACCGCTTGAGTGTAGGAGGTTGAGGTGGCATTGAGCTGAGATCGTGCCACTGCACTCCAGCCTTGGTGACAGAGTAAGATCCTGTCCAAAAAAAAAAAAACACCCCAAACAAACATAATTTTTCTTTTATCATAATTCTTAGTGAGTCTGCAGTCTTATCTCTTTTCACTAGACTATTTCTGCAAAATGGACTTAGCTTAGCCTGTCCCTAAAACAAGCTTTTTTGTTTTGTTTGGGCCAATAGTCAGGCTCTGGAAATGCGTTAAAAGCATATTTTTTAATCACTAAGTCCTCTGAAATGATATATTCTGCTGTAGGTGAAATCATCCAGCTCAAACATAAGTGATTAGGCAATAACATTGAATTAATTGCTATTAATTATAATGAGTGGAAAAAATAATCTCATATTTGTTCTGACCTCTTTTTCAACTCAAAACAGGCAGATTGTGAACACAACACTTTCTCTCACCCATCCAGAATTAACAGAGTAGTATGACCACAGAAAAGAATTCATGGAAAATGAAATTCGCAGTAAAAGTGAAAAATTAACAGGCCTCACCCAGGAAGAAAAGCCTTAAATGGGGAAGATGTCCCTCTCGCCCTGCCCACAGCACTCTCAGCCTCTACTCCCCACAATTAAAAGGTGAAAATCTGACCCAGCTGTTAAGAAGGCTCACACATAGGGAAGACATGGCAGATGTAAAAACGTGGAAGGATGAGAAATCCTCTACAAAGATCTTCACAAATCTAAATGCTGATTGCTAGTGTCTTACCAAGCCTGTAGAGATTAAGTTACTCCCTTTTCTTAATCTCTGTCCTTGAATAGCTTCCTCTCTGTGGTGTGTCTACAGGCGCAAGTGGTGTGGACTCTAATCGCAGCTGTTAAAAACAGGCAGGGTGCCCCCATCTACTCCCAACTCGCACCAGTGAGCTTTCTGCTAAGGAGGGAGATGCCTTAATGCGGTGGTTCCCAGTCTTGGATGAATATTGGAATCACCTGGGGAGCATTAACAACTATTGGTGGCTGGAACCTAGCACAATGGTTTTCAAACTTTGCTACATATTAGAATCACTCCGGAGGTTTTTGTTTGTTTGTTTGTTGTCTTTTTTCTTTTTTCTTTTTTGAGACAGAGTCTCACACTTTCGCCCAGGCTGGAGTGCAGGGAAGTGATCTCGGCTCACTGCAGGCTCCGCCTCCTGGGTTCACGCCGTTCTCCTGCCTCAGCCTCCCGAGTAGCTGGAACTACAGGCACCTGCCACCACACCCAGCTAATTTTTTGTATTTTTGGTAGAGACAGAGTTTCATCATGTTGGCCAGGATGGTCTCAATCTCCTGACCTGGTGATCTGCCCACCTTGGCCTCCCAAAGTGCTGGGATTACAGACATGAGCCACCGCACCCGGCCACTCTGGAGGTTTCAAAACTCCCAGTGCCCAGGCTGTACCCCAGACCAATCACATTGTTTTCTGTGGCACCCAGGTATCAGTCGTTCTTAAAACTTCTCAGGTGGTTCCAATGTGCAGCCAAGTTTGAAAACCAGTGCGTTGGAGTCTGATACGAATGGTCTGGGGTGTGATCTGGCAGTGGGATTTTTTAAGCTTCCTAAGACAGTCTCCTAGGCAGGTCTTCTTTGAGCCATGGGATAAAACAAGGACATAGTGAATATCAACAAGGACATATCCACGTGAAGGAATACTGTAGAAAGGAGAGAACTGTCTGGATGGCCTGAGTGAGATGGACACAGTCTTAGCATTCACTGCTAGTCCCCTCCATGTTCCCCTTTATCCTTCACTGAACGCTAATTTTGTTCTGGTGGTAAAGCACCTGCCTCCAAACCACTACATTTCCCAGCCTGCCTTGCAACAATGGTTGCACTTGTGGTATGTCTCTGGCCAGTGAAAGTCATAGGGCAGAAATTCTGGGACGACCTTTAATTAAAAAAAAAAGCCAACTCAGCTAGAGGTGCTTTTCGCCTTTGTCCTTATTCCTGCCTGAAAACAAATCTGAGGCTGAAGATAAGACAGCCCTCTTATATGAAGAGGACACAACTATCACACTCTAAGAATGTTGGTGTGGAAAGCTAGGAAGAATTTGAGATCCCAAAGTCATCAAGGAGCCCCATATCTGCCTATCTGCAGCTTGTATGTGAGTGATTTTTCCCCATAATTTGTTTACGCTTTTAAAAATATATTTTTTTCTATATTGGAAGCTATGTCATCCAAACAAGAAAGGGACAAGATAAAGCTAATAAGAGAAAGAAAGTATCCACAGAATAAGTAACAAGGAAGTCAAGACAGAAAGTGTGAATTAAAAACAGCATAGGGGCCAGGGACTGTGGTTCACACCTGTAATCCCAACACTTTGGGAGGCTAAGGCTCGAGGATCATTTGAGGCCGGGAGATCAAGACCAGCCTGGCCAACGTGGTGAAACCCTGTTTCTATAAAAAATACAAAAATTAGCCGGGCATAGTGGTGCATGCCTGTAATCCCAGCTACTTAGGAGGCTGAGGCACAAGAATCACTTGAACCCAGGGGGCAGAGGTTGCAGTGAGCTGAGATTGTGCCACTGCACTCCAGCCTTGGTGACAGAGGCAGACTCTGTCTCAAACAAAACAAAAACAACGTGGGAAGAGCAAGAAATATTGTGGCAAACAATGTTTCTATTTTAAGGATAACCTACTTTGATAATGTTAGTGTTTCTTTTCTTTTTTTCCTCTCTTGGTTTGTCATGTATTCGTTTCATGACTCCTTTTGAAAGTCATGAAGAAAGAAGAAAAGAAGGCAGATATCCTTAAATGCTTGGAAGAAAAGTTTTCTCGAGTCTAGCTACTTCTCAATCTTCATGACTCTAGACTTATGGGCTGTGTCATTTATTTCCAACATATATATACAAATGATAATCATGCAAATCAGATGAAATAATTGTTTTTCTAGCATTTTGCAGCACAGAACATATTCTTTAACCCCAAAAATGATATTGTTCACATGGCTTTCTTTCCCATTAAACACTGTTAGCTTCTTCTGGCTATGTCTGCCTCTTTCACTTCCATATCCCCAATGCTTAAGAGATCTTAGCACATAATAGATATCCTTAAATGCTTGGAAGAAAAGAAGGCAGAAGGATGAATATGTCAGGATTTGGGCAAGAACTTTTCCTTAGAGGGAGGAAAATTTTAATGGGGAACTTTCTTTTCAATATTTATATGTATGTATATTATATATGCTATATATATATATTTTGTTTTCTTTTAATAGATATGGAGTCTCACTCTGTTGCTCAGGCTGGTTTCAAACTCCTGGGCTTAAGCAAACCTTCCACCTCAGCCCCCCAAATGCTGAGATTATAGGTGTCAACCACTGCACCTGGCCAGGAAACAGTTTTTAAACAACTTTCTGTGCTGGCCAGTGGGATGGTGGAGTTGGTTTAAAGCAGCTGTGTTCAGAAAGGATGTGAAATGATCATGTATGGCAAGTTTTAAAAGTTGAGTCTTTGTAAATAGTGTTGTTTCATTATGAGTTCAGTTTCTCTCTGCTTCTAGGCTTCTTCTCTGAGTTTTGACAGCCATACCTGGGATTTTCTTAAAGAAAATACAACCATCTTTAATTTTGTCTTTGTCTAATTATTAGCAGGTCTGGTCTCAATACTATATGGATTAATGAACTATTTCCAAATTCTGATAACTCTAAAGACTATTATTGTCTTTGTGTTCAGTAAGATTTCTCCTCGTCTTGGTGTTCAGTAAGATTTCTCCTGTAACGTACCTACTATTGTGCCTGGCAAAATGAAAAAGCAGATGTGCTTTTCTTTCCTTGTATTTGTATTAATGCATGTCTTCTAGAAGTGATAGTGCATTGGTTCTAGTTAGTGGCAAGCACTTAGTCTTATTGAGATATGATTCTTCTAGTTCTACCATGTGATATTTCAAATTATTTGAAAAATTCTCAAGAATAATTGTTGAAATTAAATAGCAAATTGGAAATTTTTCCAGCTTTATGATAGTTCCATTTTTCTCCTCTTTTTCATTAGTTTGTTTGTTTGTTTGTTTGTATTTTTAAGATGGAGTTTCACTCTGTCACCCAGGCTGGGGCCACCTTCTAGGTTCAAGTGATTCTCCTGCCTCAGCCTCCCAAGTAGCTGGGACTACAGGCATGCACTACCATGCCCAGCTAATTTTTGTATTTTTAGTAGAGACAGGGTTTCACCACATTGGCCAGGCTCGTCTCAAACTCCTGATCTCAAGTGATCAGCCCACCTTAGCCTCCCAAAATTCTGGGATTACAGGCATGAGCCACCATGCCTGACCACGTTAGTTCTTTCTTTTTCTCGAATCTTTTCTGACAATAGGAAGACTGATGATAATAAGTCATAGCACAGGGAGCTAGGAAGTGGCTGACAGCCGGGAGGACAACAGCTCCAGTATGTCTTCATGAAGGATGGTGAGACTTCGTCTCCTTCCCTGGGTGCTTTCCTCATGTGAACGGGAAGTGAACATATGGCCCCTTTTTTTCTTAATTTTTTGTGGCTTATGACATAAGTAATTTCTAGAGAAGCATTGAAACTTCTTAGGAAAAAGCTAATGATGAATAGAGAAAGTAAATTCATCATTTTGTCAATGCCAGAGATGGTAATTATGGGAAGTCACAATGACTCAAGAAACTCAGATCCTTTTAGAAGTAGGTAGGAGAATTAAATGAATATCATGACCTCATAGACCATTCTCTTTTCAAAAGTCTGTAGTTGCACACTAATGGCAAATGTCAACATAGGTATTGTTCTTTGATAACTATAAAATTCAAATACTGATGTTTAAGAAAATGTATTTTAAAGAGTATCATTAATTTTAAGAATTTATCAAAATAAATGGTCACCCAGAAAACTGAATCAGGCAATTCAAAGCAAATCTCCATTAGTAATTTGAAATGTATCTCCAAAGCTATTTTAAAACTCAAATGTTCCATTCATTCACAGAAAATGAAAGATAAGATTCATATGTTTTAGTGAAATTATTTGAGTAATTTTGAATGGGGCAATGATTTAACAAATTAAGAAAGGAATAATAGTTGCTAGACAATAAACGCTATAGTTTTATAATAAATGTAGTTTAGTTAAGGTACTCCAAATAAACTGTTGCACAACTATACAATGACAATTTCCATGTTTAGGACATACAGATAAAAATGTACAATACCCGAAAACCACTGAATATTTACGGTTGCTAGTTCCAAATACTCAGAAAAGAAGCTGACAATGCATCAGTGTCCAAAATAAGGCATTTGATGTCCTCATCGATTGACATAACCTATTTATTGCCTTGTATTTGTTTTAATATGGAATGAAAGTGAAAATTAGTTAGCTAGCTTCATCCGTCAGATGTTGACTTAGCACCCTTTCCAGTTCTTTCTGACATATTTCACATCAACATATGCAAAAATGACAAAAACAGACAAAATGGCAATATCAGTACAGCATACTGGGGTACACTGAGAAGGCAGGTCACCTACCCCAGGACTCCCCTGCACTTCCCATGGCTGAGGAAATCAATATTTTGGTAGGCCCAGGTGGGAGCCTGAGTTTAGTCATTTTATTGGACAATGAAATTGTGGGCAACTTAAAGTATGGTTAAATCAGAGCAGGGGATGGTGGGTGTTTATTTTTTGGTTTATCTAAGGTTTGCTATTACATTAGCAATATCTTTCTCATACTTGGTCAAGTTGGTTGGATAACTGAAATAATAATATGGTTAAAGTTGAGAAAGAACGAATGACTTTAAAATATATGAATGTCTATTCATTTGGCAGTCTTTTCCTATCACACTCGAGAATTTTCTTTGAGTGTGAGTGTACTGTCTGGAATTGGCCAGGTCATATTTTTTGTATCAACCATAACCATAAGCAACATCTTCATTTCTGATATGGTTTGGCTGTGTCCCCACCCAAATCTCATCTTGAATTGTAGCTCCCATAATCCCCATGTATTGTGGGAGATATCCAGAGGGAGGTAATTGAATCATGGGGGTCAGTTTTTCCTGTGCTGTTCTCATGATAGTGAATAAATTTCACAAGATCTGATGGTTTCATAAAGAGCAGTTCCCCTGCACAAGCTCTCTTGTCTGCTGCCATGTAAGTCGTGCCTTTGCTCCTCCTTCGCCTTCCACCATGATTGTGAGGCTTCCTAAGCCACGTGGAACTGTGAGTTCATTAAACCTCTTTTCCTTTATAAATTAACCAGTCTTGCGTATGTCTTTACCAGCAGTGTGAGAACGGACTAATATAACTTCCCAGTTTCTGTTTCTCTAAGGATGAATGAGAATTTGGTCACTTGTGAAGAAATCTGTGTGCAAGATTCTTCTACACTTGCACAGCATTTTCCTCTTTGATAGTTATCTTACTCACCAGTTTTGTTAGCAACTCACCTTTATCATGTTTCTACAAAGAATTCTATTTAGTTTTCATTGAAACCATGACCATAAGTCTACTTCTTTCTAACTTCACATTTCACTTCCATAATATGATTTAAAGAAATTGCATAGTTATAAGTAAAATGTCATTTGGGGGGACAAACAACTGACCCATCAGTTGGGAGCAGAAGTGGGGGCATTGTGTAGAAGTTTCCAGAGTTATTTTCTGGTCCTCAGTTGGTACATGACTCAAAGGGAAGGAGAGTGAGTCAGTGTTGTTAGCTAAGTAACTGGTGGCTTGCTAAAGGAACTTCTACAAACTTCTTTGTTTGAATATGTGGATTTTGATAGATAGTGTTTATTGCTTTTAGATTTTGTGTCCTGTTTCCTTCTTTTTTGATTTTTGCATTTTTCACTCAGTGTGCAGATGATAGAATGATTTGTACTGTACTTTCTCAAAGTGCACACACTCTGGAGAAACCTGTGTAGGGCTGAGGGAACACCAGCTGTCTGGAGAGCAGTTCAGTGTTTTTAAATATCTATCCTCATGATTCGTTATTTGTCACAGCATAAGACACTTGTAATAGAAATTGCTATCTAGACAGGCTGAAGGAGCCCCTGGGGGGCTTTTGTGAGTCTGGTGTGAACTGTGAGATATATGATTGTTTTTCTACCATTGGTTACTCTAATTATTGTGAATAAAACGTCTTCAGACATTTTTATATTAAATGTGTGCCACATCCCAGACCATTTCAATAATAAGTTTTCCTTCGCTATAAGAGCCCTCCTCTCTTTGTGCCACTTGAGGGAGGTGGTGGTGGGGGGGGGGGGGGGGTGTCACATTCATATTTGTTTGTTTGTTTTGTGAGACGGAGTTTCTGTCACCCACGTTGGAGTGCATTGGTGCAATCCTGGCTCACTGCAACCTTCACCTCCCAGGTTCAAGTGATTCTCCCACCTCAGCTTCCTGAGTAGCTGGGATTACAGGTGCACACTACCACCCGGCTAATTTTTGTATTTTTAGTAGAGACGAGGTGTCACTATGGTGGCCAGGCTGGTCTTGAACTCCTGACTTCAGGTGATCCACCCGCCTCGGCCTCCCAAAGTGCTGAGGTTACAGATGTGAGTCACCACACCCAGCTGGTCAAATTCATATTGATTCAGTTTCCAGAGCTCATACACTAGCTCTGTGAAATAGAAGACAATTCTGTGTTGTTTCCCTTTAAAAGAAAATGTATTAAAATAATAATGAGATACCAATGTACCACTATAAGAAGGGATAAAATCCAAAAAAACTAGTAACACCAACTGCTGGGGAGGCTGTAGAATAGTAACTCTTTTATTGTTTGTGGGAATACAAAATGGCACAGCCCCTTTAGAAGACAGTTGGCAGTGTCTTACAAAACTAAACAGACTCTTACTGTATGATTCCACAGTCATACTTATTGTTATTTGGTACTTAATCAAATTAGTTGGAAATTTAAATCCATGCAAAACCTGTACACAAATGTTTATAGCATTATTATACATATATACCAAAATCTAGAAGCAACCAAATGTTCTTTAATAGCCAACTGAGTAAACAAACAGTGGTACATCCATACAATGGAATATTATTCAATGATGAAAAAAAAAAAAAAGAGCTATCAAGCTACCACAAGGTGTGGATGAATCTTAAATGCACCTTGCTAAGTGCAAGAAGCCAGTCCTAAAAGGCTACAGATTACACGATTCCAACTACATGACAGTCTAGAAAAGACAAAACCAGAGACATGAGAAATAGATCTATGGATCCCAGGGATCCAGGATCCAGGAAATGGGCAAGAGAGCTGAATAGATGAAGAACAGGTTTTTGTTTTTGTTTTGTTTTGTTTTTCAGGGCAGTGAAACTATTCTGTATGATATTGTAATGGTGACTATAAGACATTGAACATCTGTTAAAACTCATGAAAACATACAACACAAAGAATAAACCTTAATGTATGCAAAGTTTAAAAATCATTTTGGAGGTCAGGATGGAATGCAAAATGTGACAAAAGAATCCAAATGTATAAAACAACTTCACTGAAGGGCATGGCAGAATAAGGTGCTAACCTAACTTGGGAAATGAGCGGAGTCTGTAAGACTAAAGGCTAAAGGAACTGTACAAAAGAACTGTACTCTAATCAATAAAGTTGCTTTCCACAGGGTTACAGGTTAACAACTCTGATACTACTATACATACATATGGAACTGAACAATTAAGTAAATGACTAGCAGATGGTGGGAGTCAGGTTTCTCAGTGTTAGAGTGGGGATTTACAGAGAAGGCAGCTAGAAGGATACATATGGTAATAGCTTAGAGTTGGAGACATCAATATAAATTCATGTTTAGCTTAATACAGATACAGATGGTTACATACAGAAATGTTTACAGAAATGTGTATATATACAATTTAGTATACACATATACATTTCCTTGCTCTGTCAGCTGAGAGGGTCTAAAAACAATGACACCTTAATAGCAACAAGCATACTTGGCACCCAGATCTTGGTTTCTAATAGCATTGTCTAATAAAAATAACCAGGGTTCCTTGGAGAAATGGCTGATCCTAGGATGGGGGCAGGAAATATACAGGATGTGCCTGGAGTATCTTGTGCCAGAAAGTAAAGGGATCAAAACCAAAACATTACCACATTGATGGTATGTATTAAAGAAACACAATTACCTGAAAGATCTCCCAATGGCCAAAGCTGCAATAATTTGAGCAGCAAAACGAAGTAGTATTAGATTATAACCCAAAGTACAAAATAAGTATCCATGAGTTCATACTGATATAAATAAATGATTAAATAAATAAATGACATAGGGAGAAAAGACTAATCTCCTATGCCAAAGAATTTCAAATAATTCATATATACAAGGGGTTTCAAAAATCCATGGAAAATGAATATTATGAAAAAAACTATGTATGGATTTCAAAAACTTTTTGCACTAAAATAAACTCATATAATTTGTTATAACATGTCCAAACAGAATCTATTTTGAGGCACTAAGGATAAGATATTAGTTTGAAAAGAGCCCCGATCAGAGCATAAATTCTGCTAAAATTTAAACAAGAACAAACATCAGATTTATAGTGAAGCTTGGGTGGCAGAATGGTGAAATTATTGATGTTTTATGAAAAGTTTATGGGGACAATGCATCCCCAGAATTAGCAATTGACAAATGAATAACTCATTTTAAGAAGGGATGAGACTACGTTGAAGATGACACCAATAGCAGCAGACCATCCACATCAATTTGTGAGGAAAAAGTTCACCTTGTTCATTGAAGAGGACCAACAGTTAACAGCACAAACAATAGCCAACACCATAGATAATCTCAACTGGTACAGCTTACACAATTCTGACTGCAAAATTAAAGTTGAGGAAACTTGTCACTTGATTGGTATCAAAACTGTTGCACCCAGATCAGCTTCAAGCAAGAGCAGAGCTTTCAATGGAAAATTTAAATGGGTAGGGTCAAGATCCTGAAGCATTCCTTTAACGAATTCTGACAAGAGATGAAACATGGCTTTCCCAGTATGAACCTGAAGCCAAAGCACAATCAAAGCAATGGCTACCAAGAGGTGGAAGTGGTCCAGTCACAGCAAAGCCAGACCGTTCAAGAGCAAAGGTCATGGCAACAGTGTTTTTGATGTTCAAGGCATTTTGCTTGTTGCATTTCTGGAGGGCCAACAAAAGATAACATCGCTTATTATTGAGAGAAAGTTAGCCAAAGCTTTAGCAGAAAGACATCCAGGAAAGCTTGGCTGGAGGGCCCTTCCTCACGCTGACAATGCTCCTGCTCATGCCTCTCATTAACAAAGGCAATTCTGCAAGAGTTTCTATGGGAAATCATTAGGAAATCATTAGTCACCTTATAGTCCTGATGTGGCTCCTTCTGACTTCTTTTTGTTTCCTTATCTTTAAAACATCATTAAAGGGTACCCATTTCTCTTCAGTTAATCATGTAAAAATGACTGCATTGAGTAAGTGAACTAAATGACTGGTATTGCTGCTTACAAAAGTGTGTTGAACCTGATGGAGCTTACATCAAGTGTATATTTTTAATTTGTATCTTAATTCAATTTTTCCACAATCTTTTTGAAGTCTGCTTGTATATCCACTCTCAGGCAGGTGGGACATGACTCCTTACTTCTTAAGAGTGGGCTGCACATAGTGACTTCCTCCAAAAGGGGGTCTTCATCCCAGTGCTGGTGGGCCCCGATTTCTTCATCTGTCATAAGGAAGGTCCCAGGCCAAGGTGGCCAAATTTGGCCAAATTGTGAAGAGGGTGAAACTTGTTTTTGTCTTCTCTACTAGGCCCCTGTGACACCTTTGGGATTCCATCAGCAGAACAGAGCTGTTTTTTCTAGTCATAGAGCAAAGGTGATCTGATAAAACTCCATTGCCAGAATATTTGGTCCTTTTACCCTGTAATTAGGGACCAGCTGCATTTAAATTGCCTGAAAAGCTTGCTAAAGATGCAGATTTCTGGGCTACAATGTAAAACTTCCCAAACTCTCTGGGGTGGGGAGGGGAGCCTGGAAAGTGAGGGGCACAAAAGCCAGGAATCTGAATTTTTTAAAAAGTGTCTCTGGTGATTATTACAGTTGGGATTAAAGCTTGAGAGTGGCAGCTACAGGAACTGACTATATTACTATTGCAGAAACAAAATGTTTACTTTAAAAGAGTATATAAACAACACCACAAGAAAGACATTAGCCAGTTTCAGAACGGTAGACTTTCTGTAAGACCCCTGACCTGGTTTCTTTCATAAGTCAGTAGCATAGATAAAGAAGAAAGAGATTAAAACCAACTTAAAGGACACTCCAGAGATAAATTAATCAAACACAATGGACCTGGTTTGGATCCTGATTCAAACAAATCAAAGGCAAGACAGTATTTTTATTTTAAGACTAGTAGAGAAATGTAAATATAGACTGTGCATTGACTAATATTAAGAAGTTAATTAGGGCCAGGGACGGTGGCTCATTCCTGTAATCTTAGCACTTTGGGAGGCCGAGGTGGGTGGATCACCTGAGGTCAGGAGTTTGAGACCAGTCTGGCCAACATGGTGAAACCCTGTCTCTACTGAAAATACAAAAAATTAGCTGGGCATGACGGTGGGTGCCTGTAGTCCCAGATACTCAGGAGCCTGAGGCAGGAGAATCACTTGAACCCAGGAGACGGAGGTTGTGGTGAGCCAGGGTCTCACCACTGCACTCCAGCCTGCACAACTAGAGCAAGACTCCGTCTCAAAAAAAAAAAAAAAAAAAAGTTAATTAGTGTTAATTGTATTAAGGCAATTATGTAAGAAGATGCTACTCCCCATTTTAGTTGTACACTTAAGTTTTGGGGGGAGAAATTATAGGATATCTGGTATTTGCTTTGAAATTCTTCAGCAAAAATTAAAAAGTGGGGCAGTGGATAAAGGATATAGATGAAACAGGTATGGCAGAAAGCTGATGGCTACTGAGGATGAGTGGTGAGTGCATGGGGCTTGTGGTAGTCTCAACTTTTGGATACATTTGAAAATTTTTATAACTAATTTTTAAGAGGATCTAAGGAAATGGAGATGCGTAGTCCAACAGAATGAGTCATCAAAGGTGAACTTCTAGGAAAACGGTTTGGTGTTTCCTCAGAAAGTTAAACATAAAACTGCCACGTGCCCCAGGAATTCCACACCTAGTTATACATCCCAGAGAACTGAAAGCAGCTACTCAAACAAACACAGACAACATACATCTTCTTCTTATCAATGGTATTCCCAATAGCCAAAAGGTAGAAACAGCCCAAATGGCATCAGCAGGTAAATAGATAAACAAAGGTGGTATATACATACAGTAGACTATTATGCAGTCACAAAAATTATAAAGTTCTGATATGGGCTACAATATGAATGAATCTTGAAAACATTATACTGAATGAAATAAGCCAGACACAAAAGGACATATATTATATGAATCCACTTATATGGGCTATCCAGAACGAGCAAATTCATAGATACAGAAGGTGGGTTACCAGAGGATGGGATTGGGAGAATACAGTTATTGTTTAATGGGTACCGAATTCCTGCCTCAGGTGATAAAAAACAGTTTTGGAACTAGGGCCAGGCGTGGTGGCTCACACCTGTAATCTCAGCACTTTGGGAGGCTAAGGCAGGTGGGTCACCTGAGGTCAGGAGTTCAAGACCAGCCTGGCCAATGTGGTGAAACCCTGTCTCTACTAAAAAGACAAAAATGAGCTGGGCGTGGTAGTGGGTACCTGTGGTCCCAGCTACTCAGGAGGCGGAGTTAGGAGAATTGCTTGAAGCAGGGAGGTGGAGGTTGCAATGAGCAGAGATCACTCCATTGCACTCCAGCCTGGGAGACAGAACAAGACCCTGTCTTTAAAAAAAAAAAAAGTTTTGGAACTAGATAGAGGTAGTGGTTGCACAGCATTGTGGATATACTGAATGCTGCTGAAATGTTCACTTTAAAATGGCTGTTTATGTTATATGGATTTCATCTCAATTTAAAGATAAAAGGTAGAATTCTAGCCATTAGGAGGAAGTATTTGGGAGGGGGACTATGTGAGGTCTCTCACCTACAAGGTGAGGTGCAGATTTGCTCTTAGCCCTTGTCTCCATGACCAATAAAAATCACCTATGAACAAGAAACAAATGCAACAAATGACCCCTCACATTTATAGGACACTATATTTTATAAGCTTTCACAGCATTTTACCCACAATTAGCTTCTTTGATTTCTTGGACAGAAATGTTTTATGTGATTGTATTAACTTAGGTGTAGAGTTCTTAGGAAAAACTCAGGTGGAAGTTGAATTACATTAAATCCACAGATTCAGACTAAATTTTAACACATTATAGATTAACACCATTATTCCACTTAACAAATATATCTCTTAGATCGTGGGAAAGGGGTGGTATAAATGCCTTCTCCAACACAAATAGGCTCTCTCCAAAGTCCGATGTGTGGAAATGTGATGATATAAAGTCAGCCAAGAAAATGTTTGAAGAATAGAGGTTGTCTTACCCCTGTACACATCAGAATCACTAGCCCAAGACACTGCCTAATATTAAGTGGCAGTTCTACGTAAAAGATGAATCCAGTTGCATTCCATCTATTACTGAATTTCGGTAATCTCTTTTCCTTCTTAAACCTAATTTTATTCAATGTTATAAATACTTCCATTCTTTTGCCTAGTTATTTCTCCCTAGATTGACTTCGGGATCAGATTGTTGACAATACAATCGAGAAAGGGTAGGTGATGCTTCCCAAGGGATTGAGCCTTTGTGGGTAACCTGGGGAGAACGTGTTGTTGGAACACACCAAGAAGTAACTACAAAACCAGATAGAAAGGCTGCAGGAGAAGTCTGGGTGCGGTGGCTCATGCCTGTAGTCCCAGCACTTTGGAAGACCAAGGAGGGTTGATCAAGAGGTCAGGAGTTTAAGACCAGCCTGACCAATATGGTGAAACCCCGTCTCTACTAAAAATACAAAAATTAGCTGGGTGTGGTCGTGTGCATCTGTAATCCCAGCTACTCAGGAGGCTGAGGCAGGAGAATTGCTTGAACCTAGGAGGTGGAGGTTGCAGTGAGCCAAGATCGCACCATTGCACTCCAGCCTGGGTGACAGAGTGAAACTCCATCTCAAAAAAAAAAAAAAAAAAAAAAAAAGAAAGAAAGGCTACTGGAGAAATGGAGATTTCTCATCTTCTAAAATCTCATTTATTCCAGGACTATCGATGTACCAGCTCTAAGGCTGGCCCTGGACTTTTACCTATAGATGATCTTTCCATTAAGTGCAGTTTTTAAAATGTAGTTGAAACACCTGTCATTCCAAGAATGGACACAGGCTTAGCTTGAAGACTTTAGAAAAACTCTTAACAAGGTCAGGTGCAGTGGCTCACACCTGTAATCCCAACACTTTGGGAGGCTGAGGCAGGTGGATCACGAGGTCAGGAGATTGAGACCATCCTGGTTAACACGGTGAAACCCCGTCTCTACTAAAAATACAAAAATCTAGCCGGGCGTGGCGGTGGGTGCCTGTAGTCCCAGCTACTCGGGAGGCTGAGGCAGGAGAATAGCATGAACTTGGGAGGTGGAGCTTGCAGTGAGCCGAAATTGTGCCACTACACTCCGGCCTGGGAGACAGAGTGAGACTCCATCTCAACAAAAAAAAAAAAAAAAAAAAAAAAAAAAGAAAAGAAAAGAAAGAAAACCTCTTAACAAAAGAAAAATATTAAGTTGAAAAAGAAAAGGATAAAATCACACAATGTGGTTGGGTAGCTGTAGAAAAAAGACCTGCTTCCTAATTTTCCTCTGAAAAACTGGTCAGAGGAAACATAACCCAGGGCATCATGGAACAACATGAAAATTAGTCAGAGGCTCCTGAGCTCACATCTGCATCGCAGGGCTGGGCACTCAGAAGGAACGAAAGAGGTCAGGGGCTGGGCAGGACAGCAGCTGGCTCTGCTCCATCGGTGCCCCTGACCATCATGACATTCAGGAGTGAGGGGTGTTGCTGGATTCCTACCAATGCTCATTCGTAGGGGCTGCCTCTTTGTTCATGAGGAAGAAAGAAAATCAGTGTTACCCATGTTTACACTTGTAAACTCAAATCAGCGTCCAGGAAGTTAAGTAATAGAAAAACTCAGAGGGGTTGACTTGCTTCTCTGCTAGGTATACATCCTTCACTATTTTCAAATGTAAGAAGAAAATGAGGCTACAGGAAATGAACCAAGTAGGCTAATAAAAATGGACCAGGCCCCCAAAGGTAGGCACAGGTGAGCAACTGGTAGAGGTTGATAAGGATTGAGACCTCAGCTTAGTTTGGTTCCGATCTCTCTACCAGTTCTGTTTCTTCTTTTTTGTTGTTTTTTGTTAACTGAATACCGTAGCCTTCTTCAAGCAATGCTAAGTAGAGTTTATTAACGTTTCTTATTTTGCATTGTTTTAAATGGTAATTATGTATAGCAAGAGATACAGGTTTCCCATTCATGATATGAAGTGTTCCTTTAAAATAAAGTTTCCAAAGTGAGTCATTGAAAACAAACCATCAAGTAAATAATTCTGACGATGGTCATTGACTGTGACAAAAGTTATGAGGTTTGGGGAACCTCATGATTAGACAAGGCCTTTCTGTTTGTTAATAACAGCTAATATTTAATCAGCATCTGTGATGCATGGGCCCCTGGGAAGAGCACTTTTCATACCTGACCCATCACAACTCTGCAAGATGGGTATATGTGAGCTCGTCCTACCTATGGGGAAGCTGAGTTTTTAGTTCATCGTAAAAGATCACACAGTGAGTGGGTGGAGAAGGACGTGAATCCAGGGGTAATGGCCAAAGCTCTGAGCCTTCTGATGCAGCACACTGCCCTGGTGCTCTTCCGGCACAGTGAGGGCTGCACCCTCTGATTTGTGAGAAGAGGATCTCGGGAAGGAAGGTGGAGAACCTGGCCCAAAGGCATTTACCCTCTGCGTCCTTCCCCAGATTAGATCTCAGAAGTTGTTCGTATTTCCTTCTCTCATCACATGGTTCATACAAGAGCTGGGCCTACTTTTTGTTATTTTCATTCTCAGTCCAAATGCTGCTTCTTCCTCCTCCCAACCCTACTTCAGTGAAAATGCCCCTATATTCCACCATCTAGTGGTATAACAAATTTTGTTTTGTCAGTGCTGGCTGACCTTGGAGCGAATTAAAATATATCAAAGATTCTGAGTTTTAAAGTTGTCAGGCCTCGGTTTCCATGAAGAGGAACTCTATTTTCACTCATACTCCAGCGAGAGATTAGCAGCTTGAAATCACTCTGACAGTGTCAGTTGCTCTATTGCATACCACAGGGAATTTTAATTCCAGCCTGTGAAATTGTAATTGCTTCTCAAGGAGAAGCGGGGAATCCTGGGTAATGGCCACAGCCAAGCTCAATGTCAGAGCTGCCAGTTGCTGCCACATTAGATATTACTTGTTGTTATTCAGAAATCACTCCAGCTTTCCATATGGGAAAGTTGAACTGGGGAGTGAAAGTAAATTAACAGAAACTGTCAGCTGTTCAGAACAGCACAGACAGCAGTATGACAGAGGTGGGTGACTTCCCATCAGAAAAGGTAACTTTTTCCCTTTTTTGTTAAGATAAAGAGTTTCACAAACAAATTTCATTACTTAAGGTACATGAGGTACATGGCTAAATGATGTCATTAGTAAGAAAAAAGAAAAATCTGGTCCGTGGCATGATAAGATTAAAGTTGCCAATTTCTATTCACTCATTCCTGGAAGGAATGAGGGAAAAAAGTGGCCCAAAAGAGTAATTAAAATAATGAAGATAACAAGTCCATGTCAGGCTGATGTTTGCGATAGATTAAAATTACCTGCTATCAAAGTTAAACTGTCTGAGAAATTACTTCCTGGCTCTGTTTGGAATAAAGAGAATCTGGAACTACCACATCTGATTACAAAACATTTAGAGACAGGAAAGATTATCTGCAGAGGGGAGGACCTGGTACCTGTCACTGTCTGAAAACAGAGGAAGTTCTGACCAGTATTATGTGGGTTCTGAAATTAATTGTTTTCCCTCTCCTGAAGGTCAAAAAGGAAAGAGAAAGGGCTAAATATAATTTCTTAGAAAAATATTACCAGTCTGGGACATTGCTTTTTTGCTGTAGACATTAGAGAAAATTCACATGCAGGCTTTACTTTTCCTCATCTGATAATTTTTAGAGCAAATTTTATGTATTAGAATTCCTTTTCCAGGTAAAGGAAATGTTCCCTTGGAAGGTACTGACTGGTACCCACCGCCCACCCCTTGCTGTCTTTCTGTAAGAGGAGGTGGTAAGTGTTCGAGTTGGTTTTCGTCATTGTTATTTCTGAGTACTATCTTTATGTCAATTGTTGTAAACTAAGGTTGACTAAGTAATTGAAAATCTGATGGTATGTTACCTTCCTGTGCTGAGTAAAGTTTTGTGTTCCTCCGAGTTCCTTTGGCTGCCAAGAAGTGTTTGTTTTGTTTTGTTTTTCCTCCAAATGAACAAAATCTCTTTATTGTTTTAGGGAGATGGAGGGAGAGGGCTTTTTTTTGTCTGTTTTTTTTGAGACAGAGTCTCACTCTGTTGCCCAGGCTAGAGTGCAGTGCCATGTTCTTGGCCCACTGCAACCTCTGCCTCCTGGGTTCAAGTGATTCTCCCACCTTAGCCTCCCAAGTAGCTGAGATTACAGGCACCCACCACCACACCCAGCTAATTTTTGTATTTTTTGTAGAAATATGGTTTTGCCATGTTGCCCAGGCTGGTCTTGAACTCCTGGCCTCAAGTGATCCACCTGCCTTGGCCTCCCAGAGTGCTGGGGTTACAGGTATGCACTACATCTTCAGGCCAGGAAGGTTTTTGTTTGTTTGATGGTTTGTTTGTTGTCTCGCTCTGTCACCAGGCTGCAGTGCAGTGGTGGAGTGCAGTGGTGCCGTCTCGGCTCACTGCAACCTCTGACTCCCTGGTTCAAGTGGTTCTCCTGTCTCAGCCTCCCGAGTAGCTGGGATTACAGGCATTTGCCATCATGCCCAGCTAATTTTTGTATTTTTAGTAGAGACAGGGTTTCACCATGTTGGCCAGGATGGTCTCGATCTCTTGACCTTGTGATCTGCCCACCTCGGCCTCTCAAAGTGCTGGGATTACAGGCGTGAGCCACCGTGCCTGGCCATTTTTTTTTTCCAATCCTGTTTTTCTGTTCCCATCCCCAATGTAATCTTATAAAAACCCAATTTGTTTGTGAGAGGTTTCTCTGGGTCATTAGAATGGGCTCCCAGAATACATAAAAAATGATATTGTTTGACAAATCAGCTGAGGTATGCTGGATTTCGTTTGTTTCACAGTGAAAGGCCAAGTGGTTCCTTTGCATAATATGTGTGCAGATATACTGTAATCAAATTCCTAGGGTTTGCCTAGATATTTGGTGTGAAGAAGAGACACTCTGATTAGACTCAAAGGCCATGCCAAGCAAGCTCTTCCCCATTTCTCAGTGAACCTTTGAAAACTCAGGCAATTCAGCTCCTACTTTTTGGCAATCTGGCATTTAGATATGGTGGGATCTCATTCCCATTTTTCATTTACTTATTAGTTTGCTGAGTCTCCACTCTGGCATGGATAAACCAAGTGACCTGATGGTGAATATACTAAATACAACTGGACAGGTAAGTCCAGAGTCCTGCCCCAAAGTATCTCAATACCAAAGAGAACGTTAGGGATTCTTGTTCAGAAATGTCCTAAACTAGAAGGGTGGCCTCGGACAAGTCACTAAACTCTCCTAATCTCAGTCTCTCCGTCTGTAAAATAAAGGAGTCCAACTCCATGCTCTATGAGCACCTCTTGCTCTTACTCGAGGTTGGGGTGCAGGGTTTACCACTCCTGCCTCTTCAAGAAAGACCAGGCTCCAGATGAAACAGACACAATTCCCTTTCATTGAGCGCCAAGAAAGAGCAGTCTTTCTGTAAAACCTACTCAAATCTTAACTCAAATTTTAAATATTACTATAAGAAGATTTAAATTCCCTGACACATGACAGAGGAACAGAGGTTGTTTAGGATTGATGACCAGATGGCAACCGGTGGTGACTTTCTGGGGCTTTAAATTTGTGACTTCGATGTTAGGTTGCCACAGGTTTTTCATTTAATATTAATTGGAGCTACTGCTGCTCGTTAGATATACAGCTTGACTTTGCTATGGAGCGTGAGGGAAAGCTGGTGTTAAATTGCCTTTTTTCCCCCTACTTTCTTTTTGACTAATATGTCTAGAGTCATTAAAAATATTCTTGTAACTAAACTGCAACATTTTTAGCTACTGAATTTTCTTGTAGCTTTTTATAATTCTGATGGCACAAGGCAATCTGGTTTGATGAGATTAAAATTTTTAGACTGGTATCCAACCAACTTCTGTTTTTCTAAAGATTGCTTTGAAATTTTCAACCTTCCTGCCTTCAAAAATCTTGAAGGATTTTGGGTTAAGAGGGAAGAAGAGAAGAGGGATCCCAGTTTAAGGCACATACGGGGTTAGGAGGAATGTATGAGAAGAAAAACTATCAGAGAATCAAGATGAAAAGACAACATCAGGGAAATATGGAAGTAGTCAAGGGCAACAGCCATTCCAGACCTTTCTTTGAGAATCTGCAGATCATTCTGTTAAAAAGACACAAACCCCAACCCAGCTTGAATGTTTCTCCACATACAACATTTATATTTTATATTTTAAGTGGAATTTAAGAGATTCTTTACTTCCTGTGGTTGGGACCCAGACTCTATAAGCTCCATCTCCTGGTTCATTTTCTGTTTGACTTCTGATTTTACTCTTGAATATGGAACCAAATGCGACGTGATACTGACTATTCGCCATTGTTTCCTGGGTGAGAGATTGTGCTATGATCAGGTTTCCTTACTCAGGCCCAAAACACAGGGTTGAGACCAAATTATAGTCTAGTTTTTCTGGTCTTGTGGACACCAAGTTTTAACACTTTAATGGGCCAATGATCAGAAATTTAGAGTTTTCCTGTGAAGTTTGGAATTCAGTGCCGTGAACCACGAAGTGGAGTCTGTGGTAGCAGAAGCTCTCCCCTTACATCTCAAATGATACCAGGTAAGACTGCAGAAATCACATGGGTTGAAAAAACAAAAAACAGAAACAAAAAACCAGAAGCATCTGCCCTCCAAGATCACAGTCTGAGATAGTTATCACAAGTGGCTTTTTGTCAAGCATTCGCACCCATTTATTAAGAATAGAGCATATGAATTGTTAACTGAACAGATGTAGTAAGAGAATTTGAGACACAGAAAATCAAAACCAGAAAGCTGGAGTCAATTATTTAAATTGCAGTAGATAAGGAGAGAAGGTAGCGGGTGCTGGAGGGATAGAGGGTTGCTAGGTTTCCAGAAGCTATTCAGTGTGGAAGTGTCCAAGCAAAGATTAAGTGGGGATCAAAGATGCTGAACTACAAAGACAGGAGCTTGCCTCTTACTGAGGCACTTTCTTAATTAAGATAACAAAGGGATCTGCACATCCTTTCCAGCTATGTATTACAGCGACTATTGCAAAACAAAACTCCATTATCGGCAACAGTAAGATAAGATCTACAATCAGTAATAGCAACGACAAGAACAAAAGGCACCACCAACTGGCTAAGTTGAGGCTGACTACTAGCTCTCCTGGAAATGGACATATTTGGAAGCTCAGCAGTAGAAATTTCACTTTTCCCAAGCATGAGAAAGTGACTACTATGTTGCACGTTTCCAAAAGTGTCAATATAGGGTATGGTAAGGGCACCCATTGACCAGGATTATCAATAGGAGAACCAGCTAACCTCCATATTGTGTTATTTTTCCAAACATGAATCTCTTCATGGCCTGCAATGTTTACAAGCCTGTTTGGAAGCCTGTAGTGGCTCTCCTTTGACTACTGAATAAAGTCTAGATTCCTTGGCAGGGCATCAAAACCTTTCACAACATGACCTGAACTTATTTCTTGGTCTACTAGACACTTCCCTTGTATATTAGTACAGTTAAAACTTTTTAGTCATACCCAACATAAACTCTGTATCCATTAAGCAATAAATCTCCTTTTTCCCACTCCCCTCAGTTCCTGATAACCTCTATTCTACTTTGTGTCTCTATGAATTTGCCTATTCTGGTACCCCATGTAACTGGAGTCATACAATACTTGTCCCGTGTCTGGTTTATTTTACTTACCCTAATGTTTTCAAGGTTCATCTGTGTTGTAACATTTCACTCCTTTTTAAGGCTGAATAATATTCCATTGTATGAATATACTACATTTTGTTTATGCATTCATCTGTCAATGGACTGTTGGGTTGTTCCCACCTTTTGGCTATTGTGAATAATGTTGCTATAAACATTGGTAAACAGACATCAGTTTGAGTTACAGCTTTTAATTCCTTTGGATATATAGTTAGGAGTGGAATAGCTGGGTCATATGGTAGTTCTAGATTTAAATTTTGAGGCACCACTATTTTCCACAGTGGTTGCATCATTTTACATTTCTACAGAAAATGTTTAAGGGTTTCAACTTCTCGACATCTTCACTAGCATTTGTTATTTTCGGTTTTTTTTTTTTCAATTCAAATTTTATTTTAGATGTAGGGGGTACATGTGCCAGTTTGTAACATGGGTATATTGCATGATGTTAAGGTTTGGGGTATGGATCCTGTTATCCAGGTAGTGAGCCCAGTACCTAGTAGGTAATTTTTCAACTCATGACCCTTCCCTCCCTTCTCCCATAGTAGTCTGAAGTGCTTAGTCTTCCCATGTTTATGTCCATGTGTGCTCAATGTTTAGCTCCCACTTATAAGTGAGAACATGTGGCATTTAGTTTTCTGTTCCTGCATTAATTCATTTAGGATTGTGGCCTCCAGTTGCAATCTATGTTGCAGCAAAGGATATGATTTCATTTCTTTTTATGGCTGTGTAGTATTCTATGGTGTATATGTACCACATGCTCTTTATCCAGTTCACCACTGATATGCACCTAGGTTGATTTCATGTCTTTGCTATCGTGAACAGCGTGGTGAACATGCAAGTGCATGTGTCTTTTTGGTAGAATGATTTATTTTCCTTTGGGTATATACCCAAATTCATATGAAAACAGAAAGGAGCCCAAATAGCCAAAGCAATCCTACGTGAAAAGAACAAAGCTGGAGGCATCACACTACCCAACTTCAAACTATACTATGAGGCTACAGTAATCAAAACAACATGGTACTAGTTCAAAAATAGACACATAGACCAATGGAACAGAAGAGAAAACTCAGAAATAAAGCCACACACTTACAACCATCTGATCTTTGACCAAGCAGACAAAAACAAACATTGGGGAAATGAATCTCTTTTAAATAAATGGGGCTGGGATAACTGGCTAGCCATATGCAGAAGAATGAAACTGGACCCCTCTCTTTCACCGTACACAAAAATTAACTCAAAATAGATTAAAGATTTTAATGTAAGACTTCAAATTACAAAAAGCTTAGAAGAAAACCTAGGAAATACATTTCTTCACATTGACCTTGACAAAGAATTTTTAGCTAAGTTCCTCAAAAGCAATTGCAACAAAAACAAAAATTGACAAGTGAGACCTAATTAAACTAAAGAGCTTCTGCACAGCAAAAGAAAACTATCAACAGAGTAAACAGACAACCTACAGAATGGGAGAAAAATATTTGTAAACTATACTTCTGACAAAGGTCTAATATTCAGAATCTATAAGGAACTTAAATCAACAGGCAAAACCCAAAAACTGTTAAAAAATGGCCAATTACATGAACAGACACTTCTCAAAAAAAGACACACAAGAGGCCAACAAACATGAAAAAATGCTCATCATCACTGTCAGAGAAATGCAAATCAAAACCACAGTGAGATACCATCTCATACCAGTCAGAATAGGTATTATTAAAAAAACAAAAAAACAACAGACGCTGGCAAGACTGCAAAGAACATAGGGAAACTTATACTCTGGTTGGTGGGAATGTAAATTAGTTCAGTCATTGTGGAAAGCAGTTTGGAGGTTCCTCCAAGAACTTAAACAGAGCTGCCATTTTCTAATTTTTTAATAGCAGCCATCCTAATGGGTGAGATAATATCTCATAATTTTAATTTGCAATTCCCCAGTGACTAATGATGTTGAGTATCTTTTTATGTGTTTATTAGCCATTTGTATATCTTCTTTGGAAAAATGTCTATTCAAATCCTCTACTTATTTTTGAATTAGGGTGTTTGTGATTTGTTGTAGTTGTTGTTTGGTTGTAGGAATTCTCTTGGATGTTAATCCCTTCTCAGATGTATAATTTGCAAACATTTTCTCCCATTCCGTAGGTTGTCTTTTGCTTTCTTCATAGTGTTCTTTGAAGTTATTAATTTTGATGAAGTCCATTTTTTTTGGTTGCCTGTACTTTTGGTGTCATATTTATGACATCATTGCCAAATCCAATATCAGGAAGATTTTCCCCAATGTTTTCTTCTATTAGTTTTATAATTTTAACTCAAATTTAAGTATTTGATCCATTTTGACGTAATTTTTGTACACGGCATAAGGTAAAGTCCAACTGTATTCTTTTGCACATGGATATCCAGTTTTCCCAACAGCATTTGTTGAAAATACTGTCCTTTCTCTATTTAATGGTGTTGGCACCCTTGTTGAAAATCAATTGATTACATATGTGAGAATTTATTTCTGGGCTTTCTACTCTATTCTTTTGGTCTGTATGTCTGTCCTTATGCCAGTATCACAGTTTTAGTTACTGTAGCTTTGTTGGAAGTTTTGAATTTGGAAAACTTTAGTCCTCCAGTTTTATTCTACCTTTTAGAGACTGGGTTGGCTATTTGGGGTCCCCTGTAATTCCATACAAGTTTGAGGGTTGGCTTTTCCATTTTGGTAAAAAAAAAATGCTGTTAGAATTTTGATAGAGAGTGTGTTGAATCTGCAGCTCACTTTGGGTAGTATTAACATCTTAATGCTAAGTTTTCTTATTAATGAACATAGGATATCTTTCCATTTTTCAGATATTCATAAATTTCTTTCAGCAATGGTTTTTAGTTTTCAGCATACAAATCTTTTACCTCCTTGGTTAGATGTATTCCTAAGTATTTAATTTGTTTAGCTGCTATTGTAGATGGAACTGCTTTCTCAATTTCCTTTTTGGATTGTTCGTTGCTAGTGTAAAAAAACACAACTGAATTTCTTTTTTTGCATTGGTCTTATAGTTTATAACTTTGCTAACATTTATTAGCTCTAGTAGCTTTCATGTGGTTTCTTTGGGATGCTTTATACATATGATCATGTAATCTGCAAATAGAGATAGCGTTACCTCCTCCGTTCCAATCTGATGCCCTTTTCTTCTTTTTGTTGTCTAATAGTTCTCACTAGAACTCCCAGTACAATGTAAATAGCACTGGTGAAAGCAGGCATTGGGCTTTGGAATCAGACAGTCTGGTATAACATCTATTGTTTTGTGATTAATTGGGCATATTAAAAGCAGATTAGATAAACCTAGGTGTTAAAAATTCATACTTCTTTAGGTTTTTCTGAACTCCAAGTTTTCCTTTACCTTGACCCAAGGTTGTTCTTCTCCATCTCCCCCACTTTTTTTTCCCTGTGAACTTGCCTCATTAATACTCATAAATGTATTCAGATACCCAGAAACTAGGAAGATCACGAGACACCAAGTGAAATCCTTTGCTTCAACTTCTACACCGTTGAGATATTTTGGTTATAGAACTCTAGGAAAAAGTACTGGGAGAAAATAATTGACAGAAAACTAATGAAGAATAATAGTGTCTGCATTTCCTTTTACTCTCAAAGCAGGATGGGGGAGGGCATGACTTCTAGGCCTCCCTATTAATCTGGTTACTCTTTTCATCTTTGGCCACGGAAAATCTCCTTCTTGATCTTAGATTGGCCACCTGAATCTGTGCTCCACACTATTCATTAATTTGATCTCCTTTGAATTTTTCTTCCTTTGCTGCATTTGTTAGAATCAGACTCTATGTCTCTCAAGGTCGGAATCTTTTTATTCCATATATAAATCTTTTGGGTGGTCATGTGTTGATATCAGAATTTAAAACATCTAACTTTATTTATAAAGGTATTTTTCACCTTTAACTGGCTACAGTAATCAAAAAAGAGGAGGAAATGACATGTGTCAAGAACACAGTATTTTATATGCATGATTTCACTTATCTTTCAATGACCTACAATGGAATCTTGTTCCTACTTTACAGATGTGGCCCAAAAAGAAAAAGTGGCCCGGCTAGAATTTAAAGTTCTGCTGATGTCAAAAATTTCATACTCTTTCCTTATATTTTCTGCGTCAAATTTGTATTGGAAACAACTGAGATCTGAATCCAGGTGATTCTGATTGTTAACTCCTTTACAGTTTCAATATCATAAAATCAAACTCAATGGTAAGCCAAGTGTAAATTTATCAAACACATGCTATGGATAATTTAACTTTAAAGTAAGGGGAAAATATTTTGAGAAGCAATTAGGACTCCAGATTATAAGTTTGACATGGATCCTTTAAATTAGGTTGTATCATAGAGCACAGGTTTTCAAACTTTCTTGATTCATGGTACCCCTAGGCCAAAAGAAACAACTAACTTTCTGTTTAAATAGGTAATCCTGACAACTGAATAAGCATTTCTATCCTACTATCTTATAAGAACTGTTTGAAAAAATAATACATGTAACTTAAAGAAACTATGATTTCATTCATTTTAATATTACTTATTAACGGCAGCTGTGCATCTGTCGGCTACAGCACCACTTCTTGAACCTTGGACTATGATCACAATTTTCATTTCTTGTTCCACATTGATTTTCACTTGATACTTGCTTTTTATCACAGCAATTGCTGAAAATCTAGTTTTATAAAGACATGGTGTCATCAAAAAATTGTGAAATCTGATGTTGAAAACTGTGAACTATTTTGAGCTGGTAGTTGGCCTGGTATCTGACAGATGTTGCTGTGTTTCCTCAAAAATTTAAAGAATCCCAGGGTGCTCCTGTGAATGTGCTGCAGCATCCTGGGGTGCCTTGGGGGACCAGCAAGCCTTTTAGAAAATGTACATATTAATTTTTTATCGTATTTAAGGTGAACATGTATTCATACACATATACACAGCGAAATGGTTACTACAGTCAAGCAAATTACCATAGCCATCATCTCACATAGTTACCTTTTTTGTTGTTGCTGCAAGCCTTAAAAATATCTTTTCTCCCTTTCTTTTTCTTCCTTTTCTCTCCCCTCCTTTCTTCCCTTCTCCCGCCCCCATCTCCCTTCCTTCATTTTTTTCCTATCTTTGTTTTATGATGACAAATCCTCTTGAAGCTTGATTTGTAACTCTAATTCTCCCTCGATGACATCTTATAATATACACTGAAATTTTCAACCTGGAGTGAAGTCAGTAGAAGTAGTATATGTTTTGACTGAATGACATATGGAAATCTGATGTTTAGACACATTTTCCCAGCAACAAAGCAAAGTTTTAACCCAAGAATTCTTTACATTGTCAAGGATGATAAGGGATAAGCTGGGATGATAAGGAATCAGGGATGGTAAGATGAAGCAGGGACGATAGAAAGGAAGGAAAGAAGGAAGGAAGGGGGGTAGGACAAAGAAAAAAAGCTTGATTAGTAAATCTTTATTTCAAAAGTATATGAAATACCATGCACATTCTTGGAGCAGGACAACACAGACTGAGGGGCTGAAGCCCCCCAACCTCAGGCATCCATATGGTTGATCCTAAATGCGTATCTGTTGGCACAGGTCAAGTTTAAGTCAAAGATGGGACAGAGGAGCAGGAAGAGTTTACAGGAGAGGAGTATATGCTTTGGAGTCAGGCTGTGTACCAGTACTGCCTCTAAACTTAATAGCTCTATGCCTCTTGCACAAGTTACTTAGTCTTTTGAGTTTTAGCTTTTCTTCTCAGTATGATGGGAATAACAATACCTATCTCAAAATTTTTTCTTCAGGACTGATTAATACCTGTTAAGTGCAAATTATAACATCCAGCACATTTCATTTAAGAACTAGACAGTTAATGCTTGTCAATATTATCATTACTATTAAAATAGGAATGACTCGTGGAAGGGAGACAGCAGAGACGAGGTCTACTGAAGATATCTAAGGTCCAAAGAGAAAAAATAGTGGGAGAATGGCAGAGTTCCTGTCAACTGCTGGTGGGGATGTAAACTGGTACAACTACTTCAGAAAACCGTTTAGCAGCATCTAGGCTGAACATATGCAAATGCTATGACCCAGCAATTCCGCTCCTAGACATGTACTCCTCACATCATCACATAAACGCTTACCGAGACATGTTTGTAGCAGCATTATTTATAATAGACAAAAAATTGGAAAGAACTCAAATGTAGAATGAACAAAGACAATGTAGTGTACTCATACACTGAAATGCTATTCAGCAATGAATGTGAAGTAATTACTGCTATACACAATAATCTGGATGTATCTCACAATCACTGTAGAACAAAAGAAGGTAGACATGAAATAGTGCATACTACATGGTTCCACTTATAGAAAGTTTAGAAACAGGCAAATCCCTCTGTAATGTTAGAAATAAAGATACTGGTTACTCCTTGGAGGGCAGACTTAATGGCTAGGAGGATACATGGGGAGTCTCCTGATGCTGGCTACAATGTGTGCTCAGTTTTTAAAAATCCCTGTATCCCTGTAGTTTATGTGCATTTCATATGTATGTTTTATTCTAATAAAGAGTTTAAGAAAAAATTGGCCAAAGCACTGAAAAGATCACTTCATAGGTTTCCTTCTCAGCAGAGAAGTATACACATACACACACACACACACACACACACACACATACACACACCCCTTGATACTAATGCAAAGCATACAAAAGCATACAGAGAAAACATAACAATTACATTTATAACCTGTGGGTCAAGCATCCTATCACGGCTGACACTTTGTGTAAATCAGGTTATGTTTGCTATGGCTACGACCCCCAGATGCCGGTGGCTTAACACAACCAAAATCTATTTCTGGTTCCTGATGCCTGTCTAGCACATGCTGGCCAGGAGCCCTACTCATTGTACTAACTCAGGGACCGAGGGTCGGGGAGGCGTCATTCTGACATATGGGTCCAGGATCACCACAGCAGTGGGAAGAGCACACGGTAAAGCATACAACAGCTCTGAACATGGCTGCCCCAAAGAAGGACATGACCCTTCCGCTCACATTTCACCTGCTAAAATAAGCCACGTGGGCAAGCCTAACTTCAATGGGGCGGGAGAAGTGCAGTTGCACTGTGGGCAGGAGGGAGATGGGCTGGAAAAGTAACAGCTCTACTGATGATCATACTTGCTCCCGTGGTTCCCAGACTCAGCCCCATTCAGAGTCCAGTGCTTAAGGGAACTGTTTTTGACTCACAACACTTCTTTCTCTGCTCTCTCCCTTTCCCTCCCTGTAGATGGAGGTCCGAGGGGGAAGAAAAACCCTGGATTTCCAGAACACTGCTACCCCTTTCACCAACTGGTCACCAGTATGGAGACTGATATCATGAAGGTCCAGTATCTGCTGCAGGCAGTGGCCTTGGTCCCTTTCTGGGTCAAACAGCAGAGTGAAGCTGCAGCCAAATTGCGGGTAAATAATGGTCACGGCAGGAAGTAGGGAGAATCCTGTACAGCTGAAACGATCCTTGAGGATCCATGCCATGGTAGGTGAGGGCAGCAGGGGGATTTGGATGACTGGGTGTATCATTCTCTTCTAGGAAGAAAAAAGTGAAAAAAAGGAGAGGACAGCATAGAGCTAGAAGGCAAGAAATAAACAGATGAGGGAGTTAGAGGAAAAGAGTAGGGAAAGAGTCAGAAAAGGGAGGTAGAAAAAATCCTTTTTGTCTCCAATCAGTTACAGGTGTAAAGCTTTCTCTCTGTCTGGTCTAGTCCAACTGTAGGCTTTGGCTGGCATTTTCATTTCTGCTAGGTTTTCATTAAATGAGCACCACACTGGAACCCACTGTTTATTAACAAAGAAAGGACTGCATGGAGCTCAGGAAGGGAAGCACATGGCAAGTTCTTGTCCTCTTCTCCCCATTCCTGCTAAGAAGTGAGGGGTGCTCCCAAGAGGATGTTTCACTGTAGGACTAGAAGGAGCACAGGCAGACTTTTGCATTCTAAATGTGAGCACCTTTTAGAAGCACGTACCAGTTCTGGGAGAAATGTCCTAACACTAAAAGCATATATATTTTATAATTTACCAACTAGGACATGACTGAATTTTAATTTGGGATCCTTATAAGACACACAAAACACAAACATTTTGAGTTAAATGGGAGCTGAAGAGGGGTATGGGTTTCAAGATGGAAAATATCCTATGGTAACTACAAGATACCTGGGTTTCCTGTACCTATGCAATCCAAATAAATTCTGAAAAACATAGGATTTGCTTTGTATACCAATTCCATTTATTGTTAAAGAAGTCACTTCACTTAGTAAAGACCAATGATGGCATGTAGAAATAAAAACATTTAATCTGGGCTAGGTGGAGTGGCTCACGCCTATAATCCCAGCACTTTGGGAGGCTGAAGCTAGAAGACTGCTTGAGGCTAGGAGTTCCAGACAAGCCTGGGCAACATAGTGACACTCATCTCTACAAAAAATTAAAAAATTAGTTGGGCATGGTGGTATGCGTCTGTAGTCCTGGCTATTAGGGAGGCTGAGGTAGGAGGACTGCTTCAGCCCAGGAGGTCGAGGCTACAGTGAGCCAAGATACTGCCATTGCACTCCAGCCTGAGTGACAGAGTGAGACCTTGACTCAAACAAAAACAAAAACAAAAACCAAAACAAAAAAAAAAGAATGGATCAAAAATGTGAGAAAATGGGCACAATTTGTTTTTGACAAATCCAGTTTTTTAGTTTCATATTTCACAGAATGTTGCCAGGAGTCCTTTAGCTGGCAGACTCTCCCCGTGCATTCCAAAAGCATTCAAGTTCCCAGAACAGGTTTCTATACACTTTTCAGGAACATATCTGCTGTGAAAAATACAATGTTTGTAGCACTGGGACTCCAAACAAAGCCTGAAGGGGAAGATGCACTTAGAAGTGTTTATTAAAGAGGCTGGGGGCAGTGGCTCATGCCTGTAATCCCAGCATTTTGGGAGGCCGAGGCGGGCGGATCACTTGAGGTCAGGAGTTCGAGACTAGCCTGGCCAACATGGTGAAACTCCGTCTCTACTAAAAACACAAAAAATTAGCCGGGCTTGGTGGCGCATGCCTGTAATCCCAGTGGGAGGCTGAGGCAGGAGAATCGTTTGAACCCAGTAGGCAGAGGTTGCAGTGACCTGAGATCGCACCCCTGCACTCCAGCCTGGGCGACAAGAGTGAAACTCCATCTGAAAAAACAAAAAATGTTTATTAAAGATAGAAAATCCTTCCACATGAGGAAAAGATGGCCAGAGCCACTGTACAATTAGGTTCTGACTTAAAGATTGGAGATTGAAATAAACAAAAAAAATGCGACCGCTTGCATTTCTTGCTAAAAGTAAACCAAAAGCAGTTTAATTTGAAGGATGCGCTATGGTAGCCGTGATTAGGTTTTAGGTCAAATAACCCATAGGACCAACTCAGTGTGAGACAGGGGGAGCCTCATTGAGAAGAGTGGCTGAAGAGGAGGCAGCATGACCAGTACAAATTATTGCCCTTTGAGAACGGAGGTTTTGCTTTCCTGTTCATTGAAGATTTTAATTAGAAATGTATTCTTCTTTACAGATGTTTCATTTAGTTGTATTCTAATTATAGACCTTGACAAAAAAAGCAAAAAGAAGAGCCAGCAGAGCCAAGCCCACGGACATCCTCAGTGCGCAGTCTTGATGTAGCCTTGGCATGGGCAGCACCATTCTAGAACTCGCTGAGTCACACTGAGATGCAGCAGAGGTGTGGGATCCTGAACTCCCAAGCCCATTTCTGAAGTCCTATAAAGAGAGAAACAGAGGAAAAAATTATTTTTAGATGCAGAGAAAGCCCTGTTGTGATATCAATCAAGTAATGGATTCCAGAAGGTGCTGCCTTTTATGTACTCCTTCAACAGAGACATATTTGAACAGCCACCATGAGCCAGGTGGCCCCAAGGTAGGTAGGAATGAGTCAGGTCCTTTGCTTGAAGGGCCAGGCCAAGTTCATGACTCTCCAGACTACACATAAACTGTATGAGAAAGATGGGCTGTGTTTACAGAAAATCAAGGCAGAATTCATGAAGGGTAGAATCTGTGTAAAGTGGAGTCATACCACAGACATACTTAACTCTTAGAGAGATGTAACCATATCTTCTCAGCAATGGAAGAATGGCAAAGAAACACCATTGGCCAGGTGTGGTGGCTCACGCCTGTAATCCCAGCACTTTGGGAAGCCGAGGTGGGCTGATCACTTGAGGTCAGAGGTTTGAGATCAGCCTAGTCAACATGGTGAAACCCCGTCTCTACTAAAAATACAAAAATTAGCTGGGTGTGGTGGCAGGTGCCTGTAGTCCCAGCTACTCTGGAGGCTAAGGCAGGAGAATTGCTGGAACCTGGAAGGTGAAGGCTACAGTGAACCAAGATCGTGCTGCTGCATTCCAGCCTGGGCGGCAGAGTGAGACCCTGTCTCAAAAACAACCAACCAACCAACCAACCAACCAACCAACCAACCAAGCATAGAAGCCACTTGATTCAGCAAACACATCCCTAGGACAAAGATTCGCAGCTGGTCTGCTGCCACAGGAGGGCTGTGCCAAGAGTGACCCACCCCACGTGACCCCCACACTCAGTCCCCTCAAAGTACCTTGTGTGCCATGCAAATACTATCATTTTCTCTTCATGCCAGACACAGAACAGGTTGGGAAACCCTGCTTGGGCAGAGGTTGAGAAGCTGGGGACGTGACTGTGATGCTTTTCTCAGTGGTTTCTGTTCACGGGCTTCTTAGCTGGTGTCCAGGGAAGTGGAGAGAGAGGCGCACCTGGCTATTCTCAGGGTGGCTCTCGTTTCGAAGCGCAATTGATGAGATTTTCACCTTGTGCGCCTGCTTCAGAATCGGTGCCTCCCCCAATAACACGGGACTCCCCTGTTGAAACCTGAATAACATTTTGAGAGATGGAAGGAGGGGTGTGAAGGGGCAGATGAGAAATGCTGGATGGAAGGAAAAGTGAGAGGGCGGAGAGGCAGCCCAGAGGCCGTGCAGGACAGGACAGGACAGGACAGGAAATCCACAGAAGCACAAAGTGTCTCGGAACAACCATGGTACTTTGCTCGGTCTTCCCTTCCAAGCTCTCTAACAATCTCCTGGTACCTCTTTGGCTTCTTTGTGGGAAGCTGCATCCCACCACGCACAGGAGAGATACTGGAATGGTGCTTTGCAGAAGGTAACACGAACAGGGAATGTGTGGGGTGGACTGAAGGGAGGCAGGAGAATGGGGTAGAAAATCCAGTGGTAAGTTGGAGCAACAGATGAAATGGTAGATAATGAGGACCTCTATCAGGATGACGGCAGAGGGAACAACAGACTTTTGATGTCGAATCAACAGGATTTGAGTTCAAAGGAGTGAGTAATGCAAGATACAAAGAATAGGAATGGGGAAATGAAAACAAATTCTACAGCCCAGTTTCCACAGGCTCCTATTCACATGCGATTGTGTGGGAAGAATTCTTGCTCTGTCTGTAGGAGGCTACGAGCAGAATTAAGAAAGCTCTTAGCCACAAGGAAAAGTCTCTCAACCCCAGTGACAGTTGAAGCGTTATTTACTGCTGCACTCCTCAGGTATCTGGGCCGATACCCTGCTGGTGTCCCTGCACTCTGAGTCCTTCATCAGGAGGCACACAGCTGGACAGAATGGGGCCATCCTTCCCATGGCAGCGGGAGGCAAGAGCCGGAGCTCAGTGGTGCACTCAGACCTGTCCCCGCCCCCAGGAGACAGCTCTCTTATGAGGTTGGCTTTTTGCGTAATATTTTGGAGTGAGATCTATGCTGAACAGCTTCCATTTCAATTTAAAGTAGCCTCAAGATCTCAAGGACAGCGCTCACACATATGTGGGAACCTGGAGAAAGAATGCAGAGTCCTTCAGC
The DNA here is from genome assembly GCF_002776525.5 of Piliocolobus tephrosceles. Lineage (NCBI taxonomy): Eukaryota > Metazoa > Chordata > Mammalia > Primates > Cercopithecidae > Piliocolobus > Piliocolobus tephrosceles. The sequence continues at coordinate 147,272,983 of NC_045438.1, forward strand.
TGAATTGATAGGAACTATGTGAGTTCCTCAAAAGCGGCGAGTCTGCCTAATTCATCTCTGAAATACTGGAACCTAGCAGGCTGCAGGCACAGAGTAGGTACTCAGTAAGTGTTTAGGAATGAATGAATGAGTGACTGATTGAATGAATAATATGAGAGTGTGTATTCCAGTGAGATGAGCAACCATCAAGAACATTCTCATCTATGTCTCTGGTGATCAGTGTGTCCTGTGATATATTCAGGAAGCTATTCTACTTGAGTCACAACTTGTTGCCTCTAGCAATTACCCTTATAAGACCAGAATTAAGAGGTTGATTAATTTCTCCAAGGCCTGCGTTCTTCAACCTCTGTAGGTCATAGAGATGGCTTTGAGAAGACTACAGACCCTTCCAGAAAAATATGGAAGCATATTTACGTATCCACACAGCCACACTCACATTCTGTCTTCAGGAGGTTCACAGATACCCTCACCCAGGAGTGGACCCAGATTTTGTGGGTCCTGCAGCCTTCTCTTTGAGACAAAAATAATGAATACAAAATTAGGTACAAGGTCTTGGAAGGGGCCCTTCAAACTGAGAGACCCTGAAACTGGCTAAACGAGCTTCAGGGAAAATCCACCCTTTTCCCTATCCCTAGTTCAGAATGCTTGACCTTGGTTCTGCACCTGTGTCATGATTAGTGGTGCCAGGCCAGATGTCAGGCTGACCTGGGGAAGGACTAGGTGAGTCTTAAAGTCTTAAGCATTTAGTTGGGTTTATAATACATTTTGTTATTGTTTCATGAAGCAGTGCAGGTACTGTGCCTTCTTGCCCTGGGTTAAAATAAAAGCAACAACTCTTCGACTTTTGATGACAATTTCAGAACATTTCTTCTCCTTTCAACTCATCTGTCATAAAACTTTGTTCAAAATACAGTTACCTATTAAACTACTGGAGTGGATTATTTGTGGTCATGTTAAGTTCAGTCATTCTTCCTTGGGTATCCTTTTTTCTCTCCACCCCTCAAACGTTTACCACATTTGAACATAACTGATTCATAAAAGGTATTTTGGTGCTGAGCTGTCCTCCTGTGCCTGCTGGAGAAGTCTGCACCCTGCATCCTGCGGAGAAGCAGAGGCATGCATATGCAGCCACAAGACACCCACGGATTTGCCAGTCTCTTGAGGATCAAGGCAGGAGCATGACGGCGGAGCAGGAGAGGGTAAATGCATCCTGTCTCTATTGTACTGTGCCCTTTTATTATTTTCACCTTTTACCAAATCAAGATCTTGATAAGAGGATTTTGATGATACTATTTTTAAATATAATATTTAAAAAGTTTCTCAGATGACAGAGTAATAATCAGTAGCCAGCTAGTTTTGTACATTTCAATTGTCACTACCACTGAGATACTTGAGAAAAAGTAGTTTAGAAATATGGGAAATATGAGATCTTTCTCATAAAGTCCAAGATGCTCAAACATGTAAATGTGCAACCATAGCAGTTGAAAGCAAGCATCAAGAATAGAAAATAATGTAATAAAAAGTGCTTATCGGCGAAGTGATTATAAACAGCCGATAGAATGAAAAAAGTCGACACACACACGACAAGCATAGTTCTAGAAAATAAACAGAGGATCAGGCCTTCCCTAAACCTTTAAAACCTTATCAAGATTGTCAATTCCTGAAATTCAATACATATCTGCATCTCTCAAAGTAAAATACACCAAATTTGGAAAATGTTACTGCTTATTAAAACAAACTGGAACGTCAACTCAATTTTTAAGAACTCAAATTCCACTCAGAAATGCTTTTTTAAAAACAGAAATTTGAAACAAGGCAGGGTATGACCTTTGCTCACTCAAAAGGAGCTATGTATTTATCCTGGTATAATAGACTAAGGGACACAGTGAAATTCCCATAGTGCATTCTATGTTAACTTTGATTAACATGGGTTTGTCTTCACTTGTAAATCTCACTGCTCCCTTGATTAATTTCTAAACCTACTTACTTGCTAACTCTTAAAAATAATCTACTAATTTTCAAAAGTGTAGCCTATCAAATCCTATCAAAGTGATAAATCTGTTAAAGCAGAATCAAGTATGTATACCAAAATTTCAAAAAAAAAAAAAAACCAAACACTTTCATATTCAGAAACTTTAGGGATCAGATTTCAATCAGTTAACGATAAATACAGACAGTTGGGATGATAACAACAATCTATCTATAACTATTTCCTTCATCCCTAGCAATTTTGCATGTATTGTTGGGGAAAGGAAAGAGATGCTTTTAACTTGAGCATGTTTCATGCCACGAGGCACAGATGGAACCGGTTCTAGGAGCAGTAAGTCCTCGAGCTCTGGGCTCTAATCCCAGCTCCATCTGAGGATTCTCAGGCAAATTTTATCCTCCTTTTTCCTCCATTTCCTCACCTGTAGAATGGAGATACTGCTAGTATTTGTGCATCATAGGGTTTTTATGAGGATTAAATTACATATATATAGATTAAGTGTCCTGAACATTTAAATGTCAATTGAGATGAACTTATTCCTTGGTATTTTATGGTTCTAATGAAAAATGCAAATGTCCTCAGAAATTCTTTTTATAAATTACAAAGTCATTATTTTATTTGCTTCTCAAATAGAATTGACCTGTGCTATTTTTGTTCCTTATGTATACCATCAAGAGGCACACACTATAATGAATAAGCATGGGTTTTGAATTCTGGCAGACCACACTGAACCCAGGTTCAGACAGCCATGTGATCTTAGGCAGGTGGTTTAAACTCTCTAAGCCTGGCTACTCCTTCTGTGAAGGAGGAAAGCCATCTACCTTAGGATGTTATCAGAAGGAATAGAAGTAATGTTCCCACAGCCAGGAAGAGTGCCTGGAATACAGAAGGTTCACAACAAGGGTTGCTGTTATGGTGACATCACAGGAGTGTGGCTTGAAAAACAGAAGGCCAGAGCCTCCTACAGCACTTACTACCAATACTGAGATGACCATGTCCTGTCTTGAATATCCTCACAAGCACTAACCCATGAGGAAGAAGCTACGAACATTGTGAAGTCAGCACCTCTTACTCCCTGGGCTCTGAGATGGTAAAGCCTGTGGAGTGTGCCTTCTGGAAAGCTCTGAACTAAAACCATCACCTGCTCCTGCTCCTCTAGTTACTGCTTGCTCAGGCCTCAACTGAGACAGGACGTGCTTTAGGGAAACCTCTCTCAACCACTGCCCACCCAGTGCGGGACTGCTCACCTTGTCAGCCAGCCCACCTCATGGTGTGTGTCAACGATGGTGAGCACCCTCCTGGCTCCTGGCTCCTGCACCACCCTAGGTATGCTCCTTGTGAGCAGGGGTGGCCTTTCTCTCCAACAGATGCCCAGGGCCTGGCACCTAGGAGGAGCCAGTGTTAGCTGAATGCATACTGCCATTGCTACCTGTTACTTACTACCATATATTCACATTTTATATAGGAGCAAATATCCTTTCCATATGAACTGCCATTTACCTATTCTTGTATTTCTTGTTAGACTGGCAAGTAAATGGGACAAAGAGTCATACATCACCAACACTACATAGTATAAATCTGAAATAGGGTTACTAGGGAAAAACCTTACCAGCACAGAAACAGCATGTTATATGAGTTCTCTGTTGCTACTTTAACAAATCTCCACAAACCTAGGGTATTAAGCAATACGCATTCATTCTCTCTCAATTCCAGAGGTCACAAGTTCTATGTCAAGGTGTTGGCTGGCATTCTTCTGGAGGCCGCAGGAAAGAATCTGATTTCTTGCCCTTTCCAGCTTCTACAATTTGCCTATATCTCATGGCCTGTGGCCCTCTTTTCCCATTTTCAAAGCCAGTAGCATAGGGTTACTATTATTATTATTATTTATTGTTATTTTGAGACAGAGTCTCACTCTGTTGCCCAGGCTGGAGTGCAGTGGCGTGATCTCAGCTCACTGCAACCTCCACCTCCTGGGTTCAGGCAGTTCTCCTGTCTCAGCCTCCCGAGTAGCTGGGACTACAGGAGCACGTCACCATGCCTGGCTAATTTTGGCATTTTTAGCAGAGATGGGGTTTCACCATATTGGTCAGGCTGGTCTCAAACTCTTGACCTCAGGTGATCGTAGGGTTATTTTTATAAGGAACCTTGTGATTTACCTTGAACCCACTTAGATAATCCAGAATAATCCTCTCATTTCAAGATCCTTATCTTAATCATATCTGCAAAGTTCCTTTTGCCATGTAAGGTAACATCATTGGAGGTTCAGGTGATTAGGATATGGACATCTTTGGGTGGGGGACATGACTGTGCCTACCACTCCTGACATACGTGAGCCCCCAAGCTTGCATCCCACCAGGAAATGTGCTCAGTGTAGGTAGAGCTGAACTCTCACTCTGTGAGAGTGCCCAAGAGAACACACTCTGACAGAAGTGTGATGCTCTACATATTTACCAGGAAGAGGGACAGGGTGCCTCTAGGCGACTGTGTGGCTGGCTGAGCATGAAGTTTCCTGGGGGAAGAGGACAGCAAACCTCCAAGTCTCAGCCTCTGCTAAGGCCTTTTCCTTCTGCTGAGCTAACAGACTTGCTGAGCTAGCTGCTTGGTGAGAAAACGGGGAGGGTGCGGTGGCTCACGCCTGTAATCCCTGCACTTTGGGAGGCCGAGGCGGGCGGATCACGAGGTCAGGAGATCGAGACCATCCTGGCCAACATGGTGAAACCCCGTCTCTACTAAAAATACAAAAAATTAGCCGGGAGCGGTGGTGGGCGCCTGTAGTCCCAGCTATTCGGGAGGCTGAGGTAGGAGAATGGCATGAACCCGGGAGGCAGAGCTTGCAGTGAGCCGAGATCACGCCACTGCACTCCAGCCTGGGCGCGACAGAGTAAGACTCTACCTCAAAAAAAAAAAAAAAAAAAAAAAGAAAAAGAAAAAAGAAAACGGGGAGGAAACAGGCCTCCAGGGCCTTCAGATGTGTCCTACTCACAGGTCTTTCGACCCCAAGAGACAAGACTCTGAGGGAAAGGGCACCCAAGAGATGATCAATTAATGTTTTCTGAATTGGCATTTGCATTTCTACTTATTCCTTTGCCTCCTATCATCATTTCTTCACCTAGTTACAAGTATTCTTTTCTTGGGGGCTGGATGGGCTTGGGCTTCCAATGGAAGGAAGTCATGTTGTTTAGAGGCCTTTCTTCCAAGTCCTCTTCCTTCTCATACAAAATATTGATAAGTTGTAATATGGTACATGGCTGGAGAACCAGAAGCACAAGGACTAAGTGAGAAAGGCAGGGGATAGGCTCTATGTGAAAATATTAAGTAGAAGGAATATTTAGAGAACATTCACCGTGTACCTAGCAGGACTCTAAGTGCTCTTGAATCCTTCAAACTACTCAATGAAGTAGCTAATAGGAGTTAACCCTCTCGTTAAGTCACTTGCCCAAATTTCTGATAGTATAAATGGTGAAGCAGATGAGTGGCCTGCCTTTAGTCATACTAAGTACAGCCCCTCAGCAACGCTTCTGAGATACATTGGTAATTCCATATAAATAAATGAGAAAAAAAGCAAGGCACTGCACAGCTATTAAAATGACTATCAAGACCAACAGTCCACCAAATCGATTTTCTCCATCTTACTTGCCACTGCACCTCACAGAGGCAATGGTGTTATGTTGAGTTTCCCTATAGAGGCCATTCCAGAAAAGTCAGTCGCAAGTGATGCAGAGACATTTCACGCTACCTGTCCTGCAGTTCTGAGCCACGTTGTGACTTTGTAATTACGACCTGTAGATGGCACATCGCTGAGTATGCTCTGAACACACGCATACACACACACTTGATGCGCTCACATGAGAACACGTTGCAAAATGTGATTTAATGAGGAACAGTTGGTCTGGTTCTGCTCAAATAAAAGATATCCCTGTAAGAGAGTTGCCACCTGTCTTCCCATCTTGCGGTACAGCTTCTAAATGAGTTCTTCTGTCCCTGACACTTGCAGGTGTTGCCAGGGCCCTGCAATCACATTCCACATGCCAGCTCCCTTCCTTGAATTGACAAGACAACCCTGTCCCTGGGCTTCATGTTATTACCAGATACCGGGATGTACAGGGGATTAAGGGTGCCAAGCTATCTTTCTCCCTTATTCTTCTAGACATTCCCCAAATTGGGAGCTCTTTAATATCATATAAGTAGGTATACCCAATTATCTCCAAACCAAAAATGCTAGGATTTTATCTTGAAGTCAGTTAAACCACTGTGATATGCGTAGTCCATCAGCATTATAGGTACACTGGAAAGTAACAGGATCTACAAATTGAAGTTGGAATTAATTGCTCCTTTCCATTTCTTTTGGAAGGACATTTCCATTATAAGACCTCTGTCACACAGTCACACAATTAGAGCACAATACTGTCAGCCTTTCTGTTTCAATTCTGGGAATGAGAAATTCTACATCAGACATTGTTCTTGTGAAATTTTTCCCTTACCCCTTTGGTCCCAAATGTGTAATTGCTATCAGGTCATTACAATTACGAACAAAAATTTTAAACTTGAACCCACACATACACACACACGCAAACTCTCTAATCTTAATATAATGGATGGGTTTTTTTTTTTTTTATCTTATTTTGGTGATAGCAGAGTAAACACAAGGCTTTGCTCATAAGGCTGAACATAAATTATTAAACTATCTACTGTATGATCAAATGCATTTCAGATTATATTCTGAGTAATTCTGCCTTGATGTCCACCGAAGGAACAGATCTGATGTGCCCCTGCGTGGTCTCAGCGATCCCTCTCTTTCAGAATGCCCAACCCGCAGACTTGAATGGTGCCAAATGAAAGAGATAATCATTTCAAAAAACAAAGCCTGGCATCTGCCCATCACCTAATTATTACTCTCTGTAAGCCTGCATTTCATCTGACTCAAGAGATGGGAAAGCAACTCTTAAGCTCTGAACTTATTTTAATGGCTTCAAAACATTTCTTATGTGTAAATTTTTCTCATGGCTCAGAGGCACTGTTAGAGCTTGAAGTGCAATCTAACAGGGATGAAGAAAAAATTGTTTGATAGCTCAGATCTCAGGATAAATTAGAGTTTAGAACAGGCTTTCCCCCCCCACCAAGTCTGAACATATGGGCTCTGCAGAAAACCTACTGAAACCAAATATGTGACCAATGCAAGGAAATGATCTTCAAACATACATTAGAAATAATCTTAAAACATACATTACGCAGTACAGTATACTATAGAAAAGAATCTTGAAATTGGCTGGGCATGGTGACTCACACCTGTAATCTCAGCAATTTAGGAGGCCAAGGTGGGTGGATTGCTGGAGCCCAGGACTTCTACACTAACCTGGCAACATGGCAAAACCCCCTCTCTACAAAAAATACAAAAATTAGCTGGCTATTGTAGGGTGTGCCTGTAGTCCCAACTACTCAGGAGGCTGAGGTAGGAGGATCACTTGAGGCCAGGAGGTGGAGGCTGCAGTGAGCTGTGATGGCAACACTGCACTCCAGACTAGGTGACAGAGAAAGACCTTGTCCCCCCGCCAAAAAAAAATTCTGGTTTTGAATACAAAATTATAAGCTATCTCTATCACAATTACATTTTATTTTTATTTTTTGAGATGGAGTCTTCCTCTGTCGCCCAGGCTGGAGTGCAGTGGCGTGATCTTGGCTCACTGCAACCTCCGCCTCTCAGGTTCAAGTGACTCTCTTGCCTCAGCCTCCAAAATAGCTGGAATTACAGGCATGTGCCACCACGCCCAGCTAATTTTTGTATTTTTAGTAGAAATGGGGTTTCCCCATGTTGCCCAGGCTGGTCTTGAACTCCTGGCCTCATGTGATACGCCCACCTCAGCCTCCCAAAAGTGCTGGGATTACAGGCATGAGCCACTGTGCCTGGCCCACAATTATATTTTAATCTCTCCAGTATGAACTTCAGGAAGCACCTCCTAAGGTCAGCATTCCTAACAGGAACTGCTGCATCAGCCCTTCATAAGAAGGAATGAGCAAAGGTGGCCCCTCAGGCTTTGTAATGCCTTCACGACACTCCAGCTGTGGGCTTCTATCTGAATACCTTCATCTTTAGCTTTCTTAATCTTTAGCTTAGTACCAAATATTTATTCAAATTAGCTTATAATAGTGTCCTAATTTTTGGCTTGTTACAATTACCAAAATAAGAGGAGGGTATAGGGCGGAAGAACTAGATCTAGAATTAATAATACAGTATAGAAACCTTTGCCAACAGTGGTGTGCTGGCATTTGTTTATACATAACTTCTCCAATTCCACAAAGTAAGCCCTGCCAAGAAGGTATGCTATCAGAGGTCTGGCATCTTAGCTGGAGATACATTTATCTTTACTGCTTCCTCATTGTTGTTTAAATGTTTTTCTCCAAAGAGAGGTAAGTAGAGAGGGTTCTCTTAGTAACTACACGTAAGGAAAACACAAGTTCGTTATTTACTGGGTCAAAGTTTGGAAATTTGGAAATTACTCTAGAACTTGTCATGTAAGTCTCTTTTGCTAACTAAATATCAGCCTAAGATACATGGACAAGTACACATGTGCTCGCAAACACACACACACACACACACACACACACACACACACACACACACACACGAGCTCTGACATAAAAAAGGAACCAAGAGGCACACTCACAACCATGAGGCCTGTAATCCCAGCATTCATGATAGCAGTAGAAATCTGAACTCATCTATTCCTCATTAGTGGCTGGAGATAAGCATCAGTATAAACGAAAGCTGGGCCACAGGTGTGGCAAAGTTGAAGACATAAAAAGTGAATTGGGTCAAGATGCTTTACTGATGATGAAGTCTTTTCGATAGTCTCTCAAACCACACCCGAAACCATTCTCATTCCATGGAGTGCACACAGGAAGCACTGAGCTAGGATGTTGATAAACATAACAATTGGGTGTATTAAACTTCATCTTTAAGTAATCAATTCAACTCAAAATAATTGTTCCTAAGGGTTTCCTTCCAAGTAGGTAACCATGAAAGTGTGTTGGCAGATGTTTGGTTTGTATTTTAAATGAAAAAGAAGCCATGTGTGATGTTAGCTGTTATTACAACACAACCCTCTCATCTTGTTCTAAGTATCATTTTCAATGACACTGGAAATGTGGTTTTAGCATCACTGAGCTCTATGAACTACATAAAACAAATAAAGGAGATGGCAGGTGCTTTTCTCTATCTCTAAGAATCTTATAAATGATAAGCTAATACGTAAAATGTTTCCTATATATCACCATGATAGTTTTGCAGTTTGGAAAATGCAGATAAACTAGTTAGGAAAAATTACATAGCTTATACAGTTGGTCCTCCATATCTGTGGGTTCCACAGCCATAAATTCAACTGACCACGAATAGAAAACACTCGGGGGGAAAAATTCCACAAAATTCCAACAAGCAAAACTTGAATTTGTCACACACTGAATACTATGTTGAATCCATGAATCTGAAGTGATGTGTAGGCATTGTATTAGATATCAAAAGTCATCTAGAGATAATATATGGGAAAATGTGTGTAGTTTACATGCAAAACAATGTCATTTTATATAAGGAACTTCAGCATCCATGAATTTTGGTATCCATGGGGGGTCCTGGAACCAATCCCCCACAGATACTGAGAGAGGACTGTACTTACTATAATTACACTAAACTGAACCCAACCATCTGAAGAAAGATCACATCTCTACATATTTTTCTATCACTCCCAAAGTTCTATTATGCCTTCTTCCAAAAATCTGTTCCAAGACATGCCCATTCTCCCTTTCTATTTTGAATATAGTTTTTAAAAGTAAAAAATAATGATCCTATGGAAAGCCACTTAAAATTAGATTAATATTAAAAGACTTAATTACTTATGTTACTATAAAAGTATGGTAGGCAGCCCTGAAGATGATCCCCAGTGATCCTCGCCTTCTGGTATTCACACCTGTATGTAATGCCTTCCCCTTTGCTATGGTCTGATGTACTCACTTGCTTCTACTGCTCAACATAAATGATGGATGTCACTTCTAAAATTAGGTTACAAAGTACTATAGCTTCCATCTCTCTCTCTCTGCTTGCTTGCTCTGAGGGAAGCCAGCTGCCATGCTGTGAGCTGCCCTATGGAGAAGTCCACAGGAGAAGGAATGGAGGGAGGCCTCTGACCAAGAGCCAGCCAAGGACTAAGACCTTAATGCAGCAACCCATGAGAAACTGAATCCTGCCATCACCACATAAGTGAGCTTAGAAGCAGATCCTCCCCAGTTGGGCCTTCAGTTAAGGCCACATCCCCGGGTGCCAGCCTGAATGCAGCCAAAGGAGCAGTACTGTGCCAATGGCACCCAGAGAAGCTGCATCTAGATTTCTGACCCACAGAAACTGTGAGGTAATAAATGTTTGTTGTTTTAAGTTGCTAAGTTTTAAAGTAATTTGTTACACAGCAACAGATAACTAATACAAAAAGTTGTCAAGTAGAGGGCTGGATACCAATTCACACACATTTAGAAATCTGACTCATAACAGAGGCATTGAAGACCAATAGGAAAGATGGACTTTCAATAAAGTTTTCTGGAACAGTTGGTTATACACAGATAAACCAATGAAATTTAACCCCTACCTACCATGTTTAAAAATCAATTTCAGGTATATTAAATATTTAACTGGCAAAGGAAAAACTAGAAAAACTTTAGGACAGTATGGGAGGAAAACCTTTCTAACCACAAGGCAGGGAGGACATACTTCTTAAACAAATCACAAAAATATACAAAGTTCTAAACAAAAGAATAAAAGTTCTAACCAGAGAGGTTAACAAGCTGCAAACAGGGAAGAGACACTTGCTTCACACGTAATTGACTCTAGACTACATAAATCCCAGCTGGGCACAGTGCCTCCTGCCTGTGGTCCCAGTACCTCGGGAGGCCAAAGTAGGAGAACTGCTGGAGGTGAGCAGTTTGAGATCAACCTGGGCAACATAGTGAGTTCCCACCTCTGCAAAAATAGCCAGATGTGGTGGCTCATACCTGTAATCCTAGCAATTTGGGAGGCCGAGGCGGGTGGATCACTTAAGGTCAGGAGTTCGAGACCAGCCTGGCCAACATGGCGAAACCCCCGTCTCTACTAAAAATACAAAAATTAGCCAGGCCTGCTAGTGCATGCCTGTAATCCCAGCTACTTGGGAGGTTGAGGCAGGAGAACTGCTTGAATCTGGGAGGCAGAGGTTGCAGTGAGCCGAGATCGTGCCATTGCACTCCAGCCTGGGGGACAGAGTGATACTCCATCTCAAAATAAATAAATAAATACATACATACATACATACATACATACATACATAAACAAAACCTAGCTGGGCATGGTGGTGCATGCCTGTAGTCCCAGCTACTTGGGAGGCTGAGGTGGGAGGATCACCTAAGGCCAGGATCTCAAGGCTGCAGTGAGCTAATGATCACACCACTGCACTCCAGCCTGGTCAACAGTGCAAGACCCTGACTCAAAAGAAAAAAAGAAAAAGAAATCCTAAACATCAATGAAAAAGTATCGTCCAATAGAAGAAAATGGGCAAAAGACTTATACAGACTCTTCGCTGAAGAGAAAATCTGAATATATGTGTGTGTATATATATATGTATATATATATAAAACCCATAAACATATTTTTAAAAAATGCTCAACCTCATTTGTAATCAGAGAAATACAAGTTAAAAATACAAAAATACCAGCTAACATATATCAGGTTGGAAAAAGTTAAAAACTGAACAATATCTTGTATGGGTGAGAATGTGGAGGATCCAGAACACTACGCCACTGCTGCTGGTAATGGCAGAAATTAACATAGCCACTTTGGGAGAAAGTAGGACATTACCCGGTAAGGTGGGAGCTGCGCACTCTGGCCAGCCCAGCAATACCACTCCTAGGCATGGCACCAGACTAGAGAAATGATTGCAGATAAGTGGCCATCCCAAGTCCTCATCACAGCTGATGTGACGTAAGTTAGAAGCTCTAGCAGGATTTGGGCTGGAGATGAGGGTTGGGGAAGGGGTAGTCAAAGGACAAAAAAGTGGCCCAGGATGGGGGTTCAAGACCTGTGGGTGGGCTTCCTGCAAACATCAGCTCTCCAAGCAGTCTCCCTAAGAACCTCTTTCTTTTCTTAGATGGGCCCCAGTCACTAACCTCCCTCTTCTCCATTAGCACGTTTCCTTTACCACCTCTCAGTGCCTAAGGTGTTCCCCACCCATCCACCCCACCTTTCTTACAATGATTGGTCAATGTGGAAAATAGATGGGACATAAACAGCCACTTGGTTGCTAATACACACTTATTATTATCGTTTTTCTGGAGATGGGGTCTTTCCCTGTGGTCCAGGCTATAGTGCAGTGGTGCGATTATAGCTCACTTGCAGCTTTGAACTCCTTGGCTCAAGTGATCCTCCCATCTTGGCCTCACAAAATGCTGGGAATACAGGAGTGAGCCACTATGCCCAGCCTGCCAATATATACCTTCTCATTTTTTACATGGATTCTATGGGATAAAATCAGTCTGATAAGTTCCCAATTAGTTTCCAATTGCTGCTGTAACGAATGACCACAAACTGCATGGCTTAAAACAATACAAATTTACCACTTTTTAGTTCTGGAACTCAGAAGTCAGATGTGTCTCAATGGACGAAAATCAAGTGTGGTGTGGACTCCTTCTAGGGCTGTAGGGGAGAATCCATTTCCTTGCCTTTTCTAGCTTGCATCCCTGGGCTCACGGCCCCCTTTCATCTTCGAAGTCAGCATTCCTATCACTCTGACCTCTGACTCTTCTGCCTTCTTCTTCTTTTGCTTTTACGGACCACGGTGATTACACTGGGCCCATCTGGATAATCAAGTATACCCTCCTTATTTTAAGGGCAGCTGATGAGCAAATTTAATTCCATATGCAACCCTAATTCTCTCTGTCACGTAATCTAACATATTCACAGGTTCCAGGGATTAGGACATGGTCACCTTTGTGGGGTGAAGTGGGGGGCATTATTCTGCCTACCCCAGGTCCCCAGGGTGATAATGTGGAGTTGCTGGGTACATCTGTACCTCAGAGAAAAACACTGGATATCTAGAGCACTTGACATGTCCTCATGGAAAAGACTATGACAAGGTCCCTTAGCTTCAATTAACATTTAGATTTCAGGTTCCTTTTACCAGATTCAACCCTTCCACTCTAAACTCACTATCTAAAAACAAGACACTGAGTTGTAGAGCTGAAAGGATTAGATCTCAGGTTGAAACTGAATGTGATTTCTTCTGGGGATGTAGAAAAGAAGGAGGAAGTTTGCAGAGATCACAGGCAAAACCATCAAGACTTTGCAGGGTGTGGCAGACCGAATACATTAATGTTTCCAATTCCTTATGCCTCCTTGTATCTGTATCTTCTTGTTACATAAACTTTGTAGTGTGTTCCTGGTCATGGCTCTGTGATTTACTTGGCCAACAGGATGCTATCAAACATCATGCGTGCAGAGGCTTGAAAAGCACTTGTGCGTGTCTGTTGGCTATTTCTCTGCCTTTACCACGGGAACGTGCGCAGGTCAGCCGGTTGAAGGATGAGGCCTGCGGAGCAGAGCTGATTCACCCGCAGAGTCCCAGTTGAGGCCATCTAGATGCATCGAATGCCTGCTGAACCTCCATACATGTTAGGAAGCCCCACTAAGCTTGGAAGAGCTGCTGAGCTACCCTATAGTGCACTGCAGATGTGTGAGTGAGCCAGGCTGAGACCAGCTGAGTCCCACTGCAGTTCCGTGGTTGGTTGTCATAGGGCATTCATCACGGCAAAAGATAACCCATATCTAGGATAACCAGCTTTTTGGTCCTGCAGTCCTTTTCAGTAAGGGGTATACATATATCTCCAGAACAAATTCATTCATTCATTCACTCATTCATTCATTCATTCATCCATCCATCCAACAGACGTTTACTGAGCATTTACTTCCTGCCAGGCCCTGTCCTAGTCATTAAGGACACAAAAGGTGAATGAAGTCCCAGCATTCACGGGGTTTCAATTTTAGTAACTAGAGACAAAAGAAACCTGTGAATATGTAATATGTCTGGTGATACAATGTGCCGTGGAGAAAACAGAGCAGAGTAAGAATAGGAAGTACTAGGCTGTGTTGGATGGTGAGGGCTTGGGGTTTTATGGAGGACTGCCCAGGGTGACCTCACTGATAAGCTGATGCTTCAGCAGAGACCTGAATGAAGTACGTTCCATGGATATCTAAGAGATGGGCATTCCAAGCAGAGGGACCAGCAGATGAAAAGGCCCTTCTGAAGAAGCAGACCTCGTGCGTTCATGTTCAAGGAGCAGCATGGAGGCCAGTGTTCTTGAGGGCAGAGCGGTCAAGGCACAGGACCCTGAGGCTGTTGTACTTTCTCTGGCTTTCATTCTGAACATGTTGGGAAACCTTACATGATTTTCATAAAAAAAGTGTATATGGTTATAGATAACATTTGAACAATTTTTAAGTACACAATTTTGTGGCATTAATTATCTTTACCATGTTGTGCAACCATTACCACTATTTCCAAAACGTTATCACCTCAAGCAGAAACTCTGCAAGCCTTAAGAGGAAACTCCCTATCTCCGCCCCAAGCCCCTGGTAAGTTCTAACCTACTTTGTCTCTATGAATTTGCCTCTTCTCAGTATTTCACGTAAGTGGAATCGTGGAATATTTGCCCTTTTTGGTGTGGCTTATTTTGCTTCACATGATGTTCTCTAGGTTTGCCTATGCTGTGGCACGTGTCAGAACTTCATGTCTTTCTATGGCTGAATAAAATTCCGTTCTGCCACATGCCACATTTTGTTTGTCCATCCATCTTTTGATAGATACTTTTGTTGTTTCCACCTTTGGGTTATTTATGAATAATGCTGGTACGAATATTGGGATATAAGTACCTGAGTCCCTAGTTTCCATTCTATTGGATATATATATATGGAATTTCTGAGTCATATGGAGCACTAGATGGTTTTAAGGAGGAGAGAGACACAATCTGATTTATATTCAGGGTAGAAACAGGGAGACCGGTTAGGCAGATTGTTTTATTTTCAGATAATATAGTACACGGTAGGGAAAATCACTTCCCACAAGAATATTTAAGAGAAAAAGACCTGTAGTGAATGCCACTATCTTATACCATAGATGCTTTGTGATTGTTCAGAGGAACTGTGCTCACATGAAGGATAACAAAAGAAATAGCTACTCAGAGTCAGTGAAAAGGGGGAACTGAAAAACACAAAGAATTTATTTCAGGCAGCTATCCTTTACAAATGCTATTGCTGCTTATAAAGACTGTTATGTTTTAAAAGACCAACGACCAATTCCTCGTCTCATGGCATACAGGAGATGAGGGCAAAACATCATCCATGTTCATGAAAGAGATACTATTAGCATCTTGATCAACCAGGCCCCAAGTAAATCTTCACTATCACCACGCCCCCAACTCCACATCACATATTCAAGGATCACTTCTACGTGTCAGGCAGCGTTCAGTGCTTCCCAAGCTTTACCTCACTTCGATGTCAAAACCATCCTATCAAATGGACTCTACTCGTCCCAATCTATAGATGAGGAAAGACACCTAGAGAGGGTAAGTGACCAGACAGTGATCACAGTTAGTAAGCAACAGAGCCAAATGTCAAACCCACAGTCTGACCTGATGTGCGTAAGGGCTACTCTATTCCTTTAAAATGGATGTTTGCAAGGAGGAAGCCCTGGGAGCCAGGGGCCTGTGGAAGGGAAAATGCTGATCTTCATAAAGTCTGCCAATGGTTCTTTGCCTTTATTGCCTTTTGACTTTCCTTCTCAGGGGTTGGTAAATTTGCAAGGTGCTACATCTTAATTTTTTAGGTTGGCTTCCTATCAGAAAACCGCCCTAGATAACTGATTTGACATACGGATTGAATATTTCTGTTTCTCAATAATTTTATAGAATTGCATTCGGGAGATAGAGGGATAGGAGAAAACTTGTTTCTCCAAAGCCCTTTAAATTTAATACACTGATTGCATGCATATAAGCAATCGGCACTTGTACCCCCTAAACACATAAAAATTTAAAAATAATGAAAAAAATTTTAAACATTGTAAACTATGTCAGAAAACAATCACACTCTATTTCTTTGAACATATTCTATTTTATTGATTTAAAAATAATGTTCTATTATTTTAGGTAAAAATGCAACATCCATACTCGGAGTCTCATAGGAGAAACAGGCTGCCACTTTCATCATTAGAAAGGGAGAAGAGAAATTAGGAAACTACAATTTATGGTTCGAAGAAAGTCTTGCTCTAAAGTACTCATCCTCATAGTTCCCATGAAAAGAATTTCAATTTGCAAGATTATTATCAGTTTAAAAAGGGGCTTCTGCAATCTGCTTATCAAGATGTCAAATGACTTCAAAAAGCAGGTTGAGTGGCTTGACTGTGTTTTTTTTTTAACCATTCAAGAATATATTAATGTCCTCATCAGTTGGAGTAATAGAGGATTTCAACCTATCATGTAGGTTCCCTGCCTCTGGTGGAGAACCCATCCATTCTACCCTGCATATCACCGAGAGCCAAGTTCGTTCAATAACTATGAAACAGGCACTGCACTGGGGCCTGGAGCCAGTGGTGGGCAGACCAGCCAGGCGGGGCCTGCTTTCATGAGCTTTCCCTCATATAGAAACTTTCACTATACTATGCTCATGCTCAAAAACTTTCCCACATGTAGCCAGGCACGGGGAGGCTCACGCCTGTAATCCCAGCACTCTAAGAGGCTGAGGCTGGAGGATTGATTGAGCCCAGGTGTTTGAGACCAGCCTGGACAACATAATGAGACCTCATCTCTACAAAAAGTAAAAAAAATTAGCCAGGCACGGTGGGGCAAGTCTCTAGTCCCAACTACTCGGGAGGCTGAGGTGGGAGGATCACTTGAGCCCAGGAAGTAAAGGCTATAAGTGAGCCAAGATTGCACCACTGCACTCCAGAGCTGGGGTGACAGAACGAGATTCGGACTCAAAAACAAAGCAAAACAAAATATTCCCACATGCATGATAGAAACTTCTAGTATTCACCCATATCTTCTCCTTGTTAAAAGTAGGTATTTTCTAGACTCTTGTAGTTAGATAGGGCCATGTGAATAGTTCTGGTCAATGAATATGAATAGAAACACTATGTACCACTCCTGTGCTGAGGCAGTAAAAAGCCTGGTTCACCAGCAATCGTTTTTCCTTGCCATGGAGACATGCAGTCAACTTGGGTCCCTGAGTGACTGTGTGGAGCAGACAACTACCTGACTCTAAACTACACACTAAATGGTACATCTTAGATGCTCAGTGTGAGCAGGAAATAAACCTTTGTTATGTTAGCCCTGAGATTTCAGGGTTAATTTGTTACCAAAGCACAGCCTAACCTGTCTTGGATGAATACACATGCTTGTCTAATGTGTTAGGTATAAATCCTATTTGACTTCAAAACCCAGAGGTCCCAGTCTTTATACTAAAGGTTATTTCCCTGTGCCTTCCAACTGCACACAACTGCCTATGGATATCTAAGTCTGTGCATTCTGTCACTTCGCTTTGGTTCTTTCCACAGTGAGAAAAATTTCCTTCTTTACTTGCCTGATTAAGTTCTTCTCACCTTCAAAGTCACGTTCCAATCCTACCATATCCATGAAACTCTCTGTAGTAGAAATTGTCTGAAAACCCTCTCCACATTGACAGTTCCCCAAGAATACAGATGCCAAAAATGATTTTCTAACCTCCTTTGTCCCCAAGGTGTAAACGTGAGACCTGGGTTCCACAATCAGATGTAATATATGTGAGACATTGATTGGGAAGCTTCATGAGGAAGCAGATGGGGCATGGGGCCTCTGCCTAGATGGGGCAGGTGGAGCAGAGGCGACACCTCTTACCAGAAGCTCCTGTGTGGTTCTGGGTGTTGTTTCTGGAAAACTCAGCAAAGATTCTGGTCCCTGGCCCTTCTAACAATTCTCTGGGCCATCTAGCATCCTTTTATACATTCCTTCCTTTCAACTAAACTGCTTTTTGTTGTCTGCAAGGAATCCTGATCCATACATTTCCTAAAACCTCAAGTCTTCAGAGATCTCCTATCTTCTAACTTCTTATGATCTAACGCCAACCAATTTAACATTTGACATATTATAGATTTTGTTTCATAAGCACATACTGTCTTAGTTCGTTTGGGTGACTGTAACAAAATGCCATAAACTGGGTAACTTTTAAACAACAGAGATTTATTTCTCGCTGTTTTAGAAGCTGGGAAATCTAAGATCAAGGTGCCAGTAGATTTGGTGTCTGGTAGGAGCCAGATTTCTAGTTTATAGACAGATTCTTCTTGCTGTGTCCTCACACAATGGAAGGGTCAAGGCAGCTCTCTAGAGCCTTCATTAGTGTGGTATAAAGGTACTTATCCTCATCATGAAGGCTCCGCCCTCAGGAGCTAACAACCTCCCAAAGGCTCCACCTCCTAACACCATCACATCAGTGATTAGGTTTTAACATTGAACTTTGGGAAGTCACCAACATTCAGACCACAGCAGCACACATCTTCTCTTCCCAACTAGACTTTATCTCCTTGAGGGCAGGATGATATCTCAGACTTCTGTATCCCAAGCAGTGTTTGACACAGCGCTGGGTCAACTTTTGGAATTTATAGGATGACCATATAATTTATCATCCAAACTAGAATACTTTGAGGAGTGGAACAAAGGCATATTATTAATACTATTACAACAGGTATAAACCAGGACTGACACAGACAGTCCTACCACAGACAGATATTATTATCAAGGCACAATTAGTTCTTTGATGCATAGTGTGTCATACTCGTCATTGATAATTGTTGACTGAGTAAACAGATAAACATAAGTGAAAGGGGAAATAGTGCAGTGAAAATGTGAATGTGGAAAAGTGGTTCCCGACACCCGGGTTCAAATCATCACAGGAGATCATGATCTTCTGGAGCCTCCCTCGTCCCATCCTGCAGGGATAGATGGTTGGGCTTAGATGACCTTTCAGGTTCTGCTGCTGCTGAAATACAGCTTTGGTTCTCCTAAGGAAGCTTTTTCCATTCGATGGTTTCATGATAAAGAATCCCTTTTGCTCTTCAGAGATTCCTTTTAGATTTGGGAAAATCATCCATAAAACTTTAACCACAGGAGTAATTATGTTGCACAGGTGAGCTAGCATACCTATACAAGACCACTTCCCTCACGCCAATCCCTCCCTACCAGGGTCACAACTGATTGGCAGCATTACCAGAAGAACAGTCAGACCAAAAACTTCTCAAAGATCAAGCCCATATTCATTATTTCTATCTCTAAGATTTCATTCAGTTCCTGGATAATAAACACTGAAACACATTATAAGAGGCCAGGTGCTACCTGCATGTTGTATATGTGAGTAATTCAGGCTCGGGGGCCTGGTTCTTTTCCTCAGCGCTCAGCGAGGGAAGTCGGTCCACATCTTTGTCCCAGGCTCACTGCTCCTTCTGCCTCCTATCTTGAATGTGGGCAGAGGATGGAGAGGTGGGGAAAACACCTGCTCAGTCCCATCCTATGATGCATCTGTGTGGGTGTGTACAGCCTTGTAAAGAACTTCATTGTGTTCTAGCTACCCTAGGCCAGGCTAGAATAATAAACTGAAGTAATACGAGTAAAGAGCCTCAATACCAAGCACATAGTAGAGGTTCAGTAGATGGTAGCTATTACTATTATCAAGGCACAATTAGTTCCCTGATGCATGCAATTTCCCTCACGATGCTCCAGCTACAACCCTCAGGAGGAAGAGAATTATCATCAGTGATTGCACAATTAGTGATGCAAGTGAAATGAAAGCTAATTGTTTAGCATCAGCTTGCTCTGATGATACTTTGGATGGTACTCAAATTGGTACACGGAAGGTATTGTAAACACACTAAACACAGTTTGAACTGACAGTCACACTAGTTCAGCTGCAATGGCCAATAAAATATAGCTCAGCAGTACAGAAAAAAGCTATGTATCTAGACTGTGAAACTCAAATACATCCTAACCAGTCTGTAAAAGAAACTAACAAGATACAAAATGAAAGAAAAATGCATAAAATATTAAACGTACTATGGTTTTAATTGTTTGTGACATGAACTTAGCAGCGATGAAGAATTTAGTCTTACATAAAGTTTAGTAAGAAAAAAAAAAAAGGAACTGAAAAAACTGCTTGGGGTTGAGGCCGGTATCTTGGGGGTGGAAGGAAAAATAGGAAGAAACACGCCCTCATTTGCTTCGAGCATGGTTAGCTGATCTGTCTGAAATTAGACCCACTTTCAAGTGTTTTAAGTTAATTATTAAGCCATTTCTTAACCTCATGAATGTAGTTTTCATGTGCTTTCAAATCTGGCCTTGAACTAATAGACCCTTTCACTTCAGTGGTTCTGGAAATGAATGTCAGATGGGAGAGGAAAGCATTTTAACTGTGTTTTTCCAAGGGTCAAAGCTCTGAAAATATAGTATAGTTTGTACATAAAACTCAGTACACCTGAATATCCTGCTGGCCTTTGTCTGGTAATGAAGCAAACCATGCCACCCTTTAAAACTTCTGCTTCCTTTCCAAACGCGGCCGGCTGTGTCGGTGCTGAGCTATCTAACTGCTCAAGTGAATCCATTCTTAGGATCAAAGTTTCAATAGATGAGAAACAGGTGGCACTTAGGCACCCTGGGGCAGCCTTCTCTTAACTTGTAAGAAAGAGAATGGTAAGTCCAGGCCTCCATTCTAGAATATTCTCCTTTTTTTAAAAAAAAAGAAGACATAAAGAGTAAGAGGAAGAAATGCCTGTCAGTAAGAATGGCCAACGCTGTAGGAGTATTACTGGAACCTCTTTCTGTTAATTTGTCATTCTCATGGAGGCATCTCAGCAGTTGGTCTGGTTTCATCTGCCATTGTCAGAAATCTATGGCTGATGAATACAACAGTTGAAATGATAAAATATTGGGCAACTTTTACTTCACAAATTAAAGTAAAATAATGCCTTGGCTTGCATCACAAATTAATAATGAAAATAGTAGCCAATATTTATTGACTGCTAAGCCATTTCCACGTATATTCTATGAAGCAGGTACTACTATCACCCATTTACAGAGGGAGAACTGAGGTGGAGGGACATTGAGTAACTTGCCCAAGATCATATTTTTTGTAATAGTAGAATCAAGATTCAAACTTGCGTAATCAGAATCCAGAATTCATGTTCTTAATTGCTATACTATAATGTACAGTGAAATCCATGAATGCAAAGTACTTGTTTTGTTTTTTTTTGAGATAAAGTTTCATTCTTTCACCCAGGCTGGGCTGCAGCAGCTCCCTGCAGCCTCGACCCTCTGGGGCCAAGTGGTCCTCCCACCTTGGCCTCCCAAGTAGCTGAGACTACAGGTATGCACCATCACACCTGGCTAATTTTAAAAATTTTTATAGAGATGAAGTCTCCCAGTGGTGCTAGGCTGTTCCTAAACTCTTGGGGTCAAGTATTCCTCCTGCCTTGGCTTCCTGAAGTGCTGGGATTACAGGCGTGAACCACCGCATCAGGCTGCAAAGGACTTTAAAAAAAGTGCTAAAAAAAAAAAAAATTAAAGTAGGCCGGGCGTGGTGCCTCACGCCTCTAATCCCTGTACTTTGGAAGGCTGAAGCAGGTGGATCACTTGAGGCCAGGAGTTTGAGATCAGCCTGGCCAACATGGTGAAACCGCGTCTCTACATACAAAAATTAGCTGGGCATGGTGGCTCACGCATGTAGTTCCAGCTACTCCGGAGGCTGAGGTACGAGAATCACTTGAACCCAGGAGGCGAAGGTGGCAGTGAGCCGAGATCGCACCACTGAACTGCAGCCTGGGTGACAGAGTGAGACTCCATCTTACCAAAAAAAAAAAAAAAAAAAAAAAAAAAAAAAAAAAAAAAAA
>NC_045438.1:147295033-147312828 GCF_002776525.5 Piliocolobus tephrosceles
AAAAAAAAAAAAAAAAAAAAAAAAAAAAAAAAAAAAATAAATAAAGTAAAAGAAATAAAAATAAAAGCCAGGAAACCACTGCTTTTTAAAGCTATACTTACTGAATTCTTTCTTTAAAATATTTAACACACTTAGTATGCATTGTGCACTTTGTCCACATGATTTAACTTAATCCTCTGCAAATCAGTTGTTAGCTCCATTATACAAATGAAGACACCGTGAGCCAAGAAAGTTGTACTTCATCATAGGAACTGTCACTGTAATGTGAACCCAAACCTGACAGAGTCCAGGTCATTTAGAACTTTCATGATGCTACTCTACTTCTTCTTTCTTTAAAGCAATTTTTACTATTAAGAATGAATTCAATAAGAAAAAACTTTGCAATCAAACTATTCATAAGTTTAAAATTAGAAGGGAAAATGTTCTTTTCTATCTTGTACCAGGCAAAGAATAGTTCTGACTTCTTAAGAATCAATCTTAGAAATGGTAAGATTCAAGTGATTTGTTATAACATAGGCCAGACAAGAAGAAAGAACATTAGTAGTAAAACTAGTTAGCCTTTATTAAAACAGACAGCAGTAATGTTCACATTCTCGCATATTCCTAAGAGAGACAGATCTCTAATGCCATTTTTAACTGAACCCACAGAGAAGATAATTAAGACTGTCCATTTTCTCATTTTTCCCTCTTTCTCTTACTTACTATTTTTTTTGTATCCAGTGTAAGCTTACTTTGGTATACAAAAAGAAACTAGTGTCCAGAAGTTATCAAATAAGACTCCTGCAATTAAAATGGGTAAGGCAGTCTGGACCTGGGCTTAAAAATACAGGCTTGACTCATGCCGATTAGGATGGTACTATCAAAACAAAACAAAACAAAAAAAAAAAAGAGAGAGAGAGAGAAATAAGTGTTGATGTGAATGTGGAGAGACTGGAACCCTTGTGCACTACTGGTAGAAACGTAAAATGGTACAGCTGCCATGGAAAACAGGATGGCAGCCCCTCAAAAGATTAAAAACAGAGATACCATACAATCCAGCCATCCTATGTCTGGACAAATACCCCAAATAATTGAGAGCAGGGATTTAAAGAGATATCTGTGCACCCATGTTCAGAGCAAACATTATTCATAATAGCCAAATGGTAGAAACAACCTAAATGTCCATCAAAGGATGAATGAATAAATGAAACATGGCATCCGCATCCAATGGAATAGTATTTAGCCCTGAAAAGGAGAAAAAATTCTGACACATGCTACAACATGGATGAACCCCAGGGACATTATGCTAAGTGAAATAAGCAAGTCACAAAAAGATAAACACTGGTGAGCATATAACTCCGCTGATACGAGGTACCAAAAGTAATCAAATTCATAGAGGCAGAAAGTAGATTAGAAGGCTGAGGGAAGGGGGAAATGAGGAGTTATTGCTTAATGAGTACAGGGTTTCAGTTTTGCAAGATGAAAAGTTCTGGAGATTGGTTGTACAATAATGAGAATGTACTTAACACCACTAACTATACACTTACAAATGAGTAAGACAGTAAATTTTATGTTATGTACATTTTACCACAAGTAAAACACAAAAACAAAAACAAAGGCTTGAAAGTGGGGACATAAATGCTGGCTTCCCTCTTCTACCTTCAAACGTTGTGACTCCAGATAAGCTATTTATTGAGTTATGGATGCTCAGATTCCTTATCTGTGAAATGGGGATAATAATAGTGCCTACCGCTCAGGGTTATGAGGATGATATGAGTGAACACATGTAACATATTTAGC
This sequence comes from Piliocolobus tephrosceles, assembly GCF_002776525.5. Classification (NCBI taxonomy): domain Eukaryota; kingdom Metazoa; phylum Chordata; class Mammalia; order Primates; family Cercopithecidae; genus Piliocolobus; species Piliocolobus tephrosceles. The sequence continues at coordinate 147,296,813 of NC_045438.1, forward strand.
ACGGTATTTGGCCATGATAAGCACGCCATAAATGCTGACTTTGGGTCCCAGCAGTAGGCATGGAATATTTAGCCAATGACAATTATGGGTAATGATTTTAAAATTTGATAATATATTGTGATTATGTTTGTAAAAGGAATCTTTATTTTTTAGAGGCATTTACTAGTATATTTCTAGATAACATAAAATGTAAACGGGATTTTCTTCAAAATAATCAGGGTTGGGGGAATGGAGGTAGATAAGAGCACAGATGACATAAGATTGGCTGGTGATTTGATGACTGCTAAGGGTGGGTAATAGGTATGTGGGATTATTATACTATTCTCTCTACAATTTCCATAAATAGAGTTCCTTAACGGAGTTAAAACAAAAAAATCCTTGATCCCAATCTTTGATGATGGCTTTCAGATAATTTTTCAAACTAGTACATGGTCATGGATTTGGTATCGCTGACCCTAGGTCCTGTCTATCCACACGTTTTCTTCAGGTGGAGTAATTGAACAGCATAGCAAATTTTCCACAGAAGTCTTAATTGTATAAAAAGATCATCACAATAAGCAGGTTACCACAAAATTAGGCTGCATGTGAGCACAAGATGAAAATATCGATGTTCTTAGCATCTTAAAACTGTGTTTTTCTCAAGTTTCCTATTCTTCTGTCCCTTTCACTAAAAATGCACACATAACTTTCACCCATTCCCACCATCATTTTGAGAACACCCTTCTAGTCTGTCGTACTTCTCATCAGTTTCATCAAAAGAGGTCAGGTGATTAGCTGGGTGTGGTGGCACACGCCTGTAATCCCAGCTACTCGGAAGGCTGAGGCAGGAGAATCACTTGAACCTGGAAGGCGGAGGTTGCAGTGAGATTGTGCCACTGCACTCCAGCCTGGGCGACAAGCAAAATTCCATTTCAAAAAAAAAAAGAGGTCAAGTGAGACAAAATAAGTCCAAAGCATAGTATTTTGCTTTAGATGCCAGGGAGACCAAGGTGGGAGACTTGAGGCCAGGAGTTCAAGACGAACTTGGGCAACAAAGAGAGACCCTGTCTCTACAAAAAATAAACAATATCAGCCGGGGCTGAGCACAGTGGCTCATGCCTGTAATTTCAGCACTCTGGGAAGCTGAGGTGGGCGGATCACCTGAGGTCAGGAGTTCAAGACCAGCCTGGCCAACATGGTGAAACCCTGTCTCTACTAAAAATAAAAAATCAGCTGGGTATAGTGGTGCGTGCCTGTAATTCCAGCTACTCAGGAGACTGAGACATGAGAATTGCTTGAACTTGGGAGGTGGAGGCTGCAGTGAGCTGAGATTGCATGCCACTGCACTCCAGCCTGGGCGACAGAGTGAGACTCTGTCTAAAAAAAAAAAAAAACACACACACACAAAAATTAGCCAGGATGGTGGTGTGTGCCGATAGCCCCAGCTACTCAGGAGGCTGATGTGGGAAGATCGCTTGCGCCCAGGAGGCAGAGGTTGCAATGAGCTGTGATTACACCATTGCATTCCAGCCTGGGTGACAGAGGGAGACCCTCTCTCAAAACAAACAAACAAAAGCCTTACTGTTTTTCTTAATGTAAATACCCAAATCAATATTCCTACACCAGTGGCTACATGCGTACAACACTATTTCTAGAGGCTCTGGCAGACCAGCAACCGACTGGCTTCCTCATCTTATCTGGGACTTTTGGGCCATTCTGGTTTAGAGTTGGGCTGGTGGTAGAACCGATGATACCAATGTCTAGACTAGAGGAAAGGATGGGAGAGTAGAAAGGGTGCCCCAGAGAATTCAAATGGAACTGCCCTTTTAGATAGTAACACTATAGTTAAAGAACAAAGAGAGGGACACTACATTTCCTTATTTATGTATTGTCAATGGTGATGTTTAGAATACTACCCTTTCCAAGAGGCAAACATGAGGGAATTAAACCAGGCAGAGTCTTTGAAATAATAATTTCCCCACTACTGTTACTTGCTGAGAAACCCTTTTCACTGTGGCAATCTGAAATTAACCTTGTAAAACACACTATGTGGAAAAACAAAACAAAACAAAAAATAAGCTGACTTCTTAAAAAAAATTTTCAAAGTTTGGCTAACATATCAAAAGCCAAATCTCTAGCAATATAATTTAAATGCCAGGTTACACTGCTCCTTCCTGGCCCCCTATCCTATCCCTCAAGTATGATTTTTTTTTTTTTTATAAACAGCAAAAATGAATGGTTATGCTTATCAAGTTTTAGAGTTATCTCCTGATTGTGCAGGCTGATACATTTGGTAGAATTTTGACAAAAGCTGGTCTATACCATTCCACTATGGGTTAGACGGCCATGCATGCAGATCCTTCATGGGCACTTGTCAAGCACATGCAAATTATCACTCCTATTGGACACAAGAATCCACACAATCAGTGAGAACACAGAAAATAGTATTGTCTTTGTTGCTATTGCCAGAGTGAAGCTGTATTTGCTTTATTTTAACGAACATGTCCTTGCAATTTATTTGGAGGAACAAGATTATACACAGATTAAAACAATTTTGGAATTACACGGCCAGATAAATATCAGGGTTTTTTTCCATAAGTTAAATCATTGCTATATGCTTTCTTTCTTTTTTTTTTTTTTAAGGGCTTAACAATTGTGTTGGAGAAAGGACATCAAATGATGCTTAGAAATGTGATACACATTTTCATTTCACACTCCATCAGCTTTTACAACTGTAGCTCAATGAAATGTAAGAGAGAGCTTGGCAAACGGCCATATTTACCAAGGTATAAAATAGGGGTCAGGTTACTTTTTTATAGAAGGAAAAAAAATGTTTAATTTTCACTCCACATGACTAAAGTAGATATCCAGCTAACACCCTTCTGAAAGGCACCGTAACTGCATATATGATACGGTTTAGTGCCTGTTCAGCTGTAGGATTTTACTACAGTATAAACAGCTTTGTAAAGCAAGAAAACACCCCTTTCCTTATCCCTTTCCACTCAGGATCTACTGACATAGAAACATACTGGATCAGATCATCTTTTGGTGTCAACATTTTCGCCTGCAAATAATGGCTTTTACCCCCTACTTCTAAACTGGAAGCAGAAACAGCTTATTCCCTTTACAGCCAGAGAAGCAAAGCTATCAGCATCAGCAAAAACACATCTTTCTAATTCAGATTTCAATCTGTCAGAAAGGATTAAAGCCTCATGCATACATAAAAAGGGAACTATAAATGATAACAGAAACATGGTCTGGAATCACTGTGCTTCCACAGCTGCTGTTTTACTAGCAGTGTAGAGAGGAGAGCATCTTTTACTTACCTTTGTCAAACCTGAGACTTCTCCCTTTGCTAGAGGTTTGCTGATGGAGGGTGTGTACACTTTGGCATCAGACACCGGCTGCCCTTTCATAAAATGTTTGCCTGATTCCCAGATGTCCACTTCAACCATTTTCCCCATGAACGCAGGGTTCTTTGGCACTAAAACCTTAAACACATTTGTTCAAGAGGCTTAATTTTTAAAAATAAACATTTTACTTCAGAACAGTATCAGATTTATAGAATTATTGCAAAGATAGTATGGAGAGCTCCTGTGTACCCAACTCCCAGTTTCCTTATTATTTACCATCTTACATTTGCCACAATTAATGAACCCAAACTGATATATTATTAATACTATTAACCAAAGGCATACTTAATTATCCAGGTTTCCTCATTGTCCCTCAGTGTCATTTTTCTATTCCGGGATCCCCTCCAAAGTGGGCTCTATCTTCTAGCTGCTCAAGGGTCTGGGGAGCCTGCAGGAAGGGAAGGCACTTCTGGGAGGGGCTCCCGGGCCCCTAGGCAGTGCTTTTCCAGTGCAGGATGCGCCTAATGTCCTGAGGCACGTGGAAGGCAGATCTGGGAAACCCCCAGCAATCAGTCACTTCTGGACAGGCCTTTGATATGTTGCTCTTGGCTATTCCATGCAATGAGGAAAACCGAGACAATACTGATGAAAGCCTTATACTGTTAATACTTTCCAAGTGAGCTGTCAGAGTAACGGTTTGAAAAGACACTTCAAACACAGGCCTGTGTGTCTGTGTTCGCGCATGTGTGCGTGCTGTGTTCTGAGGGAGAAGGAGAAACATTTAAAAGAACCTTCCAGTAACACCGAACACCACTGTCTGGAGCTAAAGGACTCCTGAAACGAACGGCTGCCGTTTCTTTCCCTGGCTCTGTTAGAAAAAGCATGTGTTTGTCAGTCCTGGGGATCTATCTCCATCTAGAACCAGTCCTCTGAAGGGTACTTTGGCTTGTTCACAGGAAACTGTCAGGTGGTCTCTCTCCACTAGAGATTCCTGATAAAAGTGCTTGTTTACCTCGAGCAAACGTTTCCTTTCCTTTGGGAACTGCAGGTAGCTTGTGTGCATGATGTCTCCCTCACACTTCTATTTCAGCACTGGAGCGACTTGCCAGTCTTTTCAAGTTAGAATCCAAAATAAATAGACCAATTCTAATCCAGTAATGCTTGGATCTCTAGATATAATCTTCACCTCTGGAACTCATCTTATTTAGAAAAATAATTCCCAGAAAATCTTTGATATGCTTAGTTGTAGAGACAGCAAAGTCTGGAGTTCCACAGCCAATCTCTCTGAGAGGCAAAATTGAATCTTGGTCTGAGTTTGATTTTTATGACCACTGAGTACACTGCTTCATCAAAGTATAAGAAAAAGGTCACCTGGGTGGTGAATTACTTATGGCAGCAAAACGAACTAAAAGAGCTTTAGTGTTAGGATATAAAAAGCCCTTTTAAATCAGTTTTTATAAAATAAGAAAATCTCTAGACCAAACTAACCCTGGGAGATTTGGTACTATTCTGGGGAAAAATAACCCTCCTTGATCTGCTGCCTTGATCTGAATGAAGGGCTCAGTGTTTTCCCCTCCTCCAGTTTTAATAATTGGAAAAAGCCCGACTGCTTTAAATTGGAGGAAGCAGCTAACGAGGCATGCCACTGCCTTTAAAATGAAGGGAAAAAAGTTCCCTGCTGAGGCAAAACCCAGATGGCAAGAGAAAGGAGAGAGAAGAGGCAACCAAAATGCAATCAAGCTCCTCCCCAGGGCTGAGCAGAAGGTTGGCCTGAATAGGAAAATGGCCCTCTGGAGTATATTAATGAGATGGGAAATGGGGAAGCGACGCAGTCCAGACATAGAGTGCTGGGAGCCCTTCCTCAACTGCAGCCTCCACTGGTACTGAACAGAGCACGTTTAGTCTGGGCTTTGAAAAGTCCCCTGTTTCCTGGGGACCCACTGCCCAGGCTGAGATGATTCCCTGGGGAATGTCAATGCTAGGGGCCTCTTCAGCTCCTGCTTTCCTGCCTTCTGACAGAGGCAACCTGCTTCCTCTGCCCATCCCTCATCCGACTTGTCCACATTGGCCTTCAGCGTCTTCTCAAGCCCTAATTTCAGCCATGACCCATAGCAAACATTTTCACCTCTCATCTGATGAGAAAGAAGCAAAAAAGCAGGAAGCTCCATTTGATTTTAATACAATCCAGAATGATCAATGAAGATCTCCATATGCCCATGAGAGTCTCCCACACAGGCTATCATGAAATGGGAGAGGAGGGCGTATCCCATCTCTTCCCTGGCCTTGGCCCTTGACAGGGTCAGTGCCCCTGAAAGAGGCACTCTGTTTTCCTCAGTCACTTTTGAATTGCTCTCCCACCTGGAGGAGTAGAAACCCCAATGCTGAAACAGAAGTCAGGCTCCTCGGTGGGCAAATGCAGGCCAGCTTAGATGGGCAGGGAAGGAGGGCTAGTAAGTGGGGGTGCCCCTAGGGATGGCCTCCAAAGCTCTCACAGTGAAGCTAGTTTGATTCTCACACTGTTCTGCACAGTCGTTCATACAACCTGAGTTGAGTCCAAGGAATAGACTCTTTTTCCTCTGCTCCTAGCATTTTTATCAAGGTAGAAGTTAAAAAACAACAACAACAACAACAACAACAAATAAACAAAAACAAATACTAAAACCAAACAAAACTAAAAACCCAACCAACCGACCAACTAAAAAAACTGTCCGGGTGATGTGCCGGTGAGAGGAAATCCCTGCCCTTTCACGCTGCTGTCGCCCATGCAGACATCCTTCCTGTCGTCTGAGCAGGACTTTCCCCCCTGCTTTGCCAGGGTGTGGGAATTCTGGCAGTGCTAATTGCCTAGTTCCAAACGCCCAAAAGCCTAAGGCTGGTCCTGTCAAAGATTAATGTGAACTAAAATAGACTAAATACACCTATTCCTTTGTACAGAACATATTGTAGAGTAAGTCACAAAGATAAAGCCCATGTTAGTCTGGCTGGCTTGAGGCTATAAAACAGCCTTGTTGTGACAAGATTCAACACTCTCCCCTTTAAATGCCCTTTGCTTAAACTTTCAGGACTCTTTCTCATTTTGGAGGAAACTCAAGAATACTGAAGTGCCTCTTACCTGCTCATAGAATCGATTGTGTGCAACATAAAACTTGGAATCAAAAGACTCTTCTGTTACTAACACTTGCTGTCTTTCACCAATCTGTGGAGAGAAGGGGAGGGAAAAAATGGGTAAACACCTGTGAATCCAAAAATAAAATTAAAATAAAGGCCAGCCCAAGTAGGTCTGGACCAAGTAGCGTCTTCTTGAATTTAAAGTAGACTCTACATTGCTGGTTATTTAACAGCAAACACTGCTCAAATCACGGATTCAAATTTTTTGAAAGACATTAATTATCTGGCAACATAAAATTAGCATAGTATAAACTCTTATTTTCTTACATAACTCTGAAACAGAACTTAATCTCCTTCAACATAAGTAAGATAATTAAAGCTTCTATGACATACAAAAATCTTCTAAATATCACTTTGTTTCCTGAAACAAAGTTGCAAAACAAGCCAGAACAAGCTGCTTCTAATCCAAATTCATGAAAATATTTTGGCAATATAAAAGAATAGTAATAAACATTAATTTGAGTTATAAGGGATGTAACACTAAAGAAAATCCCTCTGGAAACCAGTCATTAGGACCTTGCACCTCCACATTTCGTATCTTGCACACAATTCTGAAAGTACTGAGTAATTCACAGAGCTATTTACTTATTATATACATTTTCTCTGTCACAGTCAACTGTCTCTATGCTGCAGTCATGGCCCCATGTTCATTTATTATTTTTTAAAGAGAAAGACAGCAAAAATATGGAACTGCTAATTTTCTACAGGATTGATGTACATTATGATCTAAGCACCCATTTTTAATAGCAAAGAAGTAAATCAGCCAAAACAATGGGTAAAGAAGTGTGACTATTCTCAGGAAATTTACAATTTCCAAGTTTATTCTACTGTGAAATGCAGCATTTAAGGTATCAATTACTCTTTTTTTTTTTTTTTTTTTGAGACAGAGTCTCGCTCTGTCACCCAGGCTAGAGTTCAATGGTATGATGTTGGCTCACTGCAAATTTCGCCTCCTGGGTTCAAAGAATTCTTCTGCCTCAGCCTCCCGAGTAGCTGGGATTACAGGCATGCGCCACCACACCTGGCTAATTTTTGTATTTTTAGTAGAGATGGGGTTTCGCCATGTTGGTCAGGCTAGTCTCGAACTCCTGACCTCAGGTGATCCACTCACCTTGGCCTCCCAAAGTGCTGGGATTACAGGCGTGAGCCACCGTGCCTAGCCTCAATTACTCTTTTTACAAGGTTGTCAAAATGTCTGATACAGCCAACCAACTGTACTAAATGACTGTGCTGGGGATTATTTTTACCATTGCTAGTTAATAATTATGACCCCCAAAATTAAAGCCCATTGGCAAGATAATTTTTTAAAATTCCTATTCTCATTTGTAGGGACTTGTCACCACGTTCAGGCGGTTACCATGAAGGAAACATAAACACAGCTGCACTAAATAGACCACCTAACAATTAAAAAAAAAATCAAACTCCCCTCTCCATCATACAATGCCAGTACCTAAATACACCATAATTTACTATCTAGTTTACTATCTCATTCAAAGTGTAGCCCTCTTAGCCAAAAGTTGTAAGGTCTCTGAGATGACACTTATTAAAGACTCTTTTCATTCTCTGAAAAACAATGGAAGTTCTGGCAACATTAATCCCCTTAAAAAAATCAAGTGGCAAAAAAGAAATTTCCCCCAACTTCTATATTGAGCTTCACTGGCTCTGTTTGTCAAAAAGGGCTGGGGGATATTGGGTCTCACTGAAGTATATTCTTCTAGAAGAAAACTTAGAATGTTTGCACACATTTCACAGTGTGAGTTGCTTATGACTTAGGATAAGTATCTGTCAATGGTTCTTAAGGAAATCTGCAATTACACTTCATTTAACATCAAGTTTTCAGGAAATTAACAACAATGTGAAACTGCAGAGCCACTGAACACTATGCTGCTTCTTTCTTCTTATTAGAATCAATGTGGAGAGTAAGGGCCATCATGTCTGGGCCGCTCTGTTTCATCTGGAGATGATAACAATAGCAGTAATATATACAGAGTTAAAAAGACTTGCTATGCTTATATAGTAGAAAGCCGGGCTTTTAATCAACCATAAGATAACTATTTGTAGGTGAGTATTTAACTATTATTTGCCAAAGAGACTCAGGAGAACCGCAATGTGCACTAATTCATAGTGGCAAACACCTTTTCAGTCGTCCTATTTGTGTCCTCAACTGAGGAGTCATCCTATTTGTGCCCCCAGTGTCACTGGCAAGGCCCTGTGGCTCATGCCTGTAATCCCAGCACTTTGGGAGGCAGAGGTGGGCAGATTTGAGTCCAGGAGTTTGAGACCCGCCTGGGTAACATGGCAAAACCCCGCCCCTACAAAAAATACAGAAATTAGCCGAGTGTGGTGGTGTGTGCCTACAGTCCCAGTTACTCAAGAGGCTGAGGTGGGAGGATCGCTTGGGCCTGGCAGGTTGAGGGTGCAGTGAGTTGTGATCATTCTACTGCATTCCAGTATGGGTGATTGAGTAAGATCCTGTCTCAGAAAAATAAATACATAAATAAATAAAACATCTCCAGATGCCAGGCACAATGGCTCACGCCTGTAATCCTAGCACCTTGGGAGGCCAGGGTGGGTGGATCACTTGAAGCCAGGAGTTCGAGACCAGCCTGGCCAACATGGTGAAACTCTGTTTCTACTAAAAATACAAAAATTAGCCAGGTGTGGTGGCATGTGCCTGTAGTCCCAGCTACTTGGGAGGCTGAGGTGGGAGGATTGCTTGAACCCAGGAGGCAGATGTTGCAGTGAGATGAGATTGCACCCCTGCACTCCAGGTTGGGTGACAGAGTGAGACTCTGTCTCAAAACAGAACCAAAACAAAATCTCCAGAGCATACTGAGCAAAAATGAGCCTAGGAAGGCTAGGACTTTGATCAAAAGCTGCTGCAATCCGTCCTCACCCCTTAAAATAAATATATGTATACATATATATTATAAATATATATGACTTGCCGGAGCCCGGGAGTTGGAGGCTGCAGTAAGCTTTGATCATGCCACTGCACTCCAGTCTGGGCAACAGAGTGAGAACCTATCACAACAAATGAACAAACAAAAAATAATAAATGCTTCCCTCAATATTTTTTAATGAATGAAGTCACATTGAAGTGAATATCAAATATAACCTTTAAGAGAATGAACTATTCCAAATAATATTAAAGTCAACACTGAAGTTATGGAAGAATGAGTTCAGATGACATTCTGGAAGACGCAACTTCACCTTGGTTGCAAAGGAACTTGTGGGCTAAGCAAATATATACAAGCCTCAAATTTCTTTTTAAAATGAGCCACTTCCCCTACACTTTCCAGCTGCTGTCTCTCCCACCCCATATGGTAGCCCTGTGTGGTTAAAGACCCTCATATAACAAAATTGAGAGTAATCATCCTGGCTTGCCATAACCGAAGAATGCCTTTGCTATCCGAGTAAGGATGTTCTAGTCACAGAACTAAGGCAGGGCATCTGGAGAAAAGTGGCAAGGCTACAGATACCTTCAGGACTCTAGGACCACACCACCCAGGTATCTATTATGCTAATGGCAGAGGTAGTCCACTAGAAGGGATCAGAGTTTGTCTTAAGGAGACTCTACACACATCTGAGAAGCAAACTTCTATGGCTGCCTCACCATCACTGACAGATCCTTGCCTAACAGCTGAAACTACCAACAGGAAAAGGTTACATCATTGTGAAAAACAGACAAAATCCCGCAAGTAAGGAAGAGGTTGAAAACCATGGTTCTCATAAAATGTGTGACTGGCAGCCTGCTATAGTTTGTCCCCGACAAAACTCATGTTGAAATTTAATTGCCAATGTCACAGTGTTGGGAAGTGGTGTCTTTAAGAAGTGATTAGGTCTTTAAGATCAGTTAGCGTCTTTCTCCAGGGACTGAGTTAGTTCTTGAGAGAATGGATAAGTTCACATGAGAGGCAGTTGTTTATAATGTGAGGCTGCCTTTCGTGTTTGGTCTCTTTGAAAGCCCTTCTGCTTTCTGCTGAGTTGAAGTTCTCACTAAATGGGTTGCCTGATCTTGGACTTCTCAGCCTCCAGAATCATGAGCCAAATAAACTTATTTTCCTTATAAATTATCCAGTCTTGGGTATTCTGTTATCGCAACAGAAAATGAACCAAGACAGAGCACAATATAATTGTTCAGCAGAAATGATTAAGATACAACTGAAATTCTAAGTCCAAAGAATGGTCTAGTGGGTGGCGTCAAGAGAATTGTAACATTCAAGGTTAGGAAGAAAGCGGAAAGTGATGGATGGACAACAAAAGGTCAGAAGCAGAAGCACATAGTTCTAGAAGAGCCCAAGGGAAAAGAGTCTGAAGAGGGTTCTTTGAAATCAACAGATGCCACATATATGGATTGGTCAGTAGAGGACAAAGACACAGGGTCTGAGCAGATTATTTTTGAGATAAAAGAGACCTATGTTTTGGGCCTTCACTGTCCTCATCTAAAAATGAGAAGCTGGTAGAAGTGGGACGGAAATGGGGAGAAGAGAGTAGGGCTGCTGAAGGGGAGGTGGATTACAATATTTAAAGGATCTTTCAATTATGAAGTTTCAGTCATTATTGAAGGTAGATCTGTAGGTTGGGGATCAGGACATCCAAAGGTTTCATGGCAATCAGCTGAAGGAAAGTATGTACACTAAATCAAGCCTGTCTCTCTCGTTCTCTCTCTTTCTCTCTCTCTCTCTTTCTTTTTTTAAACAGCAATATATGCTTAGAGCCCTCTGCAAATTACAGCTACCTTCTTGCTGTACTTAAACCAACAACTTGATTTTCAATACAGTACCTGCCAGGAAACAATTACAGGGTATCTCAAGAGGCTATTGAGTGACTTGAAGTTTCCTTAAAGAAGTCTGCCAAAATCTCAACAAAGCTTGGGTGGGTGTGGTGGGTGGTGCACACCTGTAATCCCAGCATTCCGGGAGGCCAAGGCGGGGAGAATCATGTGAGGCCAGGAGTTAGAGACTAGCCTGGGCCACATAGCATGACCTTGTTTCTACAAAAAAATTTAAAAAATTAGCAGGGTGTGGTGGCGCACATCTGTAGTCCCAGCTACTTGGAACGCTAAGGCAGGAGGATTGTTTGAGTCCGGGAGTTCAAGGTTGCAGTGAGCTATGATTGCACCACTGCATTCTAGACGGGTGACAGAAGAGAGATATCCTATCTCTGGGGAAAAAAAAAAAAAAAAAAAAAAAAAGGAAATCTCAACAAAGTACTTTATTTCTTTTTCCTTTTTGAGATGGAGTCTTGCTCTGTTACCCAGACCAGAGTACAGTGGTGCGATCTCGGCTCACTGCAAGCTCCGCCTCCCCGGTTCACACCATTCTCCTATTTCAGCCTTCCGAGTAGCTGGGACTACAGGCGCTCGCCACCATGCCTGGCTAATTTTTTTTTTTTATTTTTAGTAGAGATGGGGTTTCACTGTGTTAGCCAGGATGGTCTCGATCTCCTGACCTCGTGATCCGCCTGCCTCGGCCTCCCAAAGTGTTAGGATTACAGGCGTGAGCCCCCACGCCCGGCCCCAAAGTATTTTCTTGTAATCCTAAGAAAGATGTCCTTTTCCTTCTGATTTGTTTGTAGGCATATAGTTTATGGCTGGTTAAATAAAATGATGTTTATTTAATTTCTGTAACATGCTAGAGGTTAAAAGCTTCTGTTGAGAATACAAATGCTACAGTATTTCCAGGGGAAACTCAGTTTCCATTTACAAAGCTTTGCCTTTTAAGAGATCTGTCAGGAAAGTAACTTGATTATAGCTATCTGAAGTAAGGGACAATTCTTACCTTCAGAGCTTATTCTTTTACTTAATTCAGCTCTATGGACGTTTGAAAGTGGCTGTTGGTTCTGGCACCTGCTTTAACAACCTAGGCATACTTCATAATGTATTCATCAAACGTAAGTAGAGAAAGTAATTTTTTCCTAGGATGTACAGAATTTCATTTCATCATTTTAACGTTATTTAAAGACATTTTATGAAAAATGAATTATAAAAATATTCCTGTAAAACCATCCCTTGCTTTCTCTGACTGGGTCACTAAAGTGAAGGAGGGCGCAGGAAACATCTCTACAAGACCCTGCATTACTGCCAACCTCGCAGGGCTGCTGGGAAATACGACCCCAGCTGTGAAAGAAAGAGTGTGCTACAATTTTCTAGGCCTTGTTGAAAAGATATGAGAAAAGCTCTTATACTTTTTTTTTAATGAAAACCACAAAGGCAGAAAATAAAAGCAGTATTCCCCTAGACAGACAAAGAAAGTAAGACCTTGGAGGGGGCTTAGCAATCTCTCTGATTCCACAGGGAGAGAACTAAGGTCTGGCAAGATGGGTGATTTGCTCAGTGGCAGTGGCAGAAGAAAGGGAAGTCTTTGAACTCTTCCCACTACTCAATGCCTCCTATTTAATTGCTAGCTGTGGAAAACTTACAACATCACGGATCTAATTCTGCAGTGTATGACTTTTCCTTGAGTAGAGAAACATCTGTGACAAACAAATAGCAATGTTTTTAAATTCAATTTTGGGGTAGATTTCTCAGTAAGTTACATAATCAGCTAGCTGTGTCATTTGTGTCACATCTATGCTTAAATTTCCCAAGTGCCTGAAGTTGTGAAAAACATCAGTTCTAACCATATGGCCAGCAGAGAATGCAGATAAAACACACACTTGCATTTAAAAAGCTGTGGTTTCCAACAGAACTTGGTTGCTGAATGAATGCTCCTCAAGTACACTCTAAGTCATCATTTGTCCTGAAACAAACAATATTCTACAAGGCTATATAAGGATATAAAGAGAGAAACAGAATTGTTTGAAGAAAGGCAGACATTACTCAAATTAAACAAAGACATCAGGGTATTTGGGCTAATACTTTTAACCCAGTAAGAAATGTTGCTTGCAAAAGTATTCTTTGGACTAGGAAAAGCAAAAGGTTTCTCTTAAACTCATATATGGCTTCAAACATAAACTATAAAATTTGCTTTTCTCTTTATAACTTTTTTTTTCTTCTTACTTTTGCTTTATGTGAACAGAAAGCCTGACGTGGCTTTGGAAAATAATGTCAATCAATTTGTATTCTGAGATGCTGAGTTACAAAAAGATTTCAATATTACTATTTAGAGTACCAAAACATTCACAAAGGACATAGATATATGGACCTGTGCAAGACAGACATTTATTTCTTGAAAACAGTGTTAAGGAGAAAGAAACTATTTTGTTTCCCTTGAAGAACTGCTGACAATTATTTTTTCTGTCCATTCTTTGCCTTAGGAAAAGAATGGAGGTTAAAACACACAAAGCAAAAGTTCCTGTAATCATTTACATCATGGTCCTAATAAACTTGAATTTTATCTGTGTTTATCCTACAGAATATTCTGACATGCTACTTCTGTAGCTAAGTTTTTTCTTTAATTGTAGATAATAAAATACAGTTTTTTGACCTGACTGGTTTCTGAATGCATGACTCTGGGAAATATCAAATGTCTTTCTTTCTTTAGCTCCAGTCAAATTAGGTTTCCCCCCCGCACCCCACCCCCCCAAGCTGCCTGGAACATGTTAAACACAAGGCTGTGACCTTAAACTCTGAAATAATATTTCTAGTGTCTGTGCAAAAGCCTGCCCTCACATACACCTTTAGACTAATTACTGCAGTGTAATGTTGCCAGTGAACCGCTGTAATTACACTCGGAGAAAAGTATGGTCTTGTTCTTTCCTAGCTAATGAAAATGATAACCTTTCCATTTTGATTCATCATTCACAACAGGCAGAGCATGCGATGCTGGGTCTCCTGGGTATACAGTAATTTTCCTGACTGTTTATGCACACTTCTATTTTCTGGCCCTGCAGAAGCTGGAATTAAAGAACCAGGCATACTTATGCTAAAAACGGTCAACAGTAACAATAGCAATAACATTAAAATTTAATATCATCCTTACCCCACAATGCCATTCTATAATGAAATAGGGCCACGACACAGGAATGTGTGTCAAAAATGATGATAGCATAGAAAACAAGTAATGAGCCTTTAAGTCCATCGTATTCAAAATGTTAGCCATCAGTTTATTGGTCTACTTAAGTGTTCTTAAGAGAAGATGTTGGACAGTTTATTCTCAAAGCGCTAGAACTGGTAACTGATTCTTAAACAATGACAAAAAAAGGATTTGTTAGGTTATTTGAAAACATTGTCCTCTGTGGAAAAAAAAATTCTTTAGATACACTTATTAATAGATATAAATGTACTCAAAAGGGGAAGAATGTTCCTTTGAAGTGGAATAGCCACCTTTTTAAGTATCTATGCTTATCTATTAATTGCCATGAGTATCTTAGTAACCTTATTTCTTCCTTCTGTGCATTTCAGAAATAACCTAAGTAGAAAGAAAAATTGCAAAACAATTTGGCTTTTCAAAAGTTCTTCTTCCCTTCTTTGTGCAGTGATACAAGATACAAAGATCAGACCCAAGGCAGTTCTACCGAATCAAATCAGACCATGAAGTTTCTTCTAACAAGAATCCCCTTGTGCTTTTCTTCACGCTGGTTGGTTTTCTTCTAGCCGTGTCTACCCCAGTAAGAGGAAGACAATCCAAGGTAGTCTCTTCCCCGCTGGGGGCAAAATCCCATTCTTAGTAACAAAGCTATTTTCATCTGCTGATCGAGAGCCAATAGTAAGAGTAAATAGTTACACAGGAAATGCCGCGCTGACGCCTTCCTGCCTGGCATCAGGGATCCATATCTAATGCTAACTAAACTGCCAGTTCAAAAAGCAGCTGCATTTTAACCACCTGCCTGTACATTCTGAGTATTCTAGAGCATTCAAAGGTATTGCCTATAATGCTTTTTGTGGAATTAAAAAAAAATTGTGGTAAGTACATATAACATGAAATCTACCCTCTCAACAAAGCCAAACAAGTTGACCCTCCTATCACAGAGCCGGGACAAAGTACATCAGGTCTGTTTTTCCCCACACTGGGCAAGCTCTGTCATGCCCAGGCAGCCTGGGAAAGTGCTCAACATTGAAAACTGAAGTCCTATGGCCAGATCCTGCCAGTAAGATCTTTTTCTTTTTCTTTTTTTTTTTTTTTTGAGACGGAGTCTTGCTCTGTCGCCGGGACTGGAGTGCAGTGGCCGGATCTCAGCTCACTGCAAGCTCCGCCTCCCGGGTTTACGCCATTCTCCTGCCTCAGCCTCCCGAGTAGCTGGGACTACAGGCGCCCGCCACCTCGCCCAGCTAGTTTTTTTTTTTTTTTTTTTTTTTTGTATTTTTTAGTAGAGACGGGGTTTCACCGTGTTAGCTAGGATGGTCTCGATCTCCTGACCTCGTGATTCGCCCGTCTCGGCCTCCCAAAGTGCTGGGATTACAGGCTTGAGCCACCGCGCCCGGCCCCTGCCAGTAAGATCTATCCAAGAGATCTGATTCATGAAAAGGGCCAGTGGAACCAACACTGGATATAAGTGTAGAACTTTTTTATGAAAAGCCCAAACCTGCCGGGCGCGGTGGCTCAAGCCTGTAATCCCAGCACTTTGGGAGGC